>NW_004444066.1:2840640-2859703 GCF_000243295.1 Trichechus manatus latirostris | reverse complement strand
AGGGACTCTCTGTTGTGTTCCCTGTCAGGGTGGTCATTGGTGGTAGACAGGCACCATCTAGTTCTTCTGGTCTCAGGCTGATGAAGTCTCTGGTTTACGTGGCCCTTTCTGGCTCTTGGGCTAATATTTTCCTTGTGTCTTTGGTGTTCTTCATTCTCCTTTACTCCGGGGGTTGGAACCAATTGATGCATCTTAGATGGCCGCTTGCTAGCTTTTAAGACCCCAGACGTCACTCACCAAAGTAGAATGCAGAACATTTCCTTAATAAACTTTGCTATGCCGATTGACCGGATGTCACCTGAAAGCATGGTCCCCAGACCCATGCCTCTGCTACTCTGTCCTTCAAATTGTTTGCCTTCTATCTGCTTTTGATGCTGTCTGCGTTATTCTATATTTTGCCCATAGAATCCTTCAATACCGAAACTCGAGTTTTTTTAATTTTTTTTTTAAGTTTTAATTTTTTCTTCAGTTCTTTCAGCTTAAGAAATGTTGAGCATGTTCTTCTCTTTTGGTTTTCTGATTCCAGGTCTTTGCACATGTCATTCTGATACTTTACTTTGTCTTCTTGAGCTGACCTTTGAAATCTTCTGTTCAGCTGTTTTACTTCATCATCTCTTCCGTTCACTTTAGCTACTCTATGTTCAAGAACAAATTTCAGAGTCTCTTCTGACAATTATTTTGGTTTTCTTTCTTTTCCTGTCATTTTAATGACATTTTGCTTTCTTCATGTATAATGTTCTTGATGTCATCCCACAACTCGTCTGGCCTTCATTCATTAGTGTTCAATGCGTCAAATCTATTGTTGAGATGGTCTCTAAATTCAGATGGGATATACTCAAGGTTGTACTTTGGCTCGCTTGGATTTGCTTTAATTTTGTTCAGCTTTTAAATAGTCAAATTGTTTTATATTTACTCACATATTTATCATTTCCTTACATTCTTTCCTGCTGTTTGGTGTTTCCATTTGGGATCACTTTTCTTTTACTTGAAAATTTTTCCTTAAAATGATTTTTGGGTCAAGTCCACTACTGACAAATTCTCTCAGTTTTTGTTTGTTTGAAGATGTCTTTAGTTACCTTCTTTTTAAGAATACTTTTATTGGCTACAGAATTCTAAATTTAAACTATTTTCTCTAATCTTTTTAAAAACGTTATTCCATTGTCTTCTTGCTTCCATTTCTTTTGCAGAGTCAGTAGAATCTTATTATTTTTTTTGTTGAGTTGAAAGTAATTTTTTCCCCTCTAGTTGCTTTTAAAAATATATATTTTATTTATTTATTTTGTTGTTGCTGTTGTTGTTGAGAACATACACAGCAAAACATACACCAATTCAACAGTTTCTACAGTACAATTCAGTGACACTGATAACATTCTTCAAATTGTACAATGATTCTCACTCTCTTTTTCTGAGTTGTTCCTCCCTCATTAACATAAACTCACTGCCCCCTAAGGTTCCTATCTAATCTTTTGAGTTGCTGTTGTCACTTTGATCCCGTATACATAGTTCTTTTTTTGTTTTATTTTTTATTTAACAACCCTTATTGCTAGGTGTTTAAATTATGTCTGTTTTCAACTAGTATAAACATACTTCTTTTAACCTCCCAGCACATACATCCTTGCACATATGTCCAATTATTTCCTTCAGATGAATTCCCGAAAGTTGAATTGCTAGATCAAACTTTTTTTTAATACATATTAACAAATTTCCCTGCAGAAAGATTGCGCCAATTTATTCTCTCACACCAGTGTGCGAGGCCTGAGTACCTTGAATCAACAGCTTTGGCACTTTTTGTATTGTGGCTGTACATGTCTTTGTTATCATCCAAATTGTGTAAATTTTATCCTTTGATTCAGTAATTCCACTTCTGGAATTTTTATTTTATTTTATTTTATTGTTGTACTTTAAGTGAAAGCTCACAATTCAAGTTAGTCTTTCATACAAAAATTTATATATACATTGTTATGTGACCCTAATTGCTCTCCCTATACTGTGACAGCACACTCCTCCTTTCCACCCCTGATTTCCCATGTCCATTCAACCAACTCCTGACCTTCTCTGCCTTCCCATCTCACCTCTGGACAGGAGCTGCCCAGTTAGTCTCATGTATCTACTTGAGCTAAGAAGCACACTCTTCACAAGTATCATTTTATGTCCCATATACATAGTTCTTAAAAGAATACAACATTTAAGGCAGATATTTTTTACAAGTTAAGCTAAACTATTGTTTGGTTTTAAGAAGACTCCAGGGATACTGGTTTAATGTTTAAGGATTATCTCAGGGCCATCCATAGTTTCAAGGGTTCATCCAGCTACCATGGCTCCAGAAAGTTTGCAGGCCATGAGACATTGAAGTTCTGTTCTGCACTTCCCCCTTTTTGATCAGGATTCTTCTATAGAATCTTTGATTAAAACATTCAGTAATGGTAGCTGGGCACCATCCAGTTCTTCTGGTCTCATGGCAAAGGAGGTGGTTGTTTATGGAGGCCTCTCTAGTTGCTTTTGATATTTTTGTATTAGTCTTTTTTCTTCAGCGGTTTTATTATGAAGTACCTAGGGTACTAATTTTTATTTAACCGACTGGGGTTGCATAGAGCTTCTTGAAATCTGTTGGCTTTCATCTGTTTTGAAAAATTGTACTATTTCTTCAAATATGACTTTTGCCTCATTGTCTTTCCCTTCTCTGGGATTGCAATTGTATGAGCATTAGAACTTTTGTCTATGCTGTATATATCTCTCACACACTTTCTGTCCATTTTCTCTCTATGCTTCAATCTGGATATTATCTATGGATCTAACTTTCAGTTACTATCAGTCTTCTTGGCTGCATCTAATCTACTATTAATAAATTCATATACTATACTTATTTCATTTATTGTATTTATTAATTCTAGAACTTCTTCTTGATTCCTTTTTGTAGATTCTAGTTCCCTAGTGAAAGTCTCCATGTTTTCTTCTGTTTTCCAACTTATTTTAACCATAGCTATTTTAAAGCTTTTGTTTAATAACTCCAGTATCTAGATTGTCTATGGGTCTAATTCTGTTGTCTGTTTATGTTTTTGTTTTTGGCTATTTCTGTTCTGACAAAAACTGGTAACTTATAATTAAATGACAGACATTATATATAAACAAAATTACTGAGTCTCTGGATGGTGGCAGCCTACTCCGGAGAGGATTTAATTTTCTTCTGTCGCACAGGTAGAATCTGGACAGGACACCTCAATCCAGTTGAGTATGAGTTTAATGCATTGTGAGGGCTGGTCTCTTTCCAGTTTTCCCTTTTTCCTAGGTGGTAGGCTTTTAGATGTCTCAATTAAAGCACAGGGATGCTTACCAGGGACATGCACCGTGGCAAATCTTCTGTATTCCCAGCATTGCAAGACTACTATCATCTCTGCCAAGTTTTTGGTCCCTCAGCAGTTTCTTTTAGTTTAAGAGTAAGCAAATGCTTTAAGGAAAAATTGCATGCTGGATTTTAGGCTCATATCATTAAAGTTTCCACTTCTCTGGGATCTTGACACCTTCATTCCTTAGACCTCTTTTCTTCTCTACCTATCTGCATTCCTTAGGTAATATCATACATTCGTAAGGCTTCAAATGACATCTAATCTTTGATAATGTCCTAATTTTTATTTATTGCTACCAAGAACTTCCCAGGAACTCCAGAGATTGATATCAAGCTGCTTACTTGACACCTCCACTTGCATATCTAATGTTGATGTTGTTGTTGCTAGTTGTCATTGAGTAGATTCTGACTCATGGAGAACTCATGTGTTACAGAGTAAAACTACTCCATAGAATTTTCTTGGCTATAATCTTAATGGAAGCAGATTGCCAAGCCTTTTCCTGTGCAGTACCACTGGGTGGGTTCAAATACCAAACTTCAGGTTGAGTGCAAACTGTTGCTGCCATTTAGCCAAGACTTCCCATGAACTCCAGATTTATTATCAAGCTGTTTCCTTGAAACCTCCACTTTCATATTTAATAGGCATCTCAAATTTATGCTGTCCAAAGCAAGCCTTTGACCCTACCCAGCCACAAACCTTATTCCAAGTCTTTCCCATCTGGACAGATGGTCACTCACTTGAATTATCTGGTTGCTCAGGCAAAAATCCTTTCAGTTATACTTGACTCAGTTTCTTCTTTCACATTCTTCTTCCAATCTGTCAGAAAATCCTGTTGATTACATCTTCAAAATATAGCCAGATTCCAACTATTTCTCAGAATCTCTATTGCTACCACCAATGTTGGAGCACCATCATTTCTCCCTGTTGAATTACTTCACACCCTCCTAAATAGAGTCTGCTTCTATTCTTGCTCTCCTACCGTCTGTTTGTTATTTTTTTTTTAAAACAGAGCATCTAGAAAGATCTTCTTAAAACATAAATTAAGTCGTGTCATTTCTTTGCTCAAAATCCTGCAACGGCTTCTTATTTCAGAGTAAAAGTTAATGTCCTTAAAACAACCTACAAGGCCCTACATTATCTTTCCCCTTTATTCTTACCTCTTCTCCTACTCTCTTACCCCCTTATTTACTTGGCAACAACCACACTAGCCTCCCTGACATGTCAAGCACATCTTGCCTCAAGGTCTTTGCACTAATTCTGTTCCCTCTGCCTGGTATATTCTTCCCCAAGTTATCCACAAGGCTAATTCCCTCAGTTCTTAAAGTCTTTACTCAAATGTCACCTCCTTCAGGCCTAACCTGAACATTCTATGTAATATTGCAATCTGCTACATGTCCATATATTTTTTTCATAACATCTATCATCCCTGGTGGTGCAGTGGTTAAGAGCTACAGCTGCTAACCAAAAAGGTCAGCAGTTTGAATCCGCCAGGAGCTCTTTGGAAACTCTATGGGGCAGTTCTACTCTGTCCTATAGGGTCTCTATGAGTCGAAATGGACTCGATGGCAATGGGTTGTTTTATTTTTTATCATCTAATACCTTATATAATCTATTTACTTTTATCTCATCACTTATTGTCTGCCTCTCCCTGATAGAATATAAACTTTACAGGGGTAAGAATCTTTGTCCGTTTTGTTCAACAATGTATCCCAAGGACCTGGAACAGTGTATAGAACATAGTAAGTGCTCAGTAAATAATTACAGAGTGAAAGAATACACAATATATGACAATTTCTCATCACCTCAAATTGCTACCATCCTAGTCCTAGTTACCAGCATTACTTGCCAGCACTACTGCAATTCTATCTTATTTTCCCTATTTCCACTCCTGACATTCTACAGGCATTATCCACATCTTAGCCAAAATGATCTTTTTAACACATAGGCCAGATGATGCCACTCCTCTGCCCCAAACCCTCTAAAGCATCCTCCATCACTCAGATTAAACACCATAATCTAGCCCCAGGCTACCTCTCTCATCTCGGCTGTTAACGTTTCTCCCCTTGCTCAATGTACTCTATAAGCTGCCTGCTAAGCCATTCCCTGAACCTGGCAAGCATTCTCCCACCTCAGGGCCTTTGCATTTATTGTAATTTTGTCCTGGGACACTTTTTCTTGCTCCCTTCTTTTCTGAAGGACTCTGCTCTAGCATTATCTTATCAAAGAAGGTGAATTTCACATCTAAAATAACATCTTCCCATCACTATCTTTTCACCCTGTTTATTATTATTATTTGTAAAACACCAGAAATATATTGGGATTTCTCCTCACCACATTTTAAGTACCACAAGAGCTGGAATTTTTTTCACCACTGATTTGTCAAGGGCCTAGAAACAGTGGGCATTCAATTACTATTTCTGAAGTGAATAAATAAATGAATTGGGCAGCTACTTGGAGCTTGACTTTTGAAGACTTAAGTCTATAAAATGAATATTAAAGATGGTAATGTTGTGTTGATTACATGAGATTAAAGCATGTGAAGCATTTAACAAATTGCCTATAAATGTTCAATAAATAGTAATCCATTGCCATTGAATCGATTCTAACTCATAGCAACCCTATAGGATAGAACTGAACTGCCCCATAGGGTTTCCAAGGAGCGGTTGGTAGATTCGAACTGCTGACCTTTGGTTAGCAGCCTGAGCTTTCAATAAACAGTAGTGATGATGAAAAGAAAACATGATGATATTATTAACCAGAGTCTAAGTTTAGAAACACAGTCATAAAACAATGTGTAAATTGGCTGTGTCGGGGGTGCATGTTGCAGAAACTTCACCATGAGATTTTCTACCTGGGCTGAAGCAGTAGTTCTGGAAATGGAAATGTAAAATAAAGGTGAATTGCATGAATGAAAGGAAGTGGTGATGAACTGCATACAGAAGGGAAGTAAATGTGTGTGCATCTGTGGATGTAGGAGGTGGGCAGGTTAGGAGGGTTCAGTTACGAAGGGGAAGGCTCTGCCAAAAGCACAACTCAGCAACTTTACTCTCCTGTTCAAGGCCTGGAGGTGCTGCCAGGGACTGGAAGGAGCACTGGACTAGGTGTCAAAGCTCCTGTCTTAGGTGTGGGGTGAGGGGGGATACCCACGATTTCATACATAACTGGTAGGGGTGTGAATTGGAGCAAATTACTAAGAGGGCCATTTGGCAAAACCCACAAAAAAATTAAATTCAACATACTCTGACTTAACAATCTCTTGCTCAGGAATTTATTCTAAAAATATACTGGTACAGGTGCATATAAATACAAGGATATTCACTGCAGTACTGTTTAGAACAGTAAAGAAATGAAAACAGCCTAAATGTCCATCAATAGGGAATGGTTAAATAAATTATGGATTATCAATATTATAGAATATTACATACCAGTTAAAAAAAATGAAGTACCTCTATATGCATAGTTCCATATCTCTAAGACATGAAAAAATCAGGATGCAGAATATGTATTTAGTATGCCTCCCTTTGTTTAAATATATACATACAGATACATATATGTGTGTACATATACACACGACTGTTACAAATATAATACAGGTATTTGTGTGTGTGTGTGTACGTACGCCCACACTCATACCCACACATTTATTTGTGTATGTTTGTATGTGCCTGCACCACTTTAGGAATTCTAAGAAAAGGTTGACAGAAGCTGTCTTTTGGAAAAGGATTGGCGGTCTCGGGTGAAGGGAGATCTTATTTAATTTTCATTGTATTCTTTTTTTGTTCTGTTTGAATTTCTTACCATGAATACCTTTTAAAATAATTTATTAAAATGACAACGATAACAAAACCCTAGCCTTTGGATCCTAATTCAAACAATAACAAAACCCTAGGCAAATGACATAACCCCACTGGACCTTAGTTTCCTCATTTGTGAAATGGTCACAGGGAGATTGTTTTCTTTGCCTATCTTTATGGAGGTGTTGTGAGAATAAAATGATAGAGAAAATGATATAATGCTGCTAGAAATATTTTGAAAAAAATTTAAAGTGTTGCATGAATAAAAGATTAATATAGTATACGTTTACAAATAAATTTAAGAGAAGAATGCATTATATTTTCTGTCATTTCCTAAGAACTTTTCAGACTTTGTTTTCAAGTTGGTACAAGTTCATTCAGCTGAATGACAGACAGGGAAGACTTCTATTGATCTTTTCATCGCTGACTGCTTCAAGAACTTTCAGTCGCCCTGCTACTCTTCAGAATCTTTTGCATCCACTTAACAAATATTTATTGGGAAGCTACTATGAGCCAGGAAATGTGCTAGAATTTGAGGCAGCCATGTCTGCATGGAGCACAGAATCTAGTTGAGGCTCTAGATCTGTGCTGTCCAATACAGTCGGCACGGCCACATGTGGCTACTGAGCACTTGAATTGTGTTCTGAATTAAGATGTGCTGTAAGTGTAAACTACACAGCAGATTTTGAAGACAGCACTACACAAAGAATGTAAAATATCTCGTTAATATTTTTATATTGATTACATGTTGAAATGATAATATTTTGGATATGCTGAGTTAGATAAACATTATTAAAATTAATTTCACCTGTTTGTTTTTACATTTTTAATGGGACGTCTAGAAAATTTAAGATTATCTATGCGGCTTTCACTTGCAGCTCCCATTATATTTCTATTGACTAGAGCTGAATAGGCAATTAAAACACAGATCCAGAAGCGGTACAAGCGGGGGAAGACTTCCTAGCCTTCAAGGTCAGGGAGGACTTCCTGCAGGAACTGCAATAGTTAATTTTGAGCCAATTTATTTTTCCCTCAAACACTTCAAACACCTGAAGGCATTCGTTTTCCATCTAGGTGGAATCTAGAGAAAAGATTTTAAAGATTTTTTGCATCTCTCAAGGTTGATTTTTCTTAGAGAAAATAGTTATCTGAACATGCTCTGAATTTTGAGGGGGTTCCTTTCAAATTATGTTAATAACTCTGCAGTTAGTTGGTGTGGTTACTGTTTGTAAAATCTGTGGATGCAGTAGTGCTTCATTTCTAGCAAGCCTAGCTTTAAAAGCACAGGTGATTCCATTGAGCAACGACAGAGCGTCCCTGGAGTAGGTTCCTGCCCTGTGCATTATCTATATTTGCATGTGTGTGTAGGTTTACACATATATAGTATGTAGGTATATATGTATTGGAGCCCTGGTGGCACAGTGGTGAAGAGCTCGGCTGCTAACCAAAAAGACTGGCAGTTCAGATCCACCAGTTGCTCCTTGGAAACTCTATGGGGCAGCTGTACTCTGTCCTATAGGGTCTCAAAGAGTTGGAATCAACTTGACAGCAACAGGTTTGGTTTTTTTTTTGGTTATATATGTATTGGGAACATGCGCGTTGTGCTAGCTTCTCTCTAGGTAGATTCAAGTGCAAATGAGCAGATAGATATAAAATGCAAGAGCAACCCCATAGAGCAAATATTAGGCATATTAATAGTAAGCAGATGTCTGATAGGGAATGTGCTATTCAGATAGGGGATGCCTCTATCTCTCTTAAGTAAACAAAAATTTATCAGGTTATTTACCTTGGAAATTCTATGTCAGAAGGTGAGAGTCTGAGCCCTCGTCAAAAGTATCCAATTCATAAAAGCTTATGCTTCCAAAGATATGCTCCATTAGAAAGTAAGTTTAGCACAAAAATTAAGATCGTGGACTCTGGAGTCCAGTAAGCCTGGGCTCAGATACAGGCATTACCACTTTCTACCAGTGTGATGTTAGCTAATGATGTAATCTCTCTGATCCTCAGATTCCTGATCTATAAAATGAGGACAATAATTAGATCCACTGCATAGGTTGTTGTGAGGCCTGAATAAGGTTCACAGAACTAATGATTAGCATGGTTCTTGGTACATGGTAAGTGCTCAACATTTGTTGGCTATTAATATTCTACAATGATTTTGCTATGAGTCAGAATTGACTCAACTGCAAAGAGTTTTGTTTTCTTTTATGGGTTCTTTGAAACTTAGATTGCATTTCCTCCAGGAATGATAGAACTGAGAGTTTGAAAGAAGAGGGAAATATCCCTACAGTCTCCTTTGTACAGACCCTCTACTTCTCCACTCCCTGCTCCCAGCATTTCTTTCAGAAGTCCGAGGAACTCTTGCTCTGACATACCACATGCCAATCCTGACCTAGGTCTTGGTTAGGACAGCCTTTCCTGGGACAAGGAATAAGGCAGGCCTGGTGTACAATGGTTAAGCACTCGGCTGCTAATGGAAATGTCGGTGGTTTGAACCCACCAGCCAGCCTCTCTGTGGGAGAAAGACCTGGCAATCTGCTCCCATAAAGGTTAGAGCCTAGGAAACCCTATGGAGCAGTTCTACTCTGTCCTATAGGGTTGCTATGAATCGTAATCAACTTGACAGCACACAACAAAATAATAGAGATTAGGGACTAGGAATGGGAGTAGAGAGGAAGAGGTAGCTCCTGTTCCAGTTGGAGGTGTTGGTCCTGTTGCTCTCAACCTCTCCCTTCCATTCCCCTTCCTACACCTATATGGATCCTGGGATTAATTTTAAAGTGACTTCTTGACAACTTCCTTAGGAAATAAACCAAACTAGTTTCTGTAGAGTTGATTCTGACTCATGGCAACCCCATGTGTGTCAGAGCAGAACTGTGCTCCATTAGGGTTTTCAGTGGCTCTGATCTTTTGGAAGTAGACTGCCAAGCCTTTCTTCCAAGGCACCTCTGGGTTGATTTGAACTGCCTATTTCAGTTAGTAGTTGAGCTGCCTTAACTGTGCCAGCCAAGGACTCCTTCCTTAGGGAATATATCTCTGCTAATGAATCCAGACCATAGCTTTTGATCTTCATTACAAGTTTGGTATTACAAACATAATATGTCACAGCTGGAGGGACTCTTAAAGATCATCTAGACAAGGGTTGACAATTACCTGGCACATGAGCCATATGTCCTAATCCTACACTCCTGGCAGACACTCTTCTCCACTGAGGACTGATGGATCTTCTCAGCACCTCCCCCAGGAAGTGGATCAGTGACACAGAGGGGCTTGGGACCCAGTTCCCTTGACTCCTGGCCCAGTGCTCTCTTCATTTCCCGGCAGCCTCCACCCACTTCACGTGTCTTCTCTGGGTCATTGCAGACCTCATATATTCTCAGTATGAAATGGGATGAAGGCCTCTTGAAACACATCATATCTCTCAGGCTCAATTCTGAAGTCCAACTGCCAAGCTTTGATCACTTGTTCTGCTGTTTCTAGCTTTCTGACATTGAGCAAGTTACTTAACCTTTTTCAGCCTGGTTTTTCTCATCTGTTAAACTGGGAAAATAATTATCTCTTTCCCAAAAGGATGTTGTTAGGGTTGTACAGAAAGTATTTAATGTAATTTCTGGCATAAAATAAGTATTCAAAAATATTAGCTTTTAGTTTATTGTTGTCACTCAGGCTACTATCAGCATCTTTCTTAGAAATATTCACCCAACCTGATGTTATTTGCTTATTTAGAATCACAAGCAAAGAGGTAGTCTCTGTGGAAACCAGTGGGGACTGTGTGGGTACTCACCAAATCAATTATGCCAATGTTATTCCAGCCTTGCATTATAGGGAGAAAAGAGATAAACATGGGGATGACCCAGCAGCCTCCCAGCATTAGTGTGATGCGCAGGGGGGTCATCTTGTTCCTATAGACCAAAGGCTGGCAGCAGATGGCATAATACCTGGAAAAAGAACAGAGGGGGCGGGTGCCATGGGCAAGGAGGAATGGGAGGGATAGGAAGGGGGATAATAATAGATGAGAGTAGAGAGAGCAGGGGAGAAGGAAAGGGATGGAGAAGGGCGATAGAAAAGAGGAAATGTTGAGGGACAGGAGAAGAATTGAAGGGGGAGGCAGAAATAAAAATAAGGAAGGAAAAAAAGAGAATCATGGGGAAGAACGGAGTGTGGGCGGTAGAGAAAGGGAGAGAGAAGCACGAAAAGAGCAGAGAAAAGAAAAAAAGTGATTATACAATGAAGTATGTATACTGGACAATGAACTTCTGCTAATATAAATTTATACTTTAGATCACATCTAATCATCATTGCCTGGAGCCTGTCCACATTATCTCCCAATATCTGGTGGAGCTCTACAACACCTGAGGGTCTGAGCATTTCAGGGGATTTGTACAGCCCTCTGGGTCTCAGTGTCCAGGTATCTTGTGGCCTTCTTTGATAAGTTTGTTTCCAATGTGAGGTGACCCAGGCTTGGCTCAAGACCCCAGCTCTGACAGCTGGTATCTCTGATCTGTTCCAGTCCTCTTGATCAGTCACCAATACTGAGGCAGTGCTCTAAGACAGTGTTTTTTAAATTGTGGCCCCAAGAACCTTCCCTGCATCAGCTTCACCTGAGGTGACCTATTTAAAATGCAGATCCCAGGATCTGTGGCTCTGGAGTCAGAACCTGTTGGAAAGGGACCTGGAGTTTGCCTTTTCGGTTGTTATGACCGCTGTTTGCTATGTACGCTAAGCCCTCCCCCTGCCCCAACACCTTTTCAGGTGCATGCACTTCCTGGCCTCCTTGTGGTTAGTTAGGGCCAAGAGACTGGCTCTGGCCAATGAGTCATGAGCAGAATTGACATGTGTTACTTCTGGGCTGGACCATTTAATTGCCCCTCTCCATTCCCCAGAGCTCTCTTCCCCTTTGTCACAGTTCCAGGGAACGTTTAAGACCCTGTCTGCTCCATCAGCCTGTATCCCAGAGTAAGGATGAGTGGAGCAGAGTCCCCAGCTGACCCATGATGAACACAGGCTGTTGAGATGTGGGAGCTGTTTGTTGCTGCAGCATAATCTAGCCCATCCTGCCTGGCTGACATGTCCAGCGAACCAGCAGATTCATATACCTACTAAACATAAGAACCTCTTCTCTCTTTCAGAGCTCTTTCTTGCTCTTATCATTTCCTAACTCTAGGACATGTGCCTTGTGCTGGGGGCTACACTTCCTCTGCTTTCTCTGACACCAAGAACGCAAAATTTCAAGTATATTCTTATTCCATCATTTCCTGTCTGCTAGTAGGGACACACCCCATCTATCTAGGTCTGATCACCCTCATAGGCCACACTGCACACTCTTTTTTGAGTCCATGTTCTGCCTACGGGATTAGCTTTCTTTCTACTCCAGCTGCTGGGTCTGTCCCCTGCAACCTGCCCCACTCGGTGGTCTCATCTCTAACCCCCAGAGGGATTAAGCATGTTATTCCAGCCTTGGATATCACCCCTTCCAGACCTAGCATGTCATGGAATTTGACAAGGTGCAAAGTACTACAATAGGACTATCAGCTATTTGTCTTTGGAAGAACCAGAAAATAAGTACAAAAAGACAGAATGGGGGCTAAATCTATTCTTTAAGATTTTATATTATTTCATGTTGAGCCACCCCCTTCTACCCCTCATCTTATGCAGTTCACTTTGTTAATTTCTCCCACCTCTTCTTTTCTTCTCTTAATTCAAAGCATAATTAATATAACAATGGCTATATTTTTTGAAGAGGTGGTGGAAGGATGAGTTGGGAGAGAGGGTGGAATGAGAAGGAGAGACCAGTGTTGGAGCGTAAGTGGGTACCTCAGGAGATGAGAGGGGAGAATTATATCCTTCCCACTAAGGCAGCAAGAAGCAGCTGACCACACTGTGCCAGGAAGCTTCCTGTGGCTGGAGAGCCCAGTGAGGGGTCCTGATATGAACCAGAGTGCAAGGAATGGCAGACCAAAGAATAAAGAGAGGGCCTTACTTGGGGATTTGTTTTCTCTATTTATAAAATCAACATAGTAGCAAAATCTAATTAAAGACAACTCAGTAATGAAAAGAACCACAGTAAGCAGTAATTCCCTCAGTGCTCTTGACTTTTATAAGACAAATTCTATATGGATTTTGGTGAATGGTTATATTAACAATCATCAGAGGTTATTAGCATAAAGTTAAGAATGAATTTGAAGTGGGTAAAAAAAAAAAAAAAAAAATTCCAAACTGTTCCCTTTCTCATTTCCTGCTAGAAGGCCTAAATAGGACATTTGGTTTTGTCCATTTTAATATCCTTCCCCCTTTCTCTTGGTAATAGCATCCTAAATCCTACTGGGGAATTACCTCTCTTCCACTGTTTTGGGGACTTTCGTGTTTTTGCCTTTCCTAGCCAAGGTGTGACCCAATCAGACTTTCTTGCGACTCTGGATGTCATGCAGAGTGATGCAAAGATGGTAAAGTTCACTTCTTTCCAAGAGTAACATCCTGGCAGGGCTGGAGATGAGCCTCAGATTCCTGGCTCTTTGGGGAGCCGTGCTGTTGCCCCTTCAGATTCTTGTTCTTTAGTTGTTCCTTCAATTAAATAAGTCACCACATATCTTTCCAATAAATTTGCATTTTTTCTTAAGTGGGCCAAAGGCGGTCTCTGTTGCTTGCAATCAAAGTATCCTGCCTTACACCAAGCAGTCAATGTGGCTTTGAATGGCAGCCCTGTCCATCACAGATATACTTTAAGTAAGATACTTCTGTTTTATTCAGAAGTATCTCCAGATCATGGCGCAAGTTATAGTGTCCCTGCATCTACCACCCCAAAGAAGGAGAAGTGAAGAATAGAGACTGCCCTATCTTTTCTGCATAAGTTATGATTTTTGATGTTTGGAACCAGGTGCCAAGATGTTGAATACAGCCCAGATTTCAGGAATTTTGAATGGATCTTCAATGTCACAGAAATCCAAAAGTTCAAAAAGCCAAAGCAGGATTAAATATCTTGCAGGATGAAAAGTAAGTTTGGGGAAGTAGGACATTTTGCCTGAGAAGGTTCTTTACATTTCCATTGGTAGATGTGGATATTTAGAGGATCATGATGGGAAGATAAGAGGTAGAAGGGAACTTTAAAAGGCAAAAGATTTTTGTGATATGAAGAGAAACCAGAGTATAGAAGGGAACTTTGGAATATATGTTCAAAACATTTTTATGAAAGCCTCTCTTTCTAAGTTTAGCTTAGCTATCAATATTGCCAGACTCCCATGGCAGGATGAACATCCTCTGGACAATAAGATCTTCCTAATTCTGCTGTCCAAATGTTCTATGTTTTCATTTACATTATCTCAGGTCTTTAGAAGCTGTTGCTACAGAGAAATGAGTAATGATACCAGGTTTCATTTTGAAATCAAACACCCAGGGGGTACTATAGATGCAGTAAACATATTACCAATCTCTTACACATTTTACGTAAACAGCCAGTGCCCTGCACAACTAGTGTCTGGAATAAAGTTGCTTGGGCAGCTCATTACATAGTGTCCAAAGGTGAAACACTTGGGTGTGTCTGGCAAAGAGCGTTCTAGAAAGCTACTCTTACATGATCTGGGGTGGTTGTGCAATGCTGGGAAAATTTCTTTATTTCCTACTTGATAAATTAAGAATAAACAAAGAAAAGATAGAACTTTATTTTACTTTAATTCAAATCAAGTTGGTTAAATTGTGAATGACAAATAGATAAGGATGAATAAGAAAATTACCTAATGGGTGGCACAAACAGTTAAGCACTTGACTACTCGCCAAAAGGTTGGGAGTTCGAACCTACCCAGAGATACCTTGGAAGATAGACCTGGCAATCTGCGTCCACAAGGTCACAGCCTTGAAAACCTTATGGAGCAGATCTACTCTGCACACATGGGGTCACCATGAGTTGGAATAGACTCTACAGCAACTAACAATAATAACAACACGTGTTTTACTTCAATCTGTCCTCTACACCTTTTTCAATCTGTGCTTTATGATAAATATATTTTTACTTTTAAGTAGTATGGAGTAGAGAATATAGGGTTCTTACATGGTACTTGGAGTCCTGGTGGCACAGTGGTTAAGAGATGGGCTGCTAACCAAAAAGTCAGCAGTTCAAATCCATCAGCTGCTCCTTGGAAACCCTATGGAGCAGTTCTACTCTGTCCTGTAGGGTTGCTGTGAGTCAGAATCAACTTGATGGCAATGGGTTTGGTTTTGGCTTTATATGGAACTTAAATTAATGCACTCACTTGATTCTGCAAACCCAAGGTTCTTACCAAGATCTTGGCACACTTGAGACAACAGCCCTTATTTCAAGCAAAAAATCTAGAAAAATAACCACCTTCTTTAAGACTGTACTTAAGAATCTAAACTAAAGATAGTAACATAAGCATCACTGAATAAAATAACCAGTAGAAATTTAGTTCTAGTGTTAACTGACTATAGGGGTTTCTTTACAATTCTAATCTTTGTATATAAAGGACTAGATAGAAATCTGGTAACTTGATTTTTATCTGTGATAGTTGCTTTGTAATTCCTATATTGGGCTCCTGTTTACAATAAAAAAAAAAAAGTTCTATCGTGGACTGTCCCTCAATATACATACAGCACCGCTAGGTAGAGGTAGCTTGTTATATTTGCAAGTTCTTTGGAGGTCAGGCAAAGCACAGTGGCTAAGCTCATAATGATAACTAGTATTACCTTACTTACCAACGGCGTTACCTGTATTATCTCATTTAATCCTCACTATTACTTCTCAGACAGGAACTATAAATGCACCCATTTCACGGATGAGCAAATAGAAACACAGAGGGTCAGACATTTGCCTAAGGTTCAAGAGGTGGTCAGATTTGGAGCTGGGATCTCACCCAGGGAGACTGACTCAACTGCCAGGACTTTAACTTTGTCTCTACCACTTCTCTTTACTGCCTCTCTCAAATCCCCAAGAGATTTATTGTAATTCTTTTAAATTCACTTTAGAAAAAAATATCAAAACATAAAAATATTTAATCTCAAAACTGGAAGGGAACAGAAAATCATGAAATCTCCAAATCCCCTCTAAAATAGCCCAGTTCTTCAGATCAGTGGTTTTCAACCAAGCATGATTTTGCCCCCTGGGAGACATTTGGCAATGTCTGGAGGCATTTTTGATTGTCACAAATGGGAAAGCTATGCTACCGGCAGCTAGTAGGTAGAGGCCAGGGATGCTGATAAATGTTCTACAGTGCACAGGACAGCCTCCCACAAATAAAGAGTTGTTGATCCAAAATGTTAACAGCACTGATTTTGAGAAACTTTGTATCAGATGAAGTGATTTTCACCAACAGAAGGCACTCCACCTCCTTGGCTTGTGCTACAGTGTGTTGTTATCTCTTAAAATGGGGTTCCACAAGGACAATACAATACTCCGGTACTCCTCCACATCCTACACAGTGCAGAGATGACTCGTACTTCACTTCCCACCCTGCCCACCATAACGTAACAGCCTAGGGGATCCACAGGACAACAAGACACCTGTCCTCCCTCAAAGAGCTTAGGACCTAGGACAGGAAGTAAGTCTTCCCCTAACTAATTTATAAGGTCCTTGTTCACCACCGTATCCCCAAGGCTAGATATAGAATGGATGCTCACAAAATGATAATCACTACCAATTAAAATAAGCTCCATTAAAAAGTGTTAACAGGCTTTGAAGACGTGAAAGGTCACATCTAGAAGAGGGATGGGGAAAAGTTTTCTCCGGTAAAAGTGTCTTTTAAGTTTGGGTTTAAAGTGTAAGTAAGGGTGGTGGAAGAGAAAGTGTAATCTAGGTGCTGTGAATAGTATGGACAAAGGTCTAAAGACAAAGCTATTACATATATATAATATTATATGTTACATATTATATGTATAATTATATAATACATATGTTACAATATATGTATCACATGTATAATATATATCCCCATGTCACAGATTGAATTGTGTCCCCCAAAAATTTCTGTCAGCTTGGCTAGGCCACGATTCCCAGTGTTGTGTAATTGTCCCCCATTTTGTCATCTGGTGTGATTTCCCTATGTGTTGTAAATCCTATCACTATGATGTAATAAGATGGATTAGTGGCAGTTACATTGATGAAGTCTACAAGATTAGATAGTGTCTTAAGCCAATCTCTTTTGAGATATAAAAGAGAGAAGTCAGAGAGTCAGAGGGACCTCATACCACCAAGAAAGCAGTGCTGGGAACAAAGCGTGTCCTTTGCACCTGAGGTTCCTGTGCTGAGATGCTCCCGGTCCAAGGGAAGACTGATCCATCACAAGGACCTTCCTCCAGGGCCGACAGAGAGAGAAAGCCTTCTCCTGGAGCCAGTGCCCTGAATTCGGACTTCTAGCCTACTGGACTGTGAGAGAATAAGCTTCTCTTTGTTAAAGCCATCTACTTGTGGTATTTCTGTTATAGCAGCACTAGATGACTAAGACAGAATGTGGTACCAGGAGTGGGTGCTGCTCTAACAGATACCTAAAATATGGAAGTGGTTTTGAAACTGTGAATGGATAGAGGAGTCAGTAGGAAGTGAGGAGAAATGTTAACACCAGAGACAACGCAGATGGTGAGAAGCAGCAGCAGAGGACCGGCAGCAGCAGAGGACTGGTAGCAGCAGAACCAGGAGATCAGTGCCAGACAGCACTGGAGTTGACCCACAGAGTGAAAGAGCTGAATGCCTTGGTGTAGGAGATTTCCTGGCAGAGTGGGGTGCCTCCAGGCACTTTTTGGTGGAGGTAGGCTTGCCGACCCATGGAGCAAGAGAGCTGAATGCCTTCTGGCCTAAGTTTACCGGTGGAGTAGGGTGCCTCTAGGCACTTATCAGTGGAGCTACAAAGCTTTGGAACACTTGCCCCACCAGGGCAGATGCAGGTGTAAGGCCCGAGGAGCTGAGAGGTCAAGAAACCAGGAAGCAGAAGCTGAAGAGACAAGGAACACAGGAAGCTGAGCTACCTCAGTCTCAAAAGGTATTGCCAGGACCTCTGGGGTTTCAAAGGGTGGAGCCATGGCCTTTAGTGTTTCTAAGGGTGGAGTCGCCACTCAGATGGACTAGAAGAATGGTACGCCTAAAGCCAAGGGAACAGAGTTGCTGTCCCCATGGGCCTAGAAGGCAGAGCTGAAGCTCAGGATGGAGGGGCCTCCACTCAGAATTCAGAGAGTGCAGCCAATACCTAGAGTCTGGAGGGTGGGGCCATTGTGTAAATTGTCTCGGAGAACATTTTTATTTTTAAATTATTATTTAAAGCCTATTATTTTTAAAGCCTTGAGGGCTAATGTAATGTGTTCTGCTGACTTGCTTGGTGCCTGTTATGCCTTCTTTCCCTACAATTTCTCCCATTTGTAATGGAAATGTCTAGCTTGTGCCTGTTCTGCCATTGTACTTTTGGAAGCAGATAACTTGTATTCTAGATTTCACAGATGAAGAGGAATTTTTGGATTTTGGACTCGGAGTTGATTTAAGACTTTTGCTATGATATGATGGGGTGAATATGTTTTAAATGTGGCAAGGACATGAATTTTGGGGGGGCAGAGGCTGGAATGTCATAGATTGAACTGTGTCCCCCAAAAATGCCTGTCAGCTTGGCTAGGCCATGATTCCCTGTGTTGTGTAATTGTCCACCATTTTGTCATCTGGTGTGATTTCCCTATGTGTTGTAAATCCTATCACTATGACGTAATAAGATGGATTAGCAGCAGTTACAGTGATGAGATCTACAAGATTAGATAGTGTCTTAAGCCAATCTCTTTTGAGATATAAAAGAGAGAAGTGAGCAGAGAGACATGGGGAACTCATACCACCAAGAAAGAAGCTCCGGGAGCAGAGTGTGTCCTTTGGACCTGAGGTTCCTGTGCTGAGATGCTCCCAGACCAAGGGAAGACTGATGCATCACGAGGACCTTCCTCCAGAGCCGA
>NW_004444066.1:2684494-2840540 GCF_000243295.1 Trichechus manatus latirostris | reverse complement strand
TGAATTTGGACTTGTAGCCTACTAGACTGTGAGAGAATAAATTTCTCTTTATTAAAGCCATCAACTTGTGGTATTTCTGTTATAGCAGCACTAGATGACTAAGACACCCCATATCCACATAACCATATAAACAGAAAGAACACAAGTTAGCTGGGTGTTTGTAAGAGAGTAGAAGGAAATAAGCCTAACAAGGTAGGCTGGGGCAGGTCTCAGAGCAGTGGTTCTCAAACTTTAGTGTGCATCAGAATTACCTGGAGGGATCACTGTAACACAGATGGGTGATAGGTCTGGAGAGGGGCCCAAAACCTTCACAGGTGATGCTACTGCTGGTGGTTTAGGAACCTTACTTTGAGAACCACCGTCTGAGAAGTTTTTTAATGCTAGGCTAGGAGGAGACATTAAAGGTTTTTTTGAACTGGACAATGTCCATCACGATCAGTGCTGCTGCATGCTCTACTAAAGAAGCTGGATTACAACAAATTCAAGAGAAGGGGTTGTTGATTCACAGGCTAGATGGATGGTGTTCAGCAGGGAAAGCAATTCTGGCTCACCTTAGGAATGGTCTATTTTCTAGACTTCCATTGGACAATTCTATTCTTTTTTAACTAGGAGACTTTTACAAAGTGATTGAATGAATGTTCAAATGACAAGTGAGGCTCCAGATGGCCAGGATTAACTAAGATGTGGCAAGGGCATTTACAAAGTAATTTCTTATACAAAACATTTCAAAGTATTTCTCATAAAACTCCATTAAAAAAAAAAATCCCTTTTGGTAAACCAGTCACCAGCCTCCCAAATGGCAGCTCATGTGTAAATGTGTGATCAAATTGCTTTTAAATGTCTCTGGGGACATAATTTACTTTGACAACTCTTAGAAGACAGCTGTATATTTTAAGCTCCATGCAAACCCTTCCCTGCTTCTTCTGCAATTAAGGAAAATTCTACCTTCTCACTTCCTGTCCTCTCAACCACAGGGAAGGCAGAGGAAGCAATGAGAACAACTTAGAATCCTAGACTTTGAGAAGTGGAGGAGACCTTAGCAGTTAACTTTATGTCTTCACATCTGAGTACCAACTCCCTCTGCCTTATCCATGTATTAGCTCAGTGGTCGTGGACTAGTTATTTCACCTCTCAGGGATCCAGTTTCCTCACCTATAAAGCTGGAATAAGTGTGTCCAACTCATTGGCTTGCTGTGAGACTTGATGAAATAATATGTTTAAAAACTTAAAAGTTCCTGACACATAAAGCTTAATAAATAACATATCTCTACTCCCATTCCCTCTAATTAAAAAATATATATACTAATCTTTGTTTTGTACACATTATTGTAAACTGATTTGAATACATTTTGGAACCAAGGATTCTACATTATTTAAAAAATAAAAGTCACTCAGTTCAACATCTGTCCCAAGAGTTGATTCTAAGAAACAACAAGGTGAATGAGTTGGTTCCCAAATGTGAACGGAAGCACTGAGACCAGACCGGCTACCTGTAACAGAGCTGATTACACATAGGATCCTCTGGGACTTAATCCAGGTCCAGCCCCTACCTGAGACTGCTGAAGGTAGCATTCCGGATGATCACTAATACCAATTCACAACCAAGATTAGCTAAAGAAAGAAATGTCAACTACAAGAGCCCAGGCAAGACCTTAAACTCCAGGAAGGAAAAATTGGGCGATTTCCTTCTGTAGAGACCTGGAAGACATCAGATCAGGTCTTTGCAGGAATCATAATCCCATGTGCAATCTGCAGATTTAATGTTTCCTATGCTGCTCTCTGTTACATATTCTTCTGTACCTTTATGATAAGGAAAGTTGCAAGAAGGCGAGTATCAGCTATCTAGGACGGTGTCTTCCTGAACTATTACAGACTAAGGGAAATGGGAAAATCTGTCCAAAATGTCATCTGAGAACATCTTGGCAGGGGCTTACAGGACACAAAGGTTACCAGGTATGCTTTAGAGCATGTATGAATTGATCAATCTGTCAGCAGATAGTGGCTGACCACTTGACTGACCCTTCCAAATTTGGTTCAAGGGTCACATTCCTGGAAAGTCCTCTCTGGTTTCTTATAGTACCTTGGATATATATGTGGCATAGCATTTCTCTAATTTTATTATAATAGCCCACTTTCTTCTCTACTGCTACAACTACTACTATTACTACTATATATACTACCCCTGTATTGAGGGCACACTATGTGGCAGGAAGTATATTCCATATTTTATCTAATTCTTACAGCAACTCTGCAAGGAAGCTCTCATCGTCCTTATTTTAAATATGAGGAAACTGAGGCTCAGAGAGTGTAATCCATTTGTCCAAGGTCACACAGTCAGGACTGACACCCACATCTGCCAAAGTCCATGTTCTGGTAAGGCTAGTAAGCAAGGCAAGGCCAGGAAAAGCAACCCTTTCTAGGAGGAGAAGGAGAATATGTGACATGCTAGAATTTTTTTCAGCTGTGGACATCCAGAAAAGAAAACGTATTTAAAGATGAACCTGGAAGATGAGATAATGCAACATAGGAACAAATAATTAAGAAGTTATTGCAACAATCCAGAATGAAATAGAGAAAAGGAATACAGAAGAGAGAGACGGAGTTAAAAGATATTTCTGAAAAACAACTAGGATTTGGCAACCAGCTGGCCATGGGAGATAAGTAAAAGATGACCTCAGAGAATTGTGTTTAAATGACTACAAGAACAGATGCACCTTCGATGTACAAAGTGGAAGAGGATACTAGTGTAGGATGGAAATTTCTACTTCGGGCACATTGGGCTTGAGATAAGAGAAAGATGCTCAAAGGCAGATGTTGAATGGGCAGGTCAAGATAGGAGCCTGGAACTCAATGTGGGACAAGACTGCAGGAGAAATAACAGCAGAGGTGCAGGTGAAGCCACAAGGATGGAAGAAATCTCCAACGTCTTGAGGGGAGACACCTAGGACTGGAAGACTAAAAGTCTAACCTTGAAGGATACTCAGCTATGAGGCAGGGAGGAAAAGATAACTGTTCATAAGTGGGAAGGCACTCACTCCAGCCACTTGGAGTTTAAATTTGGAAGGAAAACAATAATGGACTAATACTTGTGGATAACATTTACTGAATGCTTACTAGGTACCATGTACAGGTCTATGTATTTTACATGCATTCAATTATTTGCTCCTCTCAAACCTCAAAGGAAAGACACTATCATTAACACTATTTTACTAATAAGAAGATAAAACCCAGAAAAACTGAATAACTTCCCCAACGTCTGGGGCCTTATAAGCTAGCAAGCGGCCACCTAAGATACATCAATAGGTCCCAACCCACCTGGAGCAAAGGAGAATGAAGAATACCAAAGGCACAAGGAAAATATTAGCCCAGGAGACAGAAATGGCCACATAAACAAGAGACTTCATCAGCCTGAGACCAGAAGAACTAGATGGTGCTCAGTTACCACCAAAGACTGCCTTGACAGGGAACACAACAGAAAGTCCCTGACGGAGCAGGAGAAAAGTGGGGTGTAGAACTCAAATTCTAGTAAAAAGACCAGACTTTATGATCTAAGACTGGCGGGACCCCAGAAGATATGGCCCCGAACTCTCCATTAGCCCAGAACTGAAACCATTCCCATAGTCAACTCTTCTGACAAAGATTAGACTGAACTATAAGACATAAAATGATATTTGTGAAGAAAGTGCTTCTTAGCTCAAGTAGATACATGAGACTAAATGGGCAGCTCCTGTCCGGAGGTGAGATGAGAAGGCAGAGAGGGTCAGGAGCTGGTTGAAGGGACTTGGAAAATCCGGGGTGGAAAGGAGGAGTGTGCTGTCACATTATAGGGAGAACAGCTAGGGTTACATAGCAATGTGTGTATACATTTTTGCATGAGAAACTGACTTGAACTGTAAAATTTCACTTAAAGCACACTAAAAAAATAAATAACTTCCCAAAGATCACACAACGGATGATTAGTCAAGCTGGGACTAAATCCAAGTAGTCTAGTAACACAGGCCACATTTGTAACCACTTGCTACGTTGAGGGTCCTAAGACTGTAAAGAAACTAACACCAAAGTCATATCAAACACCCACAAGTCACATCCGAGAGAACTGCACGCCCAGTCAAACATACATGGAGCAGCTACTATGTGCCTGTGGTAGGAACACAAGAATGGATGAGATAAAGACCTACGCTCAAGGAGCTTATAGTCTAGGGCAACACAGGCATATAAACCAACTAAGATGAGTGATAACTGCTATGCTTTTATTCAAAGTTCTATGGGAGCTCAGAGGAAAAAAAACAACCAATCTTTTTTGGGAATGGAGCCCGGCCAGTCTTTGTGGAGAAGGTGACATCTTAGCTAAGTACTGAAGAAGGGTAGGTGTTCACCAGGAAAAGAAAAGGAACTCAAGGCAAGGGTAATGACATGGAGTCATGAAGAAGCACTTCATGCTCATGGGTGGAAGGTGAGGTAGGAAAAACAGTCAGGACACACTGGGAAAAGCACTGAATGCCAAGCTAAGGATTTAACCTATAGTTGACAAGGTGTCACTTATAAACCCCAGGGCTTTGCGCACACGGTTTCCCCAGAACTCTCTCTTCCTATTCCTCAACCCCTCCTCCTTCATCTACTGACATCTATATCATCTGCAGCTCCCAGATTAAAATTACCTCCTCAGGAGGCTTGCCTGCTTTGCAGATCACATGCTGCAACAGCTGCTTTGATTCCTCCTTATTCTACTTGAACGGACACTAATTTTACTGTAATTACCTATTTGTTATCTGTATTCTCTACCAGACTAAGAGCTCTGTGAGTCAGGGCCTATTCTGACTGTTTACCACTGTATTCCCAGTGCCCAGAATAGCTCCTGGCAATTAGTAAGTGCTCAATAAATAGTTAATGAAATGAATAGCAAAATAACCATTCATATTCTTTGGTATGAAATCCAATTCAACAAATAGTAGTATTATGTACAAAGCATAAACCTGCCCTCAAAGAATATGTAAGAGAGAGAAACTTATAATTTGCTCTCCTAGCAGAAATGGATTTCAATCCTACTGGGATAACAAATGTAATTGTGTGACACAAGTTCACAATGACAGGCATGTTTCATTTCTACATAACAAAATTGAGTTCTACTCCAGGGAGATCATTAAGAAATGCTGACATGCTTATCTCCAGCACAGGATGAAATAGGCAACCTTTGAGTCAGATTTGAATATTTTGCAAGTAAACTGTTTAAAAGAAAATCTGTGACTGAGAAACTGTTAGAGGATTTTGCAGATACGACACATCAAGTTACCAGGATGCCAAGAGGAAGGATAACATCTCATTGGACGTGTCAAACAGAAAATCTTGCAATGCTATAGAGACTGGTGTCCTCAATGAAGTGAAATAGATTTTTTTTTTTTTAAAAAAAGGAAACATAATGCCAAATATAGGACAATGCAGAGCATGTTCAGGGAAAGGCGGACACAATGGTTAAAAGTCTGAAAAGTATGGCATATGAGGCCACTGCGAGGGTCTCGGGATGTTTGGCCTAATATAGTGAGGAATCGGGGATGGCACACCTCTGTCTCATCATGGAGGCTCCATTAAAAGATCTCTAGGTCCTCCGGTCAGCCTAAGAGAAGTTGATGTCTATTGGTCTTGCATGCCACAACTCCCTCTTTCCAGTGGGAACTGCTGTTCTCCCATGCCATGTGCTTCTGGTAAAGTTGCCAGTCACAGTGCCTCACCTCTGCCCAGCAATCATGACATATCATCACAGGCCCCAGTGACTGGTCTTCCAAGGTTCTTTCAGGAGAAATAACATTTATTCTCCTCCTGTGGTCTCATGAGTTAAGGACAGGTCAAAACTCAGGTCGCCTGTGGCCATGTTTCTTTCCTTGTGGAAGAACCTAGCCTGAGAATGAATCCAACAAGAAATCAGAGCTAAGAGCCAAAGGGAAGGAAGGATGGCATACCCAAAGAGGGACAGATTAAAGAGAGGGACAGGCAAAAAGGCAGAGAAACTGGGATGGTAAGACCAAGAGAAAGAGGAGAGGGAGAAAGAGACAGAGGAAGAGAGACAGATTAGATGACATTGTTCAAACCATGTCCGAAGCCAAATTTTTCAGTTAATTGAACCAATCGATTCATTTTCTATCACATGTTGTTGAAAGAGACCTTACTAACATATTACCTGATAAGAAAGTTGGTAAGAACACTACATTCCAGCAATTCATTGAGATATATATGAAGAAAGCCCTCTTCAAATGCTTATTTAAAACATAAATCCACTTGGGTAACCTAAAACATATTCACATAACAAATCTGCTTATTGCGTAGAAAATGACGGGAAGAGTATTTACGGGGGTTTACTATTTACAGTGGTTACCTCTAGGGTGTGTGGCTGCAGACTTGAAGAGGGGGAACTGGAGACCTTGTTATGTTCTTGTAAACTAATGGCATTTTTTTAAAATAAGGATCAAGTATTATTGTTATAATAAAATAAATAGTAACAATTAGAAAAGAGTTGGTTACACTAGATTAGCACTTAATGCTTTGGTGCAAATTCATTCATATATATAGTCTCTGTCTTTCATATATGCAGATGTACATATCTATATGTTTATCTTACAAAACTACAGTTATAGTAAATATTAAAGCCTGAAACTTCTCTTTTTTCACATAATACACCAGTGATCCTTCTAGGACCACACGTATAACTGTTTCTCATGGTTTGTAACATCTGCATTATATTCCACTTTTTAAATCGATGCTCAATTATAGATACTTGATTGATTTGCATTCACTACAGAAGTTTACATTTTAAAAACTCAACTATACTGTAAGGCTTTTTAATGCATTTGTGACCTTCCATGGCCCTTACTATGCAACACGTATATTTACATCATGTTTGGAAAATTATTTTTTATGAGGCAATAAATTTTCTTTGTTAACAGGATTCAGTTCTCAAAGCACTAGGAAGCTCAGTGAATCAAGATTGGTAGTTGGGGATGCATTTTATGCTATTAAAGGAGCCCTGCATTTTGCTTTGATCCAGGGGCTTGCAATCTGGAGGGGATTAGGAATCAAAGGCAGTATTCCTGCCAGAGAAGCACTGATGTCAGTCATACCAGCAGATGCTGCAGCCTGAGGGAGGAGCAGGAGGCATCATGCCAGGTAACCACAGGGCTAGCGATGACATCACACCTCACTGAGGACACTTGCTGTGTACTGTGGCCCAGCCCCGCCCAGCCCACCTGCAGGCCAGGAGAGTCACAGCAAAAACAGAAGCTGGATGAAAAGTGAAATCATACTCTTTCAGGCTAAAACACTGCCCTGCTATGTTCAGGGTGGATCTTCTAGTTCAGTGAGAGTTTCACTCTTGGGACAGAGAATGCTGGAGACAACTGGCAAATTTCCCAGGCTCCTAGAGGAAAAGAAAACCAAACAAAAGAATCTGGCTCCATCTAATGTAATGGTAGTGGAGTTTTTGATGCCCATTATCAGAGAGAGGGAGGAGCCCTGGTTGCACAGTGGTTAAAGCACTCAACTGCGAACTGAAAGATTGGTGGTTTGAACCCGCCAGCCACTCTGTGGGAGAAAGATGTGGCAATCTGCTTCTGTAAAGATATACAGCCTTGGAAACCTTGTGAGGCTGTTCTACTCTGTCCTATAGGGTCGCTATGAGTCGGAATCCACTCGACAGCAGTGGGTTTGGTTTTTGGTATCAGAGAAGGAAATGGAAGTTCTAAAAAAAAACAAAACAAAACCCGTTGCCATTGAGTCCATTCTGTCTCATAGTGACCCTACAGGACAGAGTAGAACTGCCCCATAGGGTTTCCAAGGCTGTAAATCTTTATGGGAGCAGACTGCCACATCTTGCTCCTGTGGCATGGCTGGTGCGTTTAAACCAACCACTGGTTAGCAATCAAGCATTTACCCACTGTGCCACCAGGGCTCCTTAAATGGAAGTTACTGGCAGGGTATTTTAACACTGCTCAAAAAGAGAATGTGCTGAACGCTCCATTTGTTCAATAAGTGTTTACCAAACACCGATGTAAGTAATTATGTAATTGCTGGCTAATTCTCCTTCTCCTCCATTAGAATGTAAATTTCAAGAGGGCAGGGGCCTTGCCCTCGCTCACAGCCTTGAGTCTCCTTCCATTGCAGGAGACAGAGAGACATTTAACAGGAAATTACATAACTGATTTTAATCCCAGCTGCACTAAATTATACAAAGAAGAATAAGTTTGATAGGGCTAGAGTGGGCTACTCTAAAGAAGAAAAGACACAGCTGAGAGCTGAAGGACAAGAAAGGAGAGGAGCAGGCAAAGGAGATTTCCATGCAGAGGAGGAACCAGCGCCCTGAGGCAACTGAGCACAGGGCATTGGAAAAAGAGAAAAAAACGCCAGTGCAGCCAGAATCTAGCGAGTGAGGCTGGAGAGGGGCATGAGGCAAGGCTGGGGATGTGGGCAAGAAACAGACAATCCTACAGGCCAAGGAGCTTGACCTTGATCCTCAGTGCGACCAACAGCTACTGAAGGGTTTTAAGTAAAGGAGCAACAGGATCAGAGTTGAATTTTTCAAAAGATGCTCATGAGATCTTGTACGCGGAAAGAGGACTGGAGGGGAATAAAACAGACTTGGAGAGAACAAGTAAGAGGCAGTTGCAGTGACTGATGCAAGAGATGATATTAATTTGGACTAGAATGCCAGAGTGGAGAGAAACAGACAGACTAGGATCTGCTTCCAAAAAACCAAACCAAGCCCGTTGCAGTCAAGTCAATTCCGACTCCTAGTGACCCTATAGGACAGAGTAGAACTGCTCCATAGGGTTCGGCTGCTGGATTTGAACTGCCGACCTAGGATCTGCTTAGGAAGGAAAATCAATAGGACCTGTCATTATTTAGATGTAGGGGATAAGGAAATACCATTATTAAGAATAATGACCTGGTTTCTGGCTGATGCAGCTGCTGGAACACTATTCACTGAGAAGGAGGGCCAAGTTTGCAGAGAAAGATCATCAGCTGCATGGATAGTATCAAAACTAATACTGAGTACTGTGCCATGCTGCACCAATGCTATGCTTTACCTGGATTACATAACTTAAGGTTAACTGCGATCCTATGTAATATGAGCTATTTCCCCTATTTTTATAGATGAGAACACTGAGGCTCAGAAAAACTAAGTAATTTATCACCCTTCTCAAAACTAAAAAGTGACAAAGCAGGGATCTGAACCCCAAACCAGACCCTTTGCTGTCAAGTTGATTCTGACTCAAAGTGACACTATAGGGTAGAGTAGAACTGCCCCATAGGGTTTCCAAGCCTGTAAATCTTTATGGAAGCAGACTGCCACCTCTTTCTCCCATGGAGCAGCTGGTGGGTTTGAACCACTGACCTTTAGGTTGGCAGCCAAGTGCTTTAACCACTGTGCTACCAGGGCTCCTAGATTTGAACCCAAATCTCCTCAATTCTAAAGCAGATAGTTTTTCATGACCATCCTTACTTCTTCATGACAACTCAGGCCTGCTCAGTGCAAATTTCATGATTTTAAAAGAACTTCAGTATAAGTCTGGAACTCTGAAGCCAAACCTGCCTAGAAAACCTTCAAACTTCTCAGGGATGCCAAAGTAAATTGTCTATGCCAGAAAGATCTGATTCTACACTTTCTCCCACACTTCACTCACTTTTGCCCGAACTTCAAGGTTACCTCCAGCTGCCTTGATCACCCTCATCTTGCCTTCTCCAAATCCCATAATACTGTCAGTCTTTCCACTCGTTTTGGCAAAGATCACATGCCTGCTCCCCTGGACTTCCATATACTGTCTCCTTCCTTACATTTTATTTTATGTAATGTGAATTTTCATACAGTATACACTGACACTCTTAAAAATCCTTTCACGTACTGAATCCAAGTTGTTGTAAATGAGCTAATAAACACAAATTTCAAACTACGACACTTGATTTGGCTGGCTGCCAGCCAACAGCCAAGTTATACCCAGTCACTATCTCTAGCTGTGTAGTGGATTCTCATTACAAGCGCATTTAACTTAAGCACATTCAACTATGTGTTCTTGGCAGAGCAAAAAAGAGAGAGAGAGAGGTGCAGTTTAAGTAGAGCAGGCCATTAAGTCTGCCATCCCAATCAATGCTAACATGTCTATGAGACGGGAGATGAATCGCTGCTCCCTCAGCTGGCTTTGATCCTTAACGGCCTCCCTCAGTGTGAGCAAGTCTCTGGGCAGACTATGATTTTAGTGTTTAAAGGTGCGTATTTTAGAAATACCACAATCCTGAATTTCAATCAGCTACTTTTTCTGTCCTTGACTAAAGAAACAGTGGCCTGTGCCAAGACTGGAGGAGAAACTGGATCTGCTGGCCTGCTTGAGAGATAGTAAGTGATTTCCCCTGGAAATTCAGATAACACATAATTTGCACCCCACACTTTCTTTTGGGAACTAGCCCCTTCGTTATGACTACATTGATGGCAGCACATGTTAGTGTAACCATCCGACTTTCAAACTGCATTCTGCCTTTATTACTGAATACAAATGAGCAGGAAGTGGAAAATGAAAAGTGCAGATCGAGTGATAAGCATACATCTTCAACGTAATGCAAATGACACAAAGATGGAAAGCAACAGGTCTCTCAAAGTCAAATGTGAAGACAAAGAACAAAATCATGCAACAGGAATAAAATGCTAGCTAGGGCCAGGTCCAAAAGACAAACAATTAGTAGGGATTTCATAATAATCCTTAGAATTGTTCCCTTTCACCTGACCCACAATCACATGCACATACCTAAACACACACACACACACACACACACACACACACACACATACACATGCACACAGAGAAGTATGCTATAGATGCATTTTCAGGTAAAGGTCATGTTCAAACATAAGGCATTACCATTCCAAACTGCTCCGGCCACCTACTAGGTAGGCATGTTCATTCTTGCCACTGGGATCTTTCAGAATTCTGTTCATACCATCAGTATAAAATTCAGAGCCCTGTGATACTCTAGATTGCTTGTACCTGTTGCTGTCTAGATGGTAAGAACCTTGAAGGCAGGTTCTAGGTCTTATTAATCTCTTTTCTGCAGTGCCTAAGAAAATATGTGACTAAAAAGGCCATAGAGTGAATGAATTACTGAATAACCAATTTTACCTCTCTAGAGTCATTTCTTTTAATGAATTAGGGAAGAAAGAAAGACATTGCACAATATCAATCTGGCCATTGTCTCCAGCATGCAGTCTCACACTCCACGTTGCTCTAGCCTTACCTATCCAGCGAAATACAGCACAGGTGAAAAATCGATGCTGTGGTGAGCAGGACGTCCAGAGATGTCCGGACGAGGCAAAACATCTCCCCATAAACCCAGACGTCTTGAACCAGCTCAATGGCACCAAAGGGCATCACCAGCACCGAAACCAGCAGATCCGCAAAGGCAAGAGATACAATGAAATAATTGGTTTTTATTTTCCTGTGAGAGAAAAGTATAAGGGGGAGTCAGGGAGAGGGAAGAAGAAAGGAGGGAAGTAACAAATGGAGAAAGAGAGGAAAAGGAAGTAAAGAAAGAAGGAAACATGAAAAGCAGGACAAGGAAAAGGTGTAATGTATTCTTGAGACTCAGTTTTCCCTTCTGTAACATGGCTGATATGGCCCTGTGTGATCCTGTCTCTTCTGAGTCCTCCAGACCCACTTTGCACCAAAAGCCCCCTCCTCTTCTTCCCCTCTGGGTGGCCACACTGGCCTTATCTAAGTCCCTCGAGGCCTTGAGCTCTCCACTGCAGGACCTTTATACAGGGTGCTCCCTCTTCCCAGTCCATGCATCCCCGTGCTATTGGCCCAGTTCAGTCGCAGCCACCCCTTCTCAGTTGGTCCTCAGTTTGGTCATTCCCAAGGACCCTCCCAAGATGCTCCTCTCACAAATGGTAGTGGACTTCCTATTTGTGACACTTGTCAGAATTGGCACTTTGACACTTATTTGCAGCACTATTTGCTTAGTGCATGTCTTGCTGACAGAGGATGGCAGCAGATAAAGGCAGGTACTGCATCTTTATCCCTTTTTAGGGCCTGGTAGTTCTCAATCCAGCTGCATACTAGAATCACCTGATGAATTTTTATAAATATTGATGTTCATTTCTCACCCTAAATGAATTAGTTTCAGAACCTCTAGGGTTGCTACATGAAATACAGGACACCTAGTTAAATTTGAATTTCAAATAAACAATGAATAATTTTTGAGTATAAGATGGTCCCAAATAAGGAGCCTTGCTGGTACAATGGTAAAGTGATCAGCTGCTAACCAAAAGGTTGGCGATTTGAATCCACCTGCAGCTCTGCAGGAGAAAAGACCTCGGGATCTGCTCTCATAAATATTACAGCCTAGGAAACCCTATGGGGCAGTTATACTCTGTTCTATAGGGTCACTATGAGTCAGAAACAACTCAATAGCACACAACAGCAATGTGTCCCAAATATTTCATGGGCCATACTTATACCACACAATAGTAAGTTTTAAAAGTGCTTCAGGTGATTCTAATTTCGGCCAGGGTTGGAACGCATAACGTGGAAAGAGCAGAAGACCCAGGTTTAAATCCTGGATCAGTCATTAGCCAGCCATCCCTTCTCTGAACTGTTGCTAAAGTGGGTAGGTTAGATTAAATGTGTTTTTAACAAGGTATATATAGTAATAACTACCATTAAAAAAAAGGGGAAATACAGAAAAAAGGACAGGATGGAAACATACTAAGTTGCTAACACTAGTTATGTTAGAGTTCTATGATCCCCTTTTCCCTGCTCTATTTTACAAAAAGTGTTGCCATGCATTTCTTTTGTTTCTGCCATAGTTACAAAGTATGGTGGAAATGTTCAGACCCTGACTTTCAGGGAGAGCCCACAATGCCACCCAGGTTTCCTCGTGCTGCTCACCTGAGTTGCCGGTCCCTGCACACAGCCACCATCACCAGCAGGTTCCCCAAGATGGCCATCAAGATAACCGCTGACAGAAACGTGAGCAACACGACCTTCTCCACTGACCCGAAACCCTCCTTGGAACTGCAAGTCACACAAAATGAAACAAGGAATTGGAGAAAACTCTGAAACACGGAAGAGAAAATCCATCTTTTCCTCATTCACCTTCAGAAAGGTCACTTTACCAATAGCAGCTGCAACACACATTCATTGTACACCTAATATATGCCAGGTCTGTGTCCATCACTTACATGTTACCTTGATTAACCACTACAGGTATGTGGTTTGTGGTATGATCCACATTTTTCATATGATGAGGATGAGCCTCAGAGAGGTGAATTTACTAGCCAGAGATCACACAACAAACACTGAACTTGTGTCTTTCTTTCAGAGCACTTACCTCAGCTTATACTCAGAGATGTATTTGGCTAATTCCTATTTTGTGTACCTATGCAACTAGGTTGTAAACTCCATGAGGCGAGGACCTCGTCTGATTTATTCATTGATGTATATTCAATGAGTCGTTCGCATCTATTGGATGAATGTATGACAATGTTGAATGAATTAAAGATGGTGATTTAAACCCTAATCTGCATAAATAAAAAGGCTACCCTTTTTCAGTACCCCATTTCAGCCCAAGTAGAAGCTGAGTTTACAGGTGAACTGTCCCAGAGAGGGACGATCATGACTTGGGGGTGTTCTTATATCAGTTCACTAGGATCTATGAAGTCCATTGGAAAGATAGCAGCCACTCAATAAGCTCAGGGACTTCCTTTTGCTGCCCTGAGCTACATTTCTACGGGTGCTCAATATTTGCCACTTTTTTCCACAGGTCAGATTTGTTTTCTTGTCAATTTCAGGATCTAATTTGATTCTTCAGTCCCTGCCCCCCTACGGTAAACTCAGCATTTTGTTTTATTAACTTGGAAGTGAGCGTATACTATAAATGAAAGCATAATATCTGCAGGCTATTTAGAAACTACAGGAAAAAGTTTATTTTTTTATAGAGTAATGAAGTGTCCTTCTTGATAAACTTTGAAAGGCCCTTAAAACTCCCAGACTCAAGCCCCACATTTCAATATGGAGAAACGGAGTCTCAGAGAGGGGAACTGAGTTGTCAGAGCACATTAGTGGCTGGTCTGGGACAGCCTGCCTGTTCTGTGAGCCCACCACTGGGAACAAACACACTTGACCCCCAGATCAAAGATTATCTGTCTTTACTGAGCTCTTTTGACTGAAAATCAAGAAGGCTATTGGTTCCAAATGGCAGATTCCTACCAAGTCCTGGTTCTGGCCTTGTCCACAACTTCCTCCATGAGGCCTGGCAAGAAGACAAGGTGCCAAGTAGAGTAAGAGACCAGTCTTACAGCGGCTAAAGAGAGCCAGAAATTGGCTCCATTCTGCTAAGAGGCAGCTTCTTTACTTATTTATTTTCTCACTTACTTATTTTTTGCAAGTCTTTATAGCTGGGGTTCAGAGGAAAAAAATTCCGAGTAATTTATCTAAATCCCCCTTCCACACTTAAGCTATAACTATCAACAACACAATTCCTGGACAGGAAAGATTTAATTCAGTGAGGAAAAAGACCTTACTGCGTATCATTTGGTGCCCTGGTGGTGCAGCAGCTGTTAACCAAAAGGTCGGCAGTTTGAATTCCCCAGCCGTTCCTTGGAAACTCTATGGACAGTTCTACTCTGTCCTATAGGGTCGCCATCAGTCAGAATCGACTCAACAGTGATGGATTTGGTTGTTTTTCTTTTTTGTATCAATAGAGTAACGTGGCCACCAAGAGCCAATTTGATGTGATGTAAAAACAAAAATAGTTGCCATCGAGTCAACCCCAACTCATGGGGGCCCCATGTGTGTCAAAGTAGAACTGCTCCATAAGGTTTTCAATGGCTGCCATTTTCCAAGGTACCTCTTGGTGGACTCAAACCTCTAACCATTAGGTTAGCAGCCAAGTACGTTAACTGTTTGCACCACCTAGGTGGAATTTGTTTTCTTGTCTATTTCAGGATCTAATTTGATTCTTCACCCCTGCTCTACTAGTGTAAACTCAACATTTTGTTTTATTAACTTGGAAGTGAGTATATACTATAAATGAAAGCATAATATCTGCAGGCTATTCAGTGGCTACAGGAAAATTTTTATTTTTTTATAGACTAATAAAATGTTCTTCTTGATAAAGTTTGAAAGGACTTTAAAACTTCCAGATCTTCTTGATGTTGTTAGGTGCCATAGAGTCTATTCCAACTCACAGTGACCCCATGTGACTCAGCAGAATTGCCCCATAGGGCTATAATCTTTATGGGAGCAGATTACCAGGTCTATTCTTCTGTGGAGCTGCTGGGTGGGTTCAAACCACCAATCTTTGGGTTAGCTGCCGAGCGCCTAACTGTTCACCACCAGGGCTTAGGCCATGTTAACTGAGGCAAGTGTCTATCAAAGGAGGTGATAGTGGCTCCTTCTTTGTCCTAGTCAGAGCGTCCGACTCAGAGTCTATCTGAAGCTTGCTTGCTTTTTAGGGTTTCTGTACTTGCTACATCTTCTTCCTGGAACACTTCTTCACATGACTGGCTTCTTCTCACCATTCAGGTCTCAGATTAAATTTAACCCCCATTTAATGTTACATATCTAATAGAATTGTTTAATTTTCTTTATTGCATTATTGTTATCTGGAACAATTTTCTTTTTATTAATTATTGACTGTGCCTCACCCTCCAGATTGACTTTGGTTATCTTATTCACAACAATTCCCAGTGCCTGGAATAGTGTCTATACTAGTGCTCAGTTATTTGCTGGTTGAGTAAAAGGATGAAGTATTGAATTTATAATGGTGAGGTTTATTCGTCAATGTCTTTGAAGACTGGTTGAAGGTACTGAAGAGATTTTTACCTAGAGAAGAGAAGACCCAGGGATGAGACACAAAAGCTTTCTTTAACTATCCGAACGACTGTCATTTGAAATAGCTGTTATTATTTGCTGTCGAGTCAGCCCCCAACTCTTGGAGACCTCATGTACAATGGAACAAAACGCTGTCCAGTTCTGCAAACCTCCCCATGATCTGTCATCTGCATGTAAGGCAAAAATTCTACCACTGAACCATGAATGTCTCCATTTGAAATTAGAGTAGATTCATCCATTCGTTCATTCAACAATATTTTCTGGGAACCTGCTATGCATTAGGCATTGTTCTAGGTTCTAGGGAAGCAGCAAGAAGCAAAACACACAAAACCTTACCCTAACCCATTGCCGTCGAGTCGATTCTGATGCATAACGATCTTATAGGGCAGAGTAGAACTGCCCCTGATAGGGTTTCCAAGGAGCGACTGGTGGATTTGAACTGTCGACCTTTGGGTTAGCAGTTGAGCTCTTAACCACTATACCACCAGGGCTCCAGGAGCATACATTTTAGTGGAAGAAAGAAGACAAATAGATAAACGAGAAAATATGTAAGGTATCAGCTGGTATTAGGTGCAATGGCAAAAAAATATAGAGTAAGGGAGACAGGACTGCCCTTGGGGGATGAAGGGCTGGCTATTTAATAAGGGCCATCAGAGAAACCTCCGTGATAGGGTTGTCATACTTAATGTTGTGTAGGTTGTGTATCTAAATAGGAACAATGAGCAGCCTTTAAGCAGTGGTTCTCAAACTTGCTTGCACACGGAAATCACTGAGGAGCTTTAAAAAAAAATGCTGGTGCTGGGGCCCCACCCTCAGAGATACAGATTTAATTGGTCTAAGTGGCAGTCTGAACACTGGAATTTTTAAAAGCTCCCAAGTGATACTAATGTGTAACTAAGGTGAAGAATCACTGCTAGAGGGAGACAAGATTTAATTCGAGATAAGAACTTTCTAACAACTAAAGATGACCCCCAATGACTTCCTGGTGTTGTTTTGAGCTCCCTAGCATGGAAAGTGTCAAGCATACCCAGATGACCACATGTCAGGACACTGTATAGGGCTCCCGTACTGAGGCAGGTTGGACTGGCTGATTTTAGGTCCCTTCCTGAGTTACAGTCTATGCTGTGAACATATCCCTAGAACAGGGATTCTCCATCAACCACAGCCTCGCCATTAAAGCCCGTGCTGCCTTTTCCTATTGTGGGAGAAGAAAACAGATTCGGAGTGCCTGGGAGGAACACCTCTAGCTCCCGAGAATGTGTACTTCAAATCGAAAGGGAATGTCAGGGTCAGAGAGCACCAAGGTCAATATTATGGTTCATTTGTGGCATACCAATTAGGAGCTAGTAATAGCTAAACTTTAAACTGTGAGTGACAAGCAAAATTTAACTATAAAAAGAGCTTTCTTAATTAGGTAGAACTGTCCATCGAAAGAAATGCAAGTCCAGCAACAATAATTAAAATAAATCAGGAACCACTTCTGAAAAATCCGTGTTAAACCTGTGGCTTGCCTTTGACACCCTCCAGGAATGCTGTCAACTGCTACCAGATAGTTCTATCTGGCCAAAGAGCTATCCTTTCCACTAAATTGGTTCTTTGACAGCTATTCTTAGGAGAAATTTTACTTTGTCTTCCTGTTTTGCTTTTTCAGTGATCTCTTGATCCATTAGTAAAGAAAGTTCACAAACTTGCTGGCAGTTTGCCATTTTCTCTATCCTTAATAAAAGAAATCATAAAGACAATTATTCTGGGTAAATTTGCACATAGGTGTAATAGGAAGTAATTATTGTTATTAATATCAGAAACCCATACAGGAATAATAGCAAAGGAAGTTTTAGGTTATTTGTTGTTATATCATCTGGAGTAATTAGTTTCAAGGACACACATACAGATAAACACACACACACACACACACACACACACACACACACTTTCTTGGAAGTCAAGTCGATTGTTGTTGTTTGCTGTCAAGTCGATTCCAACTCACAGCGACCCTATAGGACAGAGAACTGACCCATAGGGTTTCCAAGGCTGTAAATCTTTACAGAGGCAGAAGCAGACTGCTACGTCTTTCTCCTGTGGAGCAGCTGGTAAATTCAAACCACTGACCTTTCGGTTAGCAGCCAAGTGCTTAACCACTGTGCAATCAGCGCTCCTGGAAAATATATATACTGGCCTTGTTAATAACCAGCTGTGTGACTACAAAAAAATTCACTTGCCTTCTCTGAGCCTCAATTACTCCAAGGGAGTAAGATTAAATCTCTCATTCATCAGATATTTGAGTACCCAACAAATGGCAAGCACTGCGCTGAGCACTGCTAAGCACTAAAGGAGGTGAACAAAACCTTGTCTTCATGGAGTTCACAGTATTGAGAGAGACAGACAATAAGCAGAGGCACAACTAAATACATAATTAAATACAGTTTGTGATGAATGCTTCAAAGTCACACTTCTCAAACTTCAGTGTGCGTGAAACTGCCGCGAGGATCTTGTTAAATTACAGATTCTGATTCTTTAGGTCTAGCATGGGGTCTGGGACTCTGCATTTCTACGAAGCTCCTAGGTGAAGGCAATACTATTGGTTCATGAATCACACTTGGAATAGCAACATTATTAATGGCATAAACATGATGGTGTGATAGAGAATAACTGGGCTAGAGGCCAATGTTAGGTAGTCAGGGAACACTGGAGGTGACTTTTAGCTGAATCCTGACACATGCAGAGGATCCACAAGTTGGAGGAGGAAAAGATCCTTTGTAGGGAAGAGCACTTACAAAGGCCCTGAGACAGAAAAGACCTTTCGTGTTCACCATCAGAAGGGAATGAGCAAAGGGTAAAAATATCTAGATGAGGTTAGAAAAGTAGTCAGGAGCCAGATGCTGAGGGTTTTGTCTACTCAGGTGAGAAGTTTGTGTTTTATATGAAGATAAAGAAGAAGACAAAGAACAGGTCTTTATGCAATTTAAGCAGAGGAGCGACATAGGGGAGGGGTGTGTGTGAAAGTGAGAGCAAGTTAATAAGTCAGTCAGGGGCCCTTGCAAGAGTCCAGATAAGAAATAACAACAGCTTGGAATAAGAGCGCAACTGTGGAGACAGAGAGAAGTGGGCAGAATAAAGGTGTATCTGAGGAGTAAAGGCACAGCAAAGGACAACAGACTCCGTAGGTGGGGAGTGGGGGTACGTAGAAAGCAGAAATGAAAAACCATTTTTCCAATTTGAGTATCTGGGTACATGTTGGTATAATTTAACGAGATGAAAAAAAAAAAAACATGTTAAGTGTGCGATGCCTATAAAACACTGAAGTGGAGATATCAAGTAGGCAATTGGATGTATGAGTCTGGGACTCAGAAGAGATGATGGGGCATTTCTACTGGATTTAGAACCTTGGGGATGGATGTGATCACCTAAGAAGAGGGTGAGGGTCTTCATGAACACCAATGCTAAACCATGCAATAGAGAAGGAGAAACCAGCAGAGCAGACTAATAAAGATTGTCCAAGGATATCTGAGGAAAACCAGGTAAGTGTGGTATCATGGAAGCCCAGAGCAAAGAAAATTTCAAATGACTTTAAAAATGTGTTCCTTGATAGTTTCCTGGAAGTACCACAAGGCCACTCCCGGGAACCAGGGAAGTCAAGGAGGCCGGGCAACTACAGCAGTTCTCCTTTTGTCTTTTTTACATATTGAAATTTATAATAAAATTATGTTTGATAAAAGGGTTTCATCATTGTACCAATGATCTCTGCAGAACATACCTCCTCTCCCACCCACCTGTTGTGAGTGCCTAACGGGCAGATTATCAAATAAACAAGGTAAGCACGGGCTTACTTTGTGCTTACTTACTAATCTGTAGTGAACAATTTCATATAGGTTTCATGTGGTGAAATCCATGTGAAAGTGTTCACTATAGATTAGTAAGTAAGCACAAATAAATCCATGCTTCGCTTGCTTGCTGGGTCATCCACCCCTGTCAGAGATTGTAAATTTGAAAAGTGGCTTTGAGTCTGTAGGAAGGCGCTGTGAGGTTGGGCGAGAGACAGATGTCAGCCACGCCTAAAAACAGAATCTTTGATGTGGTGAAAACATGTGTAATTGTTCACTACAGATGATCTGGTAGGCAAGGTAAGCATGGTGCTTACCTTGCCTATTGGATAATCTGCCCCAGTGCCAACCACAAAGGCAACATTCTTCTTCAAAATGCACACAGCACAATATGAAGCATCCCAGATAGTTCAAAATACTCCCTTTAAATGTGCTTCCTTCACCCATCCTGCCCTCCACTGTGCAGTCCTTTGTGAAGTAACTGCATGAAAATTAGAGAAAAAAATGTTTCATTTTCTTACTAATCAATAGGCCATGCAAAGAGATAAACAGGGCTTCAAACCCGTTCGGTCTGGTTCAACTCCTTGCTGAGAATTTGCATTTCCACCCCAGATATACTGAATCAGAGCAAGATCCCCAGGTGATTCTTATAGATCCCATGTGATTCTTACGTGTACATAAGAATCACCTGGGGATCTTGTTAAACTGTAGATTCTGAGTATATCTGGGGTGGAAACCCAAATTTTCAGCAGGGGGTAGAACTGAACAAACTGGTTCGAAGCTCTGGAGCTAAAGGCATTCTAACTTAAAGGGGAAAGCCCGCTGAAAACTGGAATTTTTTTTCTACTGTGAATTTTATTAACCTTAAATATAAGGTCCCTGGTGTTTTCTGTAATGATGACAGATTGGGTATACATTGTTTTTTTACAGCTAATTATGTCCTGGGTGTCCTTTCTTCATTATCTTTATTACTTGCAATGAACATAATCCCTAGCTGTTGAAGTTCAGATAGGAGAGTTAAGCTCAGATACTGTTTGCATTGATTAATATTTCTTACATAGACTACTTCTTAAAATACCTTTTAACTAAAGAAGAAATAGGAGAGTTCATGAATATGTTCATTGTTTTTCCCTAAAACCAATAACTTGAGTAATAATATAACTGTAACACAGTTCTACTCTGTCATGTACGGTTGCTATGATCAGAATTGACTCGACGGCATACAACAACAACAACCTCTCTAAGGCATGTCATTTCCTTAAAATATATGCACCTTTTTTGTAGGTGTTTCTTGAGAGACTAAGTATGCAAATGGACAGTGGCCAGATGATATATGACAATAAAACTCTGACAATCTCTGCAGCAAGGAGTCCAGAATGGGCAGGACTTGGTCAGTGACCGCCAGCTTCCCTATCTTCTCCTCCTCTCTGCTTCCAACTAGGACCAACCACAGAAAGTCCAAGGTGCTCGCCAAGTCAATCACATAAGATGTTCCAGCCATGCCAACAACCTCCAATCACAGCATACCTGAAGCCTAACCTTTTTTTCATTATAAAACTTTTCAACTCCCATATCTGTCTTTGCATCTCTGTCAAATGCAAGCGATGGTGGCTGACCTCCTTGCTCTAAATATATAGCCTCCATTTGTTCTCATTTGGGTGATCTTCATTTATTTTCACTCTCAACAAGGGGTCGAACTGGAAGGAATTGGTTTGAAGCCCTACTTAAAACACAGATTGCCAGACCCCACACCCACAGTTTCTGATTCAGTAGGTCTTAGGTGAGGCCCAAGAATTTGCATTTCTAACAAGTTCCCAGATGATACTGATGGTCTGGGGACCACACTTTGAGGACCTTCATGACCCAGATCAGGGAGCCTCAGTGGCATAAGTGGTTAAGAGCTCGGCTGCTAAACGAAAGTTTGGCAGTTCAAACCCACCCAGCAGTTCCACGGGAGAAAAGAATTCGCGATCTGCTTCCATAAAGATTACAGCCTAGAAAACCCTATGGGGCAGTTCTATCCCATAGTCACCACAATATGGCACCCAACAACACATGACCTAGAGCATTTTAAGGGATGCCTGTAATCCTAACCCTCATTCCCCCATTGCAAAATAATTTCTTTTGCTCCTAGGTTTGACACTTCCTACTTGGAAATTGATTTAAGAAATAATTATTATGCACCTACCATATGGCAAACACTACACTAGGGAAGTTTATGACTTAAACACATTTAATCTTCACACTTACTCTGTAATCTAACATTACAATGCCCTCTTTTCAGAAGAAGAGAGTAGGGCTCAGAGAGGTTACGAGAATTAACATCCCTTAACTATTAATTGGTAGAGCTGGGATTTAAACCTAGACATTTTGACTACAAGTCCAGTGCTTTTGCTACTAAATTTTAAATACGTTCACTGGCAGTTAAAGAAATTTCCTTTTAAAAAGACAGACTGAAGTTTTACTTTTTGTCTAGAAGTTTAAGTTCCAAAATGTTGATGATGGCAGCTTAATATGTCTTGTAAAAATATGCAAGCTATAGAAAATGGTAAGGGAAAAAAAAAGGTAAATCCTTACAGGATGGAAATTATGCATAATGGAGTTTTTATGCAATCCTTAAAGAATTCTTTTAGATTGTTTTGTTTTTGAAAACCCTACAGATGGGGCTGGGGTGGGATGGAGAGTGGTTGGAGCACAGCTGGGGAAGGTTAGGTGTTTGCAGAGTGCAAACATGTGGAGGAAAATTCTTGTGGCAGGCTCTTAACAGACTTTTCAAGGAGTCCAAAGATCACACATATTGGGCACAAGAAAAACTGCAAAGCTCAAAAAGAGTCTGTCTGTATGGAGTAGAATGGAGTTAAAAGCTGCAAGAAACACAAAGTATATCAGGATCAAAGACACTTTTCTCTGAGGCCATGCCTAAAGGTAAAATCAAGCCAGAGATGATGGGAGAAGGTGGTATCTACATTTGTACTTCTCAACAGTGAGTTAACTACCAGAGATTCTATTCTTCTTGGAAATGAAATGATAAATGATAAAACCCAGTTGCCATCAACTTGTTTCCAACTCTTGGCAACCCCATGTGTGTCAGAGTAGAACTGTGTTCCATAGGGTTTTCAATGGCTAATTTTTCGAAAGAAAAATCACCAGGCCCTTCCTTCGAGGCACTTCTGGATGGATTCCAACCTCTAAAATTTCAGGGTAGCAGGCAAGAGCATTAACCATTTGCACCACTCAGGAACTCAGTAAATTATACCTTAGAGGTGGGTTTCACTTTAAGAAAACCCATTATTCCAAACCTGGAACTAAGCGAACAGTTCCAGAGATAATTTCTTCACAATGTATTTTTTTCTTTGTAAGTGAATTCAGTGGAGCATCTCTGGTATGTTTTGCAAACATTTCTTTACCCGCAATTGTTCAGGAACATGTCCACTAGGTACTGATACTTCCTCTGGAGTAAGAAAAGTAGCACATTTTCAGTATTTGGCTAAGCATTTCATTGAGTTACTCCTGTGGTTACGAGAAATCCCGTCCTGGGGAAAAAATTGGACCAAGTGTGGCCTCTTCACTGTGGTTAATCATTTACCCTAAGGATAAGAACTCAAGGAAAAGGGGAATTTCCCAGAGTCTGATAACAGCTGCTTCCTATTGCATGGGCCTCTGTCACTGAGCCCAATGCTAATTGATCCAGCTTTGCATATTTTGCCCAGATCTGGCTTCTTGTTACTCAGTAACACGATTTTCCTTCTCACCCTCTACCTCCCAGAGTGTAAAAATCCTATGCCTAGATGAAGAAAGAAACTGATTAGTGTTACTCTGTTACCAAAACCAAACCAAACCCATTGCCATCGAGTCAATTCCAACTCATAGTGACCCTATAGACAGGGTAGAACTGCCCCACAGGGTTTCCAAGGAGCGGCTGGTAGATTGGAACTGCTGACTTTTTGGTTAGCAGCCTCTCATAACCACTGAGCCACCAGGGCTCCTACTCTATTACAGGGGTTGCCAAACTATGGCCATCAGGCCAAATCCAGCCCACTGCCTGTTTTTGTAAATAAAGTTTCATTGGAACACAGCCACACTCACTTGTTTATGTATAATTGTCCATGGATGCTTTTGCACTACAAAGGCAGAGCTGAGTAATTTCAACAGAGACTCTGGCCTGCAAAGCCAAAAATACTTACTGTCTGATCCTTTACAGAAAATGTTTGATGACAGTACTCTTTTGAAACCAGGGATAAGCTTGGTCTAAAGAACAATATGGTACAGAGACACTCAGTCCTGTAAGAGCCTACCAAAAGGAACTTATTAGCTGGGAGTCATTTGGATTCCCTCGTTAAGTGGAAAGCCACACTATTCCAACTGAGCAAGCCAGAAGCAGGTATCTTACTCAATTTCTCTTTCTTCTTTACCCAAGTCATTATCTACTTTGAGTTTCTCTTGAATCTGTTTCACTTCTCTCTAATCTGCTGTCAATACCGTAATTGAGGCCTTTATTTTATCTTTTGCATGATGGCTGCAACCACTCACACCCTACTGCCTACTCTCTCGTCAGTTATCAGTCTACTAGACAACTTACAGTTAACACGTCCGAAATGGAATTCTTGATTTCCCTGCTTCCCATCTCAATCAATCTCTTTTACTAGCTGCTTAGGGCAAAAATCTTGGGGTAATTCTTAGCAATTATCTTTCTCTCGTAACTTGCATATATCAGCAAATTCTGTTAGCTCTATCTACCTTCAAAATGTCTCCTGGATCTGACCCTTTCCCACCTCCTCCACCATTACCCCTCTAGTTTAAACTACATCATGCCTCCTCATTAGTGTTCCTCCTTCTATCCTTTCCCACATACAGTTCATTCTTCACTCAGTAGATGGAATGAGCTTTACAAAATGTTTAGGTCAAAACATGTCACTCCTCTACTTACCACCCTTGAGATGGCTTGTCATCCTACTCAGGGTAGTACCCAGAGCCCTTAACCTTGCTGACTCGTGGCAACCCCATGGGTATCAAAGTAGAACTGTATTAAATAGGGTTTGCAAGGCTGATTTTTCAGAAGTAGATCACCAGGACTTTCTTTCGAGGTGCCTCTGGATGGACTTGATCCTCCAAACTTTTAGTTAGCAGCCTAGTGTGTTAATCATTTGCATCAGCTAGCCCTTACCATGGCCTTAATGGCCTTACAGATCTGGCTGTTGGCTGCTTGTATGATCTCATCTCCTACCTGTCTGCACCTCTCTCATTTTGTTCCACTACGAAGGCTTCTTCACTGCTCCCTGAAGAGCCAAGCATGATCCCACCTCAGCGTCCTTCACTTGATGCTGCCTTTGCCTGGATCTCTCCAACCCAAGGTACCAGAATGGCTCATCCCTTCATTCAGGTTTCTTCTCAAATGTCCCCTCTGCAGAGAGGGCTTTCCTGATGATCTTAAAACAGAACCTCCCATCACTCTCCATTCACTTGTCCTATATTATTATTTTTATTACACATATATATATATGTATATGTATATAACCAGACATCTGACATTTCAACAATCTTCACATGTACAGGTCAGTGACATTAATTTTGTTCAAACACCACCCTTATCTGTTCCCAAATTATACCATCACCCTTAACAGAAGCTCAGTGTCTAGTCCCCTATTATTGATTTTCATAGTTGCTACCTACTATGCCCCACCCCCAACTAGAATGACTGCAATGTAAGCCCACTGAGAGCAGAAACTTTGGCTGTTATGTTTACTGGTGTATTTCTTACCTCTAAAACTGTGCCTGACACATACAAGAGCTCAAAACGTATTTGTGGAATGGACGAGTGAATGAATGAACCACCTCTTAATGAGTCATCCTGCTCTGACTCGTCCTTCTTTCTCAACCATTCACAGCACTGAAGTCAAAATGATTTTCTTTTTCCAGAATAAATTAGCTCATGTCTCCTTCCTGTTCAAAAATCTTAATGTCTTCCCATTGAAATTTTGGTAAAATATCAGATCTTGACCTGGGTTTACTTGGTCCCTACTTAGCTCTCCCACTTTATTTCTTGTACTGCCCCATAATCAACACTATTACAGAGAAATGCCCAAATGCTCCTTAGGTAAGTGGAATACGTTTATTAAACCTCTTCCTCTCCCCTTCCCTTCTTCACCTGTCAAGGCCCTCCACATCCTTTGATATTCAGTTTATACTTCTTGTTCTGTGGGAAGCTACCCCTGACCCCAAGATTGTGTTCTTCTAAGCTCCTACAGTATCCTATAATTACATATAGTGTCCTATAATTAAGATATAGCTTTTATCATGCTATATCGTAATTATTCATTTAAAGATCCACAATACTCATGTTGGTACTCATAGTGCCTAGCAAAATAAATAAATATTAGATAACAAAAATGTACAAGATAGCCTTTGCCTGAAAGGAGCTTAACTCTAGTAATGACCATAAAACAGTTGTTTTTTTTTTTTAATTCTTCAACTCAATACCCATTGCCATTGAGTCGATTCCAACTCACAGTGACTCTGTAGGACAGAGTAGAACTGCCCTATAGGGTTTTCACGGAGCAGCTGGTGGATTCAAACTGCCAACCTTTTGGTTAGCAGTATATCTCTTCACCACTGTGCCACCAGGGTTCAATAGTTCTGTTTAATCCAGTGTCTAAACCACTCCTTGAGTCAGGTACTTTAGGGACTCCAATCACCTCTCTGAGTTACAACTTACAATGTCCAGGTAACATCATATGCAGACTTCTAAACAGTTAGATAATCTCCCCAGGGAATACCACAGCCTTGCCCAGGGTGTACTCTGAAAGCTAGCAATACTTCTAGATATATCTACTGGTCATCTCCTAGAACACTGATGTTGTCACAAAGATTAAATAAGCAAATCCATGTAAAACACTTAGAATAATACCTGGGATATAGTATGTGCTCAATAATGTTAGCTATTATAGTTAATCTTGTCTGTTCATTTCACAAATACACAAATGGCATTCACATGTGTCCTGATCGTCTAGCTCAGAGTATAGAAGAAAGCTCAGCCTGGTTGATGACTGATCATTATGTCAGCATGCTGTAATTTGGCTGGAGGCTGTTGAATGACAAGTAAAAATAGTCCAGGGAAAATAGAGTTAGTAAGGATATATTGGAGTTTTTCCAGATATAAATGGTAGAAAAGCCAATTTAACAGAGCCAAGAAGAAAAATGGAAAGAAAGAAAAAAAAAAAAAAAAGGTCAAACTTTCATAGGAGTGGAGAATTTGGAAAGGTAGTATACAAATGTATGGGGGGAGAATTTGGGGCATATCAAGCTGTCACAGGCATAAGAGAAGAGGAGAGTATCCATATTTCGATATGCATGAAGGGTGAAGAGAAAGGCTCTGCCATTCTACTTGACTGTCATCAGGTGTGCACTCACACCTCTGTACCCCCTGCACGCCCTGTACCCCCTATACCCCCCTGCACACACAATCCATGAGAGGAGGCCAGGGACTAGTGGCAACAGAGGAAAGCAGGTGGAGGGTAACTGTGATGTTACTCAGAGACAGAGAGGTTGAGGTTCAGATTCTCTACCTGCATTAGATCCTCCCATCACTTCCTTTCCTCCTGCACCTCATTACTAAGCACCCCTAGAGCCAAAGACAGACTTATACAAAGGATGCTCATTTAAAAATAACTGCTGTAGCTTTTCAACCCGGCACACCTAACAGCTGTATTACAGTAGGTAAATGTTAATTTAGATGATGCTCATGATAAATATACAAAGAGCCTTAAAAACAACCATGCCCCCCAAATTCCACTTCTAAGAATTTATCCTAAAGAAATAAATTATCAGAGCTGTTCATAAAGACTTATGGGCATTATTACTGACAGCCAAGTTGTTTATAATTGGCAAAACTGGAAACAACCTAACTGTCTAAATTTGGGTCTTGGTTACATAAACAACTTCATATTTATTTAATATTTACACAGCTATTAAAATTCAGGTTTGAAAAGGATATTTAATGACAGGGGAAAGTGCTCATAAACACTGTGCAATGCTATAAGTAGGAATGAAACAGTGGAGCCTAAGCTAAATTTTCTATATAAATGTATATTTATATATGTAACCAGAAAAAAAAAAAACCTACTGTGAGATTAACTTCTGATCTTTTTCTTAACACCACAAGAAGGCTAGAAGGAACGACTGGTTATCTTCCTCCTCTGTTCCAAGAAGGGGACTAAGATGTGTGTTCTGAGTTCTCAGCAACGTTGGTTATGAGTTTTTCAAGTTGTAGGGATGAAGGCAGAAGTCATGGGCACCAGAGCATAACCACTTGACTGAGAAGCAGAAGTAGCTACCTAGGAAAGGAGGGCAATCTGAAGAGCTGTGACTTGGAGAAGATGGGGTTTTGCAGATTCCAAGAGCAAGAGGAAGGAACAACACAATACTTCTCAGTGCCCATAGTAACTGACCACTAAGATCGGAGACCCTAACGTCAAGCTTGACATGGAAGCAGCATAGCCTTCTGACTTCAAGGGACCACATGCAGGTGGATAACTAGATAGATGGTGGTGACCAAGAGAGACTGAAACCAAAAGGTCTGGCTTGACCCAGAAAGAGGAAGAAGTCCGTAAACTAAGAATAAATTTACCCTCAAGACTCAGCTTGAAGGGTTCATAGAAAAGTTAATTTAGAGACTGAAAGAAATGTGGCATTACTTACGCTTAATCTTGTGGAGTAGAATTCAATTATAAACCTTGTGTGCGTATGTGATATAAAACATACAAACACGCATATACACACATATGTACACACATATGTACAAATAAATAATACATATACTTGTTAAGAAAAACCCATTGCCACTGAGTTGATTTCAACTCATAGAGACCCTGTAGGGTAGTAGAACTGCCGCATAGGGTTTCCAAGGGGCAGCCGGTGGATTTGAATTGTCAGCATTTTAGTTAGCAGCCAAGCTCTTAACCACTGAGCCAGCAGGGCTCCACATATACCGTACCCAATATTTACACATATAATAATGTAACTATGTTATATTATGGATGCAGTACTAAAGTGCTCACTCATCTATGCCAAGAAATTAAGAAGATAGCTACCTGGCCAACTGACTGAAAGAGATCCATATTTATGCAAGAAAGGTGATCCAACCGAATGTCACACACAAGTAAAATTTTGCTAAAGATCATTCAAAAGCAGCTGCAGCAGTATACTGACAGGGAACTGCCAGAAATTCAAGCCAGATTCAGAAGAGGACGTGGAACCAGGGATATCATTGCTGATGTCAGATGGATCCTGGCTGAAAGCAGAGAATACCAGAAAGATGTTTACCTGTGTTTTATTGACTATGCAAAGGCATTAGACTGTGTGGATCATAACAAATTATGGAAAACATTTCAAAGAATGGGAATTCCAGAACACTTAATTGTGCTCATAAGGAACCTAGATCAAGAGGCAGTTGTTCGAACAGAACAAGGGGATACTGCATGGTTTAAAGTCAGGAAAGGTGTGCATCAGGGTTGTATCCTTTCACCATACCTATTCAATCTGTATGTTGAACAAATAATCTGAGAAGCTGGACTATACGAAGAAGAATGGGGCATCGGGATTGGAGGAAGACTCATTAACAACTTGTGATATGCAGATGACACAACTTTGCTTGCTGAAAGTGAAGAGGACTTGAAGCCCTTACTGATGAAGATCAAAGACCACAGCTTTCAGTATGGATTACACCCCAACATAAAGAAAACAAAAATCCTCACAACTGGACCAATAAACAACATCATGATAAACAGAGAAAAGATAGAAGTTGTCAAGGATTTCATTTTTCTTGGATCCACAAACAACACCCATGGAAGCAGCAGTCAAAAAATGAAATGACGCATTGCATCGGGCAAATCTGCTGCAAAAGACCTCTTTAAAGTGTTGAAAAGCAAAGATGTTGCCTTGAAGACTAAGGTGCACCTGACCCAAGCCATGGTGTTTTCGATTGTCTTATATGTATGTGAAAGCTGGACGACGAATAAGGAAGACATGGAAGCATAAAGAATAAAGAAGAATAGATGTCTTTGAATTGTGGTGGACTGCCAAAAGAACGAACAAATCTGTCTTGGAAGAAGTACAGCCAGAATGCCCCTTAGAAGCAAGGATGGCGAGACTTCGTCTCAAATACTTTGGACATGTTTTCAGGAGGGACCAGTCCCTGAAGAAGGACAGCATGCTTGGTAAAGTAGAGGGTCAGCGAAAAAGAGGAAGACCCTCAACGAGATGGACTGACACAGTGGCTGCAACAATGGGCTCAAGCATAACAAGGATTGTGAGGATGGCGCAGGACCGGGCAGTGTTTCGTTCTGTTGTACATGGGGTCACTGTGAGTCGGAACTGACTCGAGGGCACCTAACAACAACAATAACATTATATTACACATAACCCGATATTGAAATTATATACTTCCAACATAACTATCTCTATATGGTGGCATTCTAGAAAAACTTTACTTCTTTATGCTTTTCTACTTTTCCCAATTTCGCATATCAAACGTATTACTTTCCTACAGCAAAAAAAAAAAAAAAAAAACCTTTAAACTATGTCGCGTATATCTGATTTTGTTTATAAAATTGCCTTAATAAGTCTATTAAACCTGCAAGCATTGTTCTTCTAATCAATTATTAAACTTACTAATTGGTACACTTAATTTTAAGTTTTTAATTGCAAATGAAACTGAAAGCTGCAGAGTTTAAAGGAATAACTCTCTCTCAGTTTTTGCCTATCCACCCCAAGCTGCTATAAAAGAGTAACTTTAATTCTTTTTACAAATTTTTTCCTTTTGTAGATGTTTTGAAGTTCTCAACTTCATTCCGAATCTGACCACTTCTCATTAGTGACACCACTAAAATTAGTCCAAGCCACATAATCTCTAACTAAGTCTCTTGCAATAAACTCTTGCGTTCAATCCTTGGCCCTTAATGGCCTATTATCTACACAAAAGCCAGAGTTATATCTCTGAAACCTAAGTCAGACAATGTATCTTCCCTGCTCATGTAGAATAACAAATGTCCTTTTTACAAATGGCCAATGAACTTACTTAAAGATGCACATATTTACAAGTAGTTAGGGAAAATGTAACTTAAAATAATGAGATACTTTCGCCCTTCGGTTTGGCAAAAAAAACTAAATTGATAATCTTTCGAGTTGGTAAGGATGTGCTGAAAGGGGCACTCTCAGGACAAGGTGCAGGAGGATACAGTGGCAAAGCCTTTTGGATGGTAATTTGGCAGAATCTTGAAATTTTGAATGCACATTTTCCCATATATATATATTCTATAGAAACACACGAACATTTGCTTACATGTACAAAGATACATGTAGAAGGATATGTTTTACTACATTGTAAGAATGAACACTTGGAAATAGTATAAACATTCATTGATCTGGGAGTGATTGATTAAATCATGGCACTTTGATAGCCTTAAATACTATGCAGATATTAAAAAGAATGAGAAGAGATCTATATATATCTGATAAAAGTATAAAGCCATGCACTGGGTGATAAACAAGGAAGACAGGAGAGTAGCTGTGGGGTGGGGTCACGGAGAGGGGAGCTATTTGATCAAGAAGTGGTTTCAACTGTATTTGTAATATTTCATATCTTAAGCTGGGTTGTGAGCACACAGGTGAAGCGTTCTTTATATTTTTTTTCAGTACCTTTGGTTATGTCTGAAATCTTTTATTTTCAAAATGAGAAGGGTCTATGCATATTGCCAATAAAAAAGTACCTCCAAGACACATGATTAAATAAAGGAGAGACGTAGACCAATAATATAATAGCATGGGAATTTGAAGAAAAATCAGAGGAAAAGAGGGGTGTGTGTGTGTGTGTGTGTGTGTGTGTGTGTGTGTGTGTATCCCTGGAAGGAGCCCTAGTGGCACAATAGTTAAGTGTTCATCTCCTAACTGCAAGGCTGGCAGTTCAAATCTGGCTCCACAGAAGAAAGACCTGGTGATCTGCTCCCATAAAAGTTACAGCCTAGAAAACCCTATGGGACAGTTGTATTCTGTCATATGGGATTGCTAGGAGTCAAAAATCAACTCAATGGCACCCAACAACAACATATATATCCCTGGATGGTGCAAATGATTTGCACTAGACTACGAACCTAAAGTCTGAACCCAGCCACCAGCACCTTGGATGAAATGCATAGGGATCAACTTCTGTAAAGATTACAGCCAAGAAAACCCTATGGAGCAGTTCTACACTATAACACATGGGGTCACCATGACAACAATGGGTTTGGTGATGAATAGATATGTAAATTCAAATAGATAGATATGCAAGTTCACAGATTGTGTCTGTAACAATGCACACCCAATTTTTAGTCATAAATACTTAGGGGCCAGTGATGGGAGACTTTTTCATTTGGGATATTATTGGAATTTTAAACTACAAGAATATAGTTATGTATTACTTATTCAACTAAAAAATATGGAGGGGCTGCTCCCTCTTCTGCGAATTCCAACTTTTCTTACACTCCTGGCACACACTCAACCCTTCTCTCTTCACACTAGAAGGTTAACTTTTTGTTCTTGTCCAATAGGTCATATGTGAGAGCACTGATTTCTTTAAGCAGCTGAGTGTAAGCTCTCCTCCAATCAGAAAACAAACAAACTCATTGACCAAAAAAGAGGTTTGGCCAAGGAATGTCAGCTTAGCTGTAAGCCTATGTTTGTTTGTATATCCATTCAACCACTCCTTCATCCGCTCAATCATCTGTATATATACTCAACACAATAATTGAGAATCTATTCTATTTCAGGCACTGAGATGAGAAAGTAGGTGTGGTTCCTTCCCTCATGGAGTTCAGAGGCTACTGGAGAACACGGACATGAATCTAATACTGCAGTCACACACATATGAGTAAAATCACAGCTGTGAAAGGAGGTGCATACAGTGGCAATGACCCTGATGGCAGATCAGGAAACACTTTCTTGAGGAAGTGACACATGAGTTGAGATTTGAAAGGGGAATAGGAATCAGCAGGAGAAAGGCAGGAAAGGCCTGGAGGTGGGGGGGGGGGGAGGTGCAACAGTGAGAAAGACATAACTTATTTCAGAAACTCAAAGAAGACCATCATAACTGGAATGCGGAGAGTGAGGGGAAGCATGGTATCAGATGAGGCCAACAAGGGTCAGATGTGGAGGGGTTTGGAGGGTGTGCTAAGTATTGAAGTCTTTATTACCAATTCCGTGGGGAGTCACACATTAGTTTTAAGTACGTTGGCATTGGAGGTGACATGATCATATTTGCATTGATATGTCTGGAGTATAAAGGGGAGAGGGACAACAGTAGATTTTTTTTTTTTTTGGAAGATGCCCTTAGTAATTTAAAAATGTTTTCCTTGTATGTACTCCAGTCAACCTACCTAGAACATAGTTCTCAGTGAAGGTAATACCACCTCCAAGAGGCTCCTTGAGATATTCGGTGGGCATTGGGTTGTAATTACGAGTGGGAAGCACTACAGGTATTCAGCAGAAGAGGGGCAATAAGTTACAATACGAGAAACAATCCTTTATAAAAATAAAAATTAAAAAATTCCACATTTTCCATGATTTGAGAATGCCCTACCTGCCATTTGTGTAAGTGAAAAATTTGTTTATAATTACCTAACCTAGAACCCAACTCCTTTTACATATAAATACAAAGTGTTTTCTTGCATGATAATTTATATAGACTAAATAGAGGGAAGATTATGCTTTTGTTTTGCTTAACACAAGTATTCACTACATGTCACCAACAGCAATGCCACTCATGGTACCGGAGATGCCAACACAACATACCTCTATTAGACTTTGTTGGTAGTTGTTACATTCATGGTTATTTAACGTACAAGGGCACATATATAACTACTTTATTATACTTTCTACTGTTGACTAGCCTTAGCATTTATATATTGAAATATGTATTATCTTATCATAAATTACTTTCCTTTTACTGCTTCTTTATATTCCAGTTAAGGCATTATGCTGATACATTTTGAAATTGTATATAGATCGGTTCTATTATTCATGGAATATCATTTCAGTAAAGAGACATTACAAAATACTTGTTTTAACAAAGGGAAGGGTAGTAGTTGATCTGACACGATTGAGCATCACTGGTCTAGAAAAGTATATTGATTTTCAAAGAGTGTGACTTTTTTTGTTGTTGTTGAATGCATTGTATTGATCAACTGCATCTGAATGCATTGATGTGTACTTGATTTATCAATGCTGGACATATGCAGTTAAAGAAGATCGATGAATGACAAAGGCTGGAAATAATAAATTAGCAGCAGAGACGGTACACTACTTCCCTAACAAGAAAATTAGGAAGATCCGCTCCAGATTCAAGCTTCTCTCATTCACAGCCCTGGGGAATTTTAACAGTTGCAATACATATCTTCCATAGAAAGCTGTATTTCATTATCTTATGAATATCTAATTTGACAATGTTTATAAATCAGATTTGTGGCATTTTTGTGTGTGGAGGAGGGCGGTCAGGGAGTTCCTTATCAGAATAATGTATGGGGTAGAAATCCTTCCATGTGCTAAACATTGCTGACAGATCTAAAACGTAATTTTGTGGTTAGCTTGAAAATATGTACAAATGTAATAAGGGTATCCCCTAGAGTTGACTGTGTCAGCTTTCTAATCCATCAGGCCTCTCTGGCTTCTCTGCTATAATAATAATGAGATAAAAATAATTATTATCATTTTATGAGTGCTACTACATGCCGGGAAGAGTGCTGCTTTTCATGCATTAACTCATTTTATCATCACAATCTGTCTATGGACATAGGTGTTACTACTATACCCAATTTACAGATAGAGAAACTGTAGCTCAGAGACCTGAACTGACATGCCCAAAGTCACATAGCTAGTAAGTAGAAGGTTCAGTTTTCGAACCTAGGTCTTCTTGACTCCAGAACCTGAGCTCTTAGTTCCTATGATATACTAGGATGGATGTTTCAAAATATTAGAGAAAATTTAATAAGAAGTGACATCATTAATGGAGATAAGCTAAAAGTTAAAAATAGATAATCTGGAATACAGATTACCTTCTAAAAAATGTTCTGACAACTCCTTTGAGAATTACAAGTTCCTTAGCCTGCTCTCCTCCAGGGAGATTGTCCTCCATACTTCCTCAGTTACTCACTACAGCATTAAAGTCTTGAACTTACCAGTACCGACTCTTGTAACTCCTGACAGCCCCAATTTCAAATATCCCACTTTCCAACCATCACTTCCTGTCTTTAAAACTCAATCTTTTAGCACTTGAAACTCCAACAATTATTTGATTCTATCAGGACATTCAAACCATGGATCTTAACACTTTTCCACTGTCCCTCATCCCCTTCATGTCCTTACCTTAGAACATGACACACCCTGGGCAGTGCGTGGGATCTTAAAGATACCATGAATGCTAAAGGTGCTCTAGGGATACCCTGAGAATTGTCCTAGATAATGATTATCCAGAGATACTTGAAAATTTCTGAACAGAGCTAACCAGATGAAAAAAGACTTTAGAATTAGTCCTGGCATCACAAGCAGAGCAGCTGAAGAAATGGGGGTTTTGCCTAGAGACCAAAGGGCTCAAAACTGCTGGGGTAGCTAACTCCAATCTCTGAATACTGTCATGTGGCTAAGGAAGTCTAAACAGTTGCTGTTGAGTCGATTCCAATGCATGCTGACCCCATGTCTATCAGAGGAGAACTGTACTCCATAAGGTTTTCAATGGCTAATTTTTCAGAAATAGATGGCCAGGCCTTTCTTCGAAGACACCTCTGGGTGGACTTGAACCTCCAACCTTTCATTTAGTAGCCAAGCACTTAACAGTTTGCACCACCCAGGGACTCTGAAGGAGTCTATATAGCTCTAAAGAGTGTGACCGGGACCAGTGAGGGAAAATACTGTAAGGCAGAATTCAGCTCAAACTGAGAGAGAATGACAAATACTTTTCTCATATTACAACTTCAATCCACTTGTATTAACTATATGAAATGCTATATTGAGAGACTTTCTGAGAATGTGTTCTCAGTCATCAGCGTATCAGTCAGAATGTGCTAATTATACTCTGGTATCAAACAACCCCCAACCCTTAGTCATTTAAAACAACAAGGGTGTTTATTTTTTCACTCACTGTGCTTGTCCATTGTGGGTGTCAGGGAGGATCACACTGACTCAGAGACCTAGACTAACGGAGCAGCTACCATCCTAAATGCTGCCGGCTGCCATGCTACAGGGAAAGAGAACTCTGAGGGGTGCGAAGTGGGGGTGGGGTGTCACAAACTGGAAATAAATGGCTCCAGCCTGGAATGACTCCTATCACTTTCATTCAACAATTCATTGGCCAGAACTACCCACATGGCCCTACCCAACTATCAGGAGACCAGGAAGTTCAAACTTACAATGTGCCCTGAAGGAGGGAAGAACAGTGAGCAACATAATGAACATCGCACGCTACAGAGTGAGCAGTGGTGGACATCATGGTTCCAGGTTAGGGCATCCTGGCATTTCAGCCTGCTCCTCTTCATCCCTGCCCTGATCACCAGAGCTGCCCTGCAAATCTCACAGTGTAGTGAGCTCTCCAACACTAGAGGGGACAAGCAAAGGTTAGAGAACCCCAGATCATAGAAGCTATTCCTTTTATCCAATAGGTTAAAGGAACTCAAAGGAGGGCCATACTTCTAAGTTTCTACATAGGCCCCCTACCGAACTGAAATAAACAGAACTAGTTATTGTGGAATCCTTCACTGAGTATGGCCAGACATTTAAAGAGCAATAACTAGTTCTCAAACCAGCAAAATGGCCAAGCTGTGGGGTGGATTTTACTAGCTAAAACAAACAAAAACATGGGCGATCATTATTACTGTATCATGGTCTTCTTCCCAACAAGACAGTCATTCCCATTACCTATCCCCCTGGCAAAATGTGATGATCAGAGAAATAAGGCAGAAAGCAAGGTGAGGAATTTCCACTGGGGGAAACCTCTATAGCAAGATTAGTGGTACTACCATTTTTTTTTTTAATAAAAAGCTGAACCTAACTAGCAGGCTACCTAATCAGCTACAGATAGGACAGCAAATGGTTAGGTGAGCAAAATGCACTGTTATTTACCCAAGCCCATGAACACCCAGTCAGACTAATCAGCAATAGATGAAACAGCTGAAAATATCTGAGAAATGAGCAAATACGCACCAAAAGTGAACACACACACACACACACACATACACAATGACAGATTTTAAAAATTAGCATCAAAATTGAGCCTTCAGTTTTCAAAAGCTTTCCTGGTTATTCCTGTTTAAAGCACATAATTCAGAGAGGTGAGGATTATTATTATTATAACTGATATTTTCAGGTAAGGAAACTCAGATTCAAGAAGATGAACTTCATTAACTTATCTAAGTGGGTCTACTTACAAGGTACACAGAAAAGCACTGTGCATGGGTGTGTGCCAGAAACCACAAGACTTCCTAATTGTTCATAGTTGACATCATGGGGAGCCACATCATTGCCAACGTATTCCCATTGCCAGGGCTGATGCTGAAATATTGGGCTTGAGGAACCATGTGTCCTGTAACATATGGCTCTTTTTATGTTCTCAGGGAAATCATTTATCTTTGACATTCTACATAAGTCAAGTTTCCACTCATCGCAGAATTCATTTTAATTTTCATAAATCACCATGCGACATAAAATAGTTTTCTCTGCTTTTTGCTGCTGAAATGTCCTCATAATGGAGCTGATTATAATATCATAAGAGGAAGCAAGCATTATAGGATAACTAATGGGTATGTCCACATGAGAGTCAACCACCAAACACCCTAGGAAATGTGCCATATCTTCTGTAGATGACAATGGCTATCTGGCTGCTTGAACTATGGCTCAATGGTCCAATCAAGAAAAGAGTATTTAGATGCACCTCTTCTCTGGTTTCCTGCCTCTACCTGTCTCTTCGCCCTAACCTGGATCCACTACAGCATCGTCTCAACCTCCAATTTTGAGACTAGTATCGTCTTTAGTAGAAGGAGAGATAAGCAGCCCATGGTCAGTTACCATCACCACCATCACCACCAGTAGCTACCAACTGGACTCCAACTCATAGTGACCCCATGTGTGTCAGAGCAGAATTGTGCTTCATAGGGTTTTCAATGGCCGATCTTTCAGAAGTAGATCACCGAGTCTTTCTTTTAAGGCACCTCTGGGTGGACTCAAACCACCAACCATTAGGTTAACAGCTAAGTACTTAACTGTTTGCACCATGCACAGACTCCTATGGTCAATTACATAAAAGTCTAAACCTTGAGTCAGTCTTCCTGTGGCTCCAGATTTGGCCCTATTCAATGCCCACAGTTACATACCAGTTTCATCAACTACATTCCTTACTATTCCTGTGCCTGATTTCTTTTTTCTCCTCTCTCCCAATCTCTCTTTCACCTCTCTCCCCCACTTTTTTTTCTTTCTTTAATTACATAGGCAAAACATGAACCCATTCTTATTGTTAACATAATTAGATTAGCAATAATTAACAAGTCTGGCATGACTATGTATAGATCTGAAACAATGGGGCTTCTTCTGAACTGCTGGTATGAGTGCCAACACATTGGAGAGGATTTGGGTACTACCTAGTAAAGATGAATATGATCCTACAACACACTCCTATGTGCAAAACCTAGAGAAAGTCACACATGTACCCACAGTGACATGATTACTTCTGGAAGAAGAAGAATTTTTCTGTAATTGCAAAACACTGGAAATTATCTAAACGCTCACAACAGGAAAACAACAAAAATCAAACTATAGGCATTAAGTGAACTATTACACAGGAGTGAAAAGATTAAACTAGATGAGCACATATCAATACTGATAAATTGCACACATAATGCTGAGAAATAAAAGCATGTTGTGAAATAATACATACAGTGTGATGTCATTTATGTAAAGTTAAAAACATGTAAAATATTAAATATTATTTTGGAATACATACTTATATACTAAAAGTATGAAGATATGACAGACACCAAATTCTGGGGTGGAGGCGGGTGGCAATCACCTCTGTGGAAGAAGACAGGAGATACAAACAGAGAGGGGTAAACTGAATGATGGGTACATGGGGATTTGTTTCATTATATCATGGGCTGTTTTGCTAGTTTGAATTATTTTATAATAAATTGTAAACACTCTAGGAAAATAATAGAAATATTTCAAACAAACCTGAACTTCACCTTTACCACTACCAAACATCCAACACCAGCCCGCTCCAGAGGTACCTACTGTTAGTGTTTTTTTCTGCTCACTATATATATGCATATATAACATTATTTTCCCTGTGTGTCTCTTTCCTTCTTATATAAGCAATGATATAGCATGCATACTTTGATTTAACATTCTAGGTTGGCCATAAATGTATCTCCCTCGTTAACAATAATATAATAACGCCTTTGCCTGGAACTTTAGCATTTCTGAAGCTCTTTTCCTGCCAGGCAGAAGGGTATAGCAGCCAAGAGCACAGCCTTTGGAGGCTAACTGCCTGGGTTCCAGTCCCTGAGTCAACGCTTCAGATTTGCCTGGGCCAAGTTGTTCAGTCTTTCTGTGCCTCAGGATTCTCATCTGTAAAAGATAATCACAGTGCCTGCCTCTTAAGATTGAGGATTAAATGAGGACATTCATGTAAAGTGCTTCTAGAAGTAGCTGGTAATAGTAATCCCTTGAGATGTACTATTATTATTTATAGCTACAGTCTAGGCCTTATGGGGAAGGGCCCTTACAAGGGCACCCTTACATCAAGCCCAACTCATGACCGCTCCATAGAAGAGTCACTGAGTCCCTCTGCCTATCTCTGCTCTTTGTGCGAGGCTTTGGAAATCAGTCGCCCTTCCAAACACTGCAGATGCCATGGCAATGTACGGTCTTCTGGTTCCTGCACACCAAGTTCTATTTGTCCAAGTTCCAGGCGTTCTTTCCTTACAGGAGAATTTCTTCAACTCACTCATAGCCGTCATTTCCGGCCCAGTTAATTTGGCAACTAGAGAAATCCACTTTGTGCTTATATGTCACCATTCCGCCTTTCAGTTAAGCTTGGGGGCATGGCCAGACTTCCTCCTTTTTCAAATTCATTCTAATAAATTATTGTCTTTTCAGGCAACTTATTTTTCTCACAGCTCTCAGGGTTTATTCCAAGTTCATCACAACATCTAGGTACATTTTATACTTGCACTTAGCAATTTAAGATATCTGAACATATTTCTCACCTAATATAAAATTTGGATTTGCTTAATTGCCCAGTGTAAGAAATTCAGAGCAAAGCTTTGGAGTCAGCCAGCCTAGGTTCAAACCCTGGCTCTGCACTAGTTAGCCATATGCCCCAAGGTAAGTGTATTATTTTTCTAAAGCTGCATAGCAGATCACTACAAATTTAGTGGCTTAAAATAACACCCATTAATTAGCTCACAATTTCATAAGTCAGAAGTCTGGGCATAGGATGGATAGGTTCTCTGCTCAGGTCTCAAACGCAGGAATCAAGGTTTACCGCTTATCTGACCAGGAGCTCAGGGTCCTCTTTCCATTTCATGGGGTTGTTGGCATAATTCAGTTCCTTGCCACTGTAGGATTGAGCCTTCATTCTTTTGCTGAATGTCAGCTGGGCGCCATTCTCAGTTACTAGAGGCAGTGGCCTGCATTCCTTTTACACACGGCCCCTCCACCTTTAAGGCTAGCAGTAGAATTCCCCCTCATATCAAATCCCTCTCATGTTTCAAATCTCTGACTTCCCTGTTGTTGTTGTTCGGTGCTGTTCAGTCAATTTCGACTCACAGATACCTCATGTGACAGAGTAGAACTGGCCCGTAGAGTTTTCTAGGCTATAATCTTTAGAGGAGCAGATGGCCAGGTCTTTCTCCCATGAGGCCACTGGGTGGGTTTGAACTGCCAACCTTTCAGCTAGCGGCCAAGCACTTAGCCATTGTGCTATCAGGGCTCCATCTGCAACCTCTAGACCTAGATTTAAAGGGCTCAGGCAATTAGATCAGGCCCACCTGGATAACCTACCCATTGTAAGGTCAACTGATTCGGAATTTCAATTACATCTGCAAAATCCCTTCACAGCAGTACCTAGATTAATGTTTGATCGAATAACTGGGAGGTTTATGTACACTAAATCAAAAACCAGTTGCCACCAAGTTGATTACAACTTATGGTGAACTCATGTGTGCAGAGTAGAACTGCGCTTCGTAGGGATTTCATGGCTGTGACCATTCGGAAGATTGTCAGGCCTTCCTTCCAAGGCACCTCTGGGCGCATTTGAACCTCCAACCTTTCAGTCAGAAGTCAAGTGCTTCACAGTTTGTACCGCTAAAGGACTCCTGTGTGTACATCAGGGAGGAGGAAATTCTGCAGGGCAACTTAGAATTCTGCCTACCGCAGCAGGTCACTTGGGTTCTGTGAGCCTCAGTTCTACAATGGGGACGATGATGTTCACTATATATAAAATAAGAATACAAGCCTCCAAGTACTGGCAATGCTCAGGATTGGGCTGTCTATTTTCATTATCTCTTTTCATCTTCCAAGCAGCCCTTTTGAAATGAGCCTAATACAGAGCCTCCTTTGGTGACTGGTGCTGATAAAGCACTCAATTATTTTTCATTATAGGAAAGAATGAGGTAAAAATTATTATTATCCACATTTTATATGAGGAAACTGAGGCCTAGGGACAAGATCTGTGAAGCAGTTATCACAGGCTCTGGCATATACTGAGTACTCATGAATACAGCCACCACCACCATCATCATCAGTTTTATGTTGAAAAGGAGAGATCCAAAGCCTCCAGTAGCACCTACCAGTCACCCATTCCTCACCAAGAGAACACAAAGACCTTGAGGGTGACGAACACTTTGCAAGGCATTTCAGGGGAGCCACTGTTCCCTGGGAAACTGCTCTGTCATTTTTTGGCTGCTTCTTTAACTCCCCAGGGAGGCTTGTAGCCCTGGAACTGACAATGCGAGAATCCAGAAGCTTCCAAACTCAGCGCCAGCTTGATGGTAGAATTTGCATTACCTAGTGCAAAATGCAGCACTTTTAACATTTACATTTGATCTTTGATTTCTAGTTATGTGACTTCTGTTATCTAATTTTACCTGTAATTTATTTTAAAGCTTTTCACCCCATCTTACTCAACTTTTAGTGGAGACAAGCAGTATTCAAAAGCTCTTTCAAATGCTTTACATCTAATAGTTATTTGAATTAAATCTTATAACAGCATATAAAACATTTTGTGCCTATTAAACTAACACCTTCTTTTCTTTTCAAATGTCAACTCATAATCTACAGAAATAGGTTCAGTGAAGGGTGATACTCGAAGAGGCTTTAGATTTCATCTTGTATAAACTCCTCATTTTACTGATGGAAAAACTGAGGCTCAAAGCAAGAAAAGGATTTGCTTAAAGCCATGCAGGTAGTGGCAGAGCCAGAACTAGATGGAAAAGAGAAGTTTGGCCAACTAGCGCTATGCCCTTTCCAATTACATGACTCTACCTGGTGTCTGATTTATAGTCCCCAAACTATGCTTAGTAACTTTGATTCTCTGTGTGTGTGTATACATATATATATGTATGTGTATATATATGTATGTATATATATATGTGTGTGTGTGTGTAATATATATATAAAACCAAACAAGTGATTATAAAGTAAAAATAGCTCATCATAGCTTAGAAGTACTCCTGAGCACTTAGAGATTCTCGGCAACGATTTAGTGGCCAGGTTATTTAATACAGGTACACTGACACGGACGACTACCTTCCCAGTAGCCATTCTCTCCTTCTCCCTGGGTGACAGAACTCCAATTTTCTTTGGGGACACCAATTTGCCCAGCTCCGCCAAGCTATTCTCGTTTCCAACCTCCCTTGCTCCCAGGGTCAACAAGATAGTTTTGGCCAATGAGTTATATGCAGAAGATGGCTAGGGGTTTGGAGAAGGCTTTTGCTTTCCTGAGTAAAAGGATGGATATGGCTGGCTGTGCCCCTTCCGCTTTTGCCCCCTTGAACCTAAATTTGATGTCTGGAGCTTCAGCGGCCATCTTGAAGCTACACATTAGGGACAACAGAATGGAAAACTTGAAGGGGCATGGATCCTTGACATCACTGAGCTGCTATATCAGCCTTCTACAACCTATATGTCTTATTCATGATGAGAAATAATAACTCAGAAGGCAATATGTTATAGTGCTTAAAGGTACTGTCCGAGAAAAAGCTGGGAATGAGTCCTGTCTAAGTGCAGGATATTAAGAAAGTTACCTAACTTTTCTAAGTGCCAGTTTTCCCAACTCACAAGTTTGTTTTAAAGGTTATAAAATCTGCTTATAAAGTACTTATAATGGTGCCAGGTACACCATAAGCCTTCAATATATGGTTAAACCAGTAACCAATTGCTGTCAAGTTGAATCCAACTCATGAAGACCCCATATGTGTCAGAGTAGAACTGTGTTTCATACGGTTTTCAGTGGCTGATTTTTTCAGAAGTAGCCCTGGGTTGTGCAAACAGTTAATGTGCTAGGCTGCTAACTGAAAGTTTGGAGGTTCAAGTCCACCCAGAGATACCTCAGAAGAAAGGCCTGATGATCTGCTTTCAAAAAACCACTCATTGAAAATCCTATAAAGCACAGCATTGAGTCAGAATCAACTCAGTGGCAACCTGTTTCAATATATGATAGCATGGTTAAATCCAGAAATCAAGCTCTGAAAATATTTTATTGTTATCCCATGTGTGTCCAGAGGATAGAGTAGATCTAATTGCCCAGAAAACAACACCAATGCATTGCCTTCTCAACTTTTTATCTAGATTAGTCATGGAAAGCACAAATTACCAAAGCAAGGTTAGTGAATATTCATCAAAGATTGCCTCAGAAACCTACAATGCTAAAGTTAGAAAATTCACTCATCATCCAATCAACAAATGTTTATTGAGTGCTAAATATGTATTCAGCACCATGCTAGTTATTGTGATTATCAGTAAATAAATGAGATAAGATCCCTGTCCTCCTAGAGTTTATATTCCAGTGGGAGCATTCCTTGAAGTGTATCTAATCTGACCATCTCACTCCACAGATGAGGAAACTGGAGCCCTGAGAGGGGAAATGCCTTTCTGACTCGCATAGGTCACACAGCAGTTAGTGGCAGAAGCTGGAGTTGAACTCAGGCTTCCTAATTCTTATGTGTTGATCTTTTGCCTATAACTTGATAACTTCTGGATTTAAATTTTTGTGTACATCCCTTGAATCCCTTGCTTTCTGCCACAATGACTGAGAAACACAAACTGACCCCTGCATTCCCTTCATTTCCTACCACCCTCTCTCGTTCTCACTACTCTCGGAAAAGGGTGGTCTTGTTTTTATTTCCTCAAGTATATCATACTTGTTCCTACTTCAGGACCTTTGCACAAGCTCTTCCCTTTGTCTGGCTGCTCTGCCTCCCTGGTTTTGTTTGGCTGCTTCTTTTCATCATAGAGGTCTCAGCTTGAACGCCACTTTTTTTGACCATCCCCTAAAAGATATCATTCCCTACCCCACCATTTTCTCTTCAGGACTTACAACCAGCTGAAATTATATTACTTTCTCCCTCTCCCTCCCTCCTTTTTTTTCTCACATGCTTATTGCTGGTCTGTATGAGAGCACAACCTTGTCTGCCTTCCTTGCTGCTGTATGCCAGAGGCCAGAACAATGCCTGGAACCAGAGTTGGCACCCAATAAATATTTGTCAAATGATCACTGAGTGATTATTTTAGCTTTAGAATTCTAGGCTTCAGATGCAATTTCTATCTTATGAATATTCATGAGCTATACTTGGCAGTTTATGTTGAATGAATGAATGAACTGTGAAGCATTACATATTTAGCTTCGTAGGATGTAAGATCCAGAACAAAGCTGTTCCAACCCTTTCATGTAAAACATGATGAACGATGAATGTGCAGACCAGGACTTGCCTCCAAGGTCCAGCTGACTGAATTCAACCTATGTTTAATGGGGGCTAGAGGTAAAATCTATCAGAGACTATCTATCTAAAAAGCTAGATGAATTTTGGATGAGACAGAAAGGGATGCCTTAATTACGATATGCTCCCACCTATCTCACCTCTTCATCTCTGCTGCCCCCAATATGCTAAATACCCGCCCCCACGATTGACGTCTGAAGTTCCATCACAGATTTTCCCTTTCTTTTACTGGGGCTACACGGTGGTGACCCCTGGCCTAATCCAGCCCCAGAAGATTTTTGCTTATCAGCAGAGTGTTTCTGAAGCATTTGTACTTGAATGCCTTTGGATAAGACATATGCTCTCCAGTTCTCCAAGTCCTCACTGCTCCCAAGTGTCTCATATCTAGCTACCTCAAAAATTTATGTCACCTCCCAGGGCCTTGAAGGCATCTGAGTCTGCCATCCCTGTATCAGGGCTAACATGTAATTCCTCCAGCTATTACAGTAGATTACACTGGACCATGAGTGAATGAATGAGCCAGAGTAAATTTTGTGGCATGGAGGACAATATCTTGAAGATATTTATAGTTGCATAAAACATTAAAGGTAGAGGAAACTCCACTTCTTTCATCTGAGAATGAGGAAACTGGGTTTCAGAAAAGGTAGGTGACTTGTTTAAGGTCACAGAACAAGTTGGTGGCAGATCTGGTACTAGAACTAAGACTTGGCTGCATCACAACAATCAGTTCTGGCCCAGGGCAGAGATGCCTTGAAGTACTGGGGGTAGGAGGAAGCTGGGTCGGGTGTGGTGGAACATCAGAAGGTCGTCAAGATTCTGCCTGGGCTGGGCCCACCTTTTTCAGGATTTTCCTCCCAGCAGAACTCTGAAAGGTGGGCTGCTTGCTCCTTCTGCATAATGATACATGGGTGGCTTCGTCATCCTTCATTAATTTGTATCTGTATCTTTTCTGTCATTTTATATAACTAATTACTGTTTACTCTTTGAGAGCAGGCTGTGTGAGGATCCTAACTGTGGGAGAGAATGATGTTCCTTAAATGAAGCCTTTAGAAAAACAAGACAGTCCAGGACACAGGGAAACTCAGGCTACAGAATTCTTTTCTTCTTTTTTAGCTCTGGCCCCACAGCCTTCCACCTGGGCTCCAGTCTTATCCAGAGTGAGAGTCAGTAAGTGAGGCACAAGGTCTCCCAGCAGATGGCAAAGCTGTACCCAGAAGATGCCCAGCGAGTTGCCAGCGACAGCCCCCTCAGCTCCACACTTCCTCTTCCTCTCCTGGGAGCCAGCACCTGTAGGGAGATGACCTGCCCTCTGCTTTTCCTTCATTATCAGCCTTTCCCCACTGCCCTTCTAACTGGATTTAGGGACCTCCGAAGCAATGCTAAGGAGCCCTGGTTGCACAATGGTTAACCACTCCACTGCTGACCTAAAGGTTGGTGGTTTGAACCCACCCAGAGGCTCCGTGGGAGAAAGACCTGGCAATCTGCAACTATAAAGATTACAGCCTAGAAAACCCGGTGGGGCAGTTCTACTCTGTCACATGGGGTCACTGTGAGTCAAAATCAACTCGACACCACCTAACAGTAACAACAAAGTAATGCTGAGTCACTGGGTGAGCAAACAGTTCAGTGCTCAGCTGCTAACCAAAAGGTTGGAGGTTCAAGTCTACCCAAGGTAACCTGGAAGAAAGGTCTGGCAATCTACTTCCAAAAAATCAGCCATTGTAAACCCTACGGAGCAATGTTCTATTCTGACACACATGGAGTTGCCATGAGTCAGAATCAACTCAACAGCAAGTGGTTAAAGTACTGTTAACCACACAGGGAAGCAGGGAAGTCAAGTGGAAGAAATAAAAACACCAAGACTCATAAGACTTAGTTCTAGTCCCGCTTCTGCCACCAGCCAGCTCCGTCTGTCCCCCTTCGAAACCATCAGCTCTGTGATTACAGGGCCAGTAGATATTTCTCAGAATTTGTCTGTTCTAATCTCTGTAACACTTGGTATCACTGACCATGCTTTTCTTTAAAAAATTTTAAAACCATTTCTAATAATGAAACATTTCACATATTCCAAAAAGTATGGAAAATGATATGTCTTATTGAGCAAACAAGGTGGAGCAACTGGGCAGCCCGGCCTGAGCAATGTTACCTGGGAAAAAGCTCTCAGATTCAGGATCAGAAGCAATTGTGTGGGTCCCCCAGTGCCCACTGCCCTTTAGGGCAGGGTTCCAACACAGCTGGCTGAACGCTAAACTCTGGGAGGGGCTTGGGTTTGGGGGACGGGACAAAACTGGGTATAGCTAAAGCCCCCCAATCCTTCACTCTTGCTCCCCAGAAGTTACCACTTGGTGTATATCATTTGCAGATATGTTTTAGTCCTTTTAAAGCCCTGGTAGTGCAGTGGTTAAGCGCTTGGCTGCTAACCAGATGGTTGGCAGTTGGAACTCACCAGCTGCTTCACTGGGGAAAGAGGTGGCAGTCTGCTTCCATTATGACTGAGAGCCTTGGAAACACTATGGGGCAGTTTTACTCTATCCTATAGGGTCACAATGAGTTGGCATCAACTCGAAGGCAATGGGTTTGGTTTTGGCTTTTAGTCCTTTTATATATGTGTAAATAAATACACTGTTTAATGTTTTGAAACAATTGAATAATGGTATCATGCTGACAGTGTCCTTTAGAAACTTGCTTTTTTATTCAGGGTCATGCTTTTGAGACTTACCTGTTGTTATATATTTGCATTTTTTATATCTATATGTTGTGCTGTTGTTGTTAGCTGCCTTGGAGTCAGCTCGTGACTCACGGAGACGCCACGGACATAGGAACCAAATGCTTCCGTGTCCTGTGCCATCCCTATGACCAGTTTCATATTCAACGGTTTTGATCCATAGGATTTTCACTGGCTGATTTTCGGAAGAAGATCACCAGGTCTTTCTCCCTTATCCATCTTAGTCTGGAAGCTCCTCTGAAACCTGTTCAGCATCATAGCAACATAGAAGCCTCCACTAAAAGACGGGCGGTGGCTGCACATGAGGTCCACTGGGTAGGAACCAAACCTGGGTCTCCCACATGGAACGTAAGAATTCTACCACTGAACCACCAATGCCTTCATATGTACATGCTGAGTTAATTTATTTTAATTAGTACTCCACCATATGAATAAATTACAAGCTTGTTACAGTAAACATCCTCGTGCACAAGTTCAGAGCCTAGAAGGGGAATTGCTAAGTTGATGAGTGGGTACTCCTTCAATTCTACTTCTCTCCAAAACAGTTACACCAATTTTTGCCGAAATGTTCTTCAAAATAGCTATATCATTTAACCTTTCAATTAAGAAGAGTTCCTGTTTCTCCACATCTTGCCAATACTTGGTGTCTTTGACTTATTAATTTTTGCCAATACGATGGGTATCAAATGGCATCTCATAAGGTTTAAGAGTTAGCACTTCCTTACTTTCTTTTAAGACTGTGTAGCTTTTCATTTATTTAATGGTACTTCAGTTTCCTTTTCTGAGAATTGCCTTGCTTCTCATTTTCTGGTTGGATTGTTTGTTTTTTTCTCTTATCATTTTATAGGAGCTCTTTTTATATTCCGGGTACTAATACTTCTTTGGTTATACAGTTTATACATAATTTCTCTAGTTTGGCTTGTTTTCTTCACTTTGTTTTTGATATATTTTGTCCTACAAAAGCTTTAAATTTTAATGTAGTACAACATAACAATCTTTTATTATTGGATTGTAATTTTTGTGTTTCATTAAAAACATTTTTCTAACTCTAATAATAACACTTTAACATAAGTCACTCCTCCAAACGAAACTGCTATTTTTTTTCTTTTTTTTTTAATTGTACTTTAGATAAAGGTTTACAGAACAAATAGTTTCTCATTAAACATTTAGTACACATACTGTTTTCTGACAATGGTTAACAACCCCATGACATGTTAACACTGTCGCTTCTCAACCTTGGGTTCCCTATTACCAGCTTTCCTGTCCCCTCCTGCCTTCTAGTCCCTGTCCCTGGACTGTTGTGCCCCACCAGTCTCGTTTTGTTTTGGGGGGCTGTCTAATCTTTGCCTGAATGGTGAACCTCTGGAGTGACTTTATTACTGAGCTAAAAGGGTGTCCGGGGGCCATACTCTCGGAGTTTCTCTAGTCTCTGTCAGGCCTAAACTGCTATTTCTTATCAGGATTTTAGTTACACCCAAAGCTTTGAACTGGTTTGTTTTGGTTTGACCCCCTGCTGAGAATTTGCATTTCCACCCTAGATATAACAAGCTTAAAATGTAGATTCTGATTCAGCATATCTGGGGTGGAAACGCAAATTCTCAACAGGGGTCGAACCAAAATGAACTGCTTTGAAGCCCTGGTTCCACCTTACTTTTATTCCCCCAAATTAGTCTCCCCCTCTCAAGAAGAGATATTTGCTTAGCATTACCTACATGTTCATCAAACTCTTTGCTTAGTATTGCTCTTGTATTCTAGTCCTTCTTTCTGGTTCAAGTTTTTTTTCCTCCTAAATCCCACCCTTAATATTTAAGTGAGGACCAGCTATGTAAATTCTCTCCATCTTGTTGGAAAAAGCTTTAAGCATTGATATTGAAAGAATTTTGACTGGATATAAATGTCTAAACTGACAGTTATTTCCTCTCAGCTCTTTGAAGATAAATAGTCCTGTGTCTTCTGGCATCTCTTGTTGCTGACAGTTTAACTGTTGCTGCTCTGCAGATAAAATTCCCTCTGACAACTTTTAGTCTTCTATGTCTCTTTGTTGTTCTGCAGCATCACTGAAATATTTGTATATGGATTTCCTTTCATTCATTCTACTTACGACTCACTGTAATTCCTGTATATTAATATCCTTGTCTTTCATCAATTCTGGAAAAATTTCAGCCATCATCTCCTTGAATATTGCCTCTTCCCTATTCATCCTATTCATTTTTGGGTTTCATGTTAAATGTATATTAAAAATTTCCCTTCTGTCCTCCATCTTTCTTAACCTTCTAGGTATTGTTTATATCTGTGCCTAAGTTTTGCTAATTTCCTCATTTCTTTCTTTCAGTTCATTAATTGCATTTTCTGCTACAGTTTATTTCATATTTAATCTTCCTTTGAGGGTTTTTAATTTCAGTTATTGTATTTTCCTTCCTATGCATTCAATTTGGCTACACTGGCTTATTTCTCATCAGAGTGTCTCATGATTGTCTTATGGTTTAGATTCCTTCATTTAAAGCTTTAATAATTTTAAACTATTATTTTATGGTCCTTATCAGATTGGCCTACTATCTGAATTTCTTGAGGTTGCTATCCTGCTGACTTTGGAGTCTGCTATCTCTCACTGCTGGCAGCTTTTTCCCTCATATATTTTGCAGTTTTGGATTGTGAATTCGTCTTTGCCGGGACTCCATCTGTGAGAATTCTGAATAACCTGGATTCAGCATGTGTCCCTCCATAGGAGTTTGGAATTTTTCTTCATGTATGAGACCTCCCTGAGCCCAACTTAATAATATTTTCTTGGTTTGTGAGTTCTCAGACCACAAATATAAATTTGAGTCCCACATCTTCATTACAAAATCAACCTTTTCATCATTCATTCCTAGTGCTACACTTCCTTCTGGTTTTGCTTCATACAGTTGACCAAGAAAGCAACCTAGAAGCATCCTGATTGCCTCATTTTTCTTCGCTCTCACATCTGTTATATGAGTCCTGTGGATTATATCTCTTTAATTTTTCTGGAACCCATTTACTTCCATCTACTTCTAATGCTACTAATTTAGTTCTTTAAACTCGTGCCTGAAATAGATCTCCTACTACTACCTATGCCACAAGACCTGGGCCCTTCTAATCTGTTATCTATACTGCAATCAGATTGACCTATCTAAAATATAAATCTAATCATGTTCCTTCTTAAAAACTTTTACTGTCTCTCCATTGTCTTGAAAATAAAGCCCAAAATCTTTAAGTGAAATTCAAGACCACTGATAATCTGATCTCTGGCTTTTTTCAATATGCTTCCAAGAATATATTTTGAATTAGCTGGAAAAACCAATGAGCTGATCCGTAAAATCCAGGTTTAAGCTTTTCAACATGAATTATTATTATACCTTTTCTGATGGTGAAATTGTTATTCTTCATTATGTATAGTAGTGAAAGTATATTAAATTGTATTCAGTAACAATATTCTCCTCTGTTTAAGTATTCATGGAGTTGCTTTAATTTGTTTGTATTTCAGTCACAACAAAATATATATTCCTAATAATATATATTTTATTAGTGTCAATGAGAAATATAATAATAGAATATTCGCAAGCACCTAAGTGCCTGTCTTAAGACAAGTGAGCTCTAAAGGTGAACTAGGTTCTTAAACAATATGATTAATAATTGTAAGAATAAAAAGTTGAGATCGAAGATCTATTCCAATTCAAAATTCTGTAATTCTGTGTGTGTATGTGTGTGTGTGTATACATGTATGTGTGATGTGTACATGCATATGTGTATGTATGTGTGTATAAAGCTACCTGGTATTATAGTAAGGGCAATTCAATCAGAAAAAAATCATGATGAAATCATAGAGTAAAAGAGGCCTGAAAGACAATTTAGGTCAATGGTTTCTTGAATTTGTTATTAGCCAGGAAACTTTTTTCAAAGAAAATCTTACTTGGCAAGCCAACATGCCAGGCAAGTACATGTGACTCTCCTCTGGTGTAATTTAGGGTGTAAGACACTGCAGTCCTAGTCACGTATAAACTTTCTCCGTTCTCCCAGCAACATAGAGACTACACGTCCAACTTTAAAAATCACCGATTTACCCCAACCCATTCACTGTGCAAATGAAAGAACTAAAGCCCAGGAGGAAATGAGGTACTCAAGGTCACACAATTACCTGGGGGCAAAGCTAGCACTTGAACCTGATCTCCTATGTCCCCATGAAGTACTAGGGCTATGATTCTTATTTTCTACCGTAATTCCAACCCAATCTCAGAGAGTAGTATCATCTCCCATTTCTTATATTCCACAAATGGATTCATGAAGAAAATAATAAGCTTTTCTATTTACTCCTTAAGAATTTTGACATAAGCAATAGTTGCTCGTTATAAAAAAGCATAAAAAGGAAAAGAGAATCAAATACATAGAAGATTAAAATCTCCAGAAATCCCACCTACAGAAACAACCACTGTTAAATATTTTTCTATACAAATACAATTTCTTTTTAGTCAAAGGGGCCCATACAAAGGGTATTACTCAGCATTCCAAGTTGTAAATAGCAAAATTTCTTTTTAGTTAATTTAGACAGAGAAAACATTTAACATTTATAGGACATTAAGCAGCTCCAGAATCTCTAGGAAGGCGAGAGAGTCAGGCGTGGAGTCAATCCAGCCAGGAAAACACTCAAATAACATTATACGATAGCTCCAGAGAAAATTCCAGCCCTGCTACCACCACTGGCCACAGATGCCACAGCTCACTTACATCTTACAGTCTGGGGAGAGGGCACCAGAGCCAACACCACCTCCACTGCCCCCCAAAGCCAAAAAATGGATTTCCCACAGCATCTGCCTTATCACATTCCTCTCTTCCTCAGGTGAGTCTGATGGATAGCACCCAAGGCACAAGACACAAGCAGCAATAACTGCCCCAGACACAGGAAGGGTGTTCAAAGTTCTTGCAAGGACTACTGTCCTAGACATCACATTTTAACAGAAGGAGAAATCTTCATATATTTTTGTTACTTTAAATGACACAGACATCATTATATTAGTTATTGGCCTGAGGGGGTTGACATGTGGACCATTATATAAGAATCACCTTGCTGAGCAATTTACATTGATTCCAAATGTAATGAACAATTCCATTTGTCTTTCCCTTTACGTGAGATGTGAGAGAGAAATGTTAGGTTTTCTATGGCTCTGCCTTCCTCCACTCCAATATCCTCAAAAATTGCTTTAAAAATCTTTTCCAATTTAAATGATATAAATTCTAAAAATGATGCATCCCATTTATAGGGAAGAGAGCCCATATAACTGTGGGGTACAATGAAGAGTTAGAGTAGTGACACACTTATTCATCCTCGTGACTAACAATCATTACACTGTCCTGTTTTTATCCTTCTGAGTGAGTTAAAAATATAGTACAGAAGAGGAGTTGCTTCAGACACCAATCAGCAGCCCACGGACTTCCGATCAATGTCTGTGGCTGCAAATCAATCACAGCATATGCTGTTTGTGCTTCTGTTACAACCAGCAACAGCAGCTGAGGGCATAGTAATTAAGCAAATGCTAATGATCAATCTAACAGGAGAAGAATGTATGGATTATACTATCTGACACCCATTTTAGTGATGAACACAACCTGTGGGAAAACGCACTTATAAACGCGTTTGGATGTGAAGATAATGGCCTATCACTAGTCTCTGAACATGTCCAGGGGAAACTCTTTTGGGTTTTGAAAGGTACAGTTACTGCTAACTCACTAACTAGTTATCCTGACTCATCTTCCTGAAGCATACCTCAAAGCTGGTAACTCCCCACCTTGAACCCTTCGTTGGCTCTTGTTGTATGCTGTTCAAACCTAGAATCCAAAGCTCTCTGTTAATGGGCCTACAGCTATCTTCTCAACTTTATTATCTGCTCTAATCCCCTGGTCTCTAACTCAGAGTTTCTCACCCTCAACATTATTGACACTTTAGGGTGAATAATTCTTTTTTGTGGAAGGCTTCCCTGTGCTTTGTAGGACGTTTAGCAGCATCCCTGGCCTTTATCCCGTAGCACTCCTACCTCTCAATCAAAAATGTCTCCAGACATGGCCAAATGTACCTGGATAGCCTGTTTTTCTTGCCTCTGCGTCCCTCATTCATTTATTCAGGAAATATTTACTAAGCACCCATTCTATGAAAGACATTCTGTTAAGCACCTGAAATTCAGTGGAAACAGTCCTTGACCTTCCTGGAGCTCATGGTCTTGTATAATAAGCCAGATGAGGGGCTTTGGCTGCCAAGGAAGTAGACAGACAAGTGAGCTGTCCATGAAGAGGTGGAGTGAGAAGTGGCCTGAGGGCAGAAGCACTCCACTCACCTGCCTAGAATGTACTTTGCCTAATTCAGTGTGTATAAATCCCACCCATTCCATGAGTCCTAGTTCAGATGCTGCTTATTCAGCCTTCTCTGATAGCTTCATGTGAATACAATCTCCCATCCTCTAAACTCCACAACACTGAACACCCAGAGCAGACTTTCCTTATAGCACTTGGCACCCTGCTCTGTACTGGTTATTATTTACTGCTCCTTAATTGCATAATTCTATGATTGTCTGACTTCTTAAGTGCACGATCCATATCAGATTGATCTCTGGCTTATCTACAACAAGTTCAGTTCTTTGCACACACACAAAAAGAACTGGATATACATCCACTTAAGGCCCCAACCAAAACTTTCTCCATAAAGCAGTCAGTGTGATCTGTTAAAAATGCAAGAGCAACAGTGTTACACACAAGTCAAAAATCCAGCAGCTTATCACTTTTAGAACTAAAACCAGAACCTTGAATGTATTTTACCAAGTTCCTAATATCTGTCTCCTGTCTCTTCTTCAGCTTCATCTCTTATTACTTTGCCCTTCATTGTTTGTGCTCCAGCCACACCCATCCCTTTTCAATGGCTTCATTGTGCCATGATTCATCCTGCAGCAGGGCCTTTGCACATTCTGTTCTTGGGGCTCAGCATGTTCCTCCACCACCACCTCCACATCGCATGTTTAAACTGTCACTTTCCTACGCAGCCTTACCTGGCTCTCCAGTCTACATGATGTTCCTCTGAAACATTGTAGCGTCATTCCTTTCATGCATAACTTATTCAGTCTATATTATACCCTTATCTCTGTGATTGTCTGATTAAGGCTTATCTTCTCCAGTAAATCACAAGCCCGATGAGAACAAGAACCTTGTTTGGGTTTCTTGCCATTGTACCCCCTGCACCTGGGACAGTGATTAGTAGATGGAAGGTGTTCCATAAAGGTTTTAGTTAAATTAATGAACAAGTGGATTTTTTAAAGGAATTAAAGTTCCAGTGAAGGTATCTGCAATTGAACGTTCAACATTCTGGGCACATTTATGCCGGAGGAGACAGAATGCTTTATTTCCAGAATGTTGAAAGCAGTGGAAGGCTCATCTGAGTGGACTCTGAGGGAAAAAAAACAGAAATTAAGAGGAAAGAGTAAGGCCAGGAAAAGTATAAATGGGACAGGACACTAAGAAGGAATGAGGGAAGGGTAGATAGGAGGGAGGATGAAGAAATAGGGCAGGAAGGTGATGCTCAGAAGCCAGGGTATGAGATCAAAATAAGGGAAATAAATGAAGGTAAGTGGTCGATAAGACCCTCAAGTTATGTAGTTTAGCATTTAGAAGACTGTCTTGGCACACAGTAGGCGCTAAACAAACATTTATTGAGTGAATTCTGACCAACTCCTCCACTACTTAAAATTAATCTACTCTTTAGTAGTGTGACAGACATTTCTGAGATTTCATGCCTAGTAGCCTTCCTTCTGGTAAGAGAACGCATGTTGAATGGTAGGATGGATTTTTTGCAGCAGCCTTCTAACTGGTCTTTCTGCTTCAATACCTCCCCCTCACGAGCAGCAGTCAGAGTGATCATTCCACAGCATAAATTCAGATAATCTCACCGCTCTGCCTAAAATCAGGTAAATGTCTTCCCACTTCTCTTAGAAGAAAATCCAAACTGCTACCGTGTCCATAAGGCCCTACATGTTCTGGCTTTGACTACATCTCAGACCTCATTTCTGGCCTCTCCTCCCTCACCCATCATGCCCCAATCACAGTGTCCTTTCTGTTCTGTGACTATGACAATCATATGCCCACCATAAGATCTTTGAATTTGCACTTCCCTCTGACTGAAATGAACTTCAGCTTCTTTGCAAACCTAGTTCTCTTTCATCATGCAGGTTTCAGCTCAAGTGTTACCTCCTCAAACAGGCCTTCCCAATTTTTCCTTCTAAAGTCACTTCTCATATTCTAATCTCCCATTCTTTATCAGCTCACCCTGCTTTATTTTCTTTTATTGGATTTTATCACTATCTGAAGCTATCTCACATATGTATTCCTCTACTTGTATAGTGATTGCCAGCCCCCAGAAGAGTATAAGCAGTATAAAAGTAGGGCCTTTTCTGACTTGGTCTATACTTTACCCCTAGAACCTACAAAAGTGCCTAGTACATGTATATTTTCAATTAATATTTGTTTAATGAACAAATTCTCTGTATATTCATCTTATTCAGCACAAGACATAGCAACTAGTAGTCATGCAGTTATTATTTTCTGAATTCAGAATAGTTCATATATTAAGCATTAAAATTAGTCCATATCATATTACTAGTCATTCTATGATGCAAGGATGTTTGGTCCCTCAAAACTGTGATCTATCTCATTCAATCGTATTCTACAGAAACTCCATGGATGACTTTTTTCTTTTTCTTTTTTGCCCAGACACAGTTTACTGTGAGAAACCCATTCTCATTTAGATGGCCAGCTCTGGAATGACTTTAATGTAGTTTAAATTGGGCTATTTTAAATTAAGAACACTTGTCTTGTGTTTTTAGCTCTGATGTAGTAGCTTATAGCAAATCAATTGTTCATGCCAGAGTATTAGAAAATCTAGATTAAAAAAATATATATCTTTAAAGGCATTGTGGAGCTACAGAGGGAGCCAGGACTAGAGGGATCAAGAGCACGGATTTGAAGTGAATTCAGTTATTATGTATGCTGCTTTTCCTCTATGGTAGCTTCTAATTCTTGGCTCAGGTGAGAGGGTGAGAGGCTGATAAGCTGACCAAGGATAACTTCTAAGAAGCAGAGAAACCAGCAGAGTTTTTGTCAATATCAAGGGCTGTAGAGGCAATAACTGGAGCTTAGGGATGCCAAGGTAACCCTTTACAGAATGGCCAAAATCATGAAGAGAAGAAAGGCACAGAGAAGTGATCCTGACATTCAGCAATATACATTTGCTGATTCTTAAGAAACCGTGGCAAAAGTTGAAACATTCAAGCAGAAATCAGTGAGAGGTCTTGGGCAGTCTCAGAACGCCAGATAAACAAATATTGCAATTCAGGGTCTGTCAAGAAGAAGAAACCCTTGTACACAATCCACGCCCTGAGTTGAAATTCCTGGAGGGCTACTCTTAGCAAGTGGGGTAAAAAAGAGGTTAACAGGTTAACTTAATCTTAAAACGGCTGTACCACAGTCTAGGGTTAGTTCAGTTCTTGATTGGCTTGAACTGATCAGGCTCTCTACTTCCTGAAAAAGGATATGGTGAGTTTTCTCTAGAGAAAGATACCAGTATCCCAAGCCTTTACAATGTTTCATTCAAAGTATCCAGTATTCAATAAAAAATGACCATATATATGAAGAAACAGACTCCAACAGATTAAAAAAAAATAGAACTACATCCACCAATGATCAAAACATTGAAGTTAGATGACAAAGACTTTAAAATAACTATAATTAATATGTTCAAGAAAACAGATGACAAGATGGACAGCATTTTATAAAAAAATTAAAAATACTTTAAAAGATTTAATAGAAGTTCTAGAAATTTAAAGTACGATTATTGAAGTTAAGAATTTAATAAATAAATAGGTTTGATAGTACCTTGAATGTGGATGCCAAGAGCATTAACAAACAGAAAGATAGGTAAGTAGAAAACATTGAGGGACATAGGGAAACAAAAAGGGTGAAAAATACACAAAAAATATATGATAGTTATAGGGGACACATTAAAAAGGTCTGATGTATAAGAAATTAACATTTCAGAAAAGCTGAGTGAAAGAAAGGGTAAAAGCAGTATTTGGAGAAATATTAGCCAAGAATTTTCTGAAACTGTTGAATTTCATCAAAACACAGATTCAAGAAATGTTATGTATGCACCCAACAGAGACAAATACAAAGAAAAAGCTCACCTAGGCCAAAAATGTAAAAAAAAAATAGAAGATTTTTAAAGTAGCCAGAGTGGGGGGAAAAAAGACTCATTCCTTCGAAGGAGCAACAAAATTCACAGCTGACTTCTCAACAATAAATACTGACCTCAAAAGATAATGGAATGATATTCTTACCATGCTGAGAGAAAAACCGTTAATCTAGAAATTCTCTATCCAATTAAAATATCCTTAAAAAGTGAAAACAAAATAAAAATATTTCCAGACAAACAAAAACTGAGAGAAGTTTTCATCATCAGAACTGCACTAAAGGTAATTTTAAAGGGAATTCTCCTTGTGAAGAAAAATGACCCGAGAGAGAAACAGGGGAGTGAAAATAGGAATAAAGAGCTGTGGAAAAGTAAATATATGAGTAAAATCTAAATTATTTTCTACTGTATAAACAACAGTAATAATGTTTGTGGAATTTAAAACATATGTAGACTTAACATACATAATATAAAAGCAGGAAGAAGATAAATGGAGTCAGAGTGTTTAAGGGCTTAGCATTGTCTGGGAAGTGATAAAAGTACAAATTTAGACTTTAGTAGCTCATGGATACATATTTTAATCTCTAGTGTAACCACTAAAAGAATATACATCTAGCAAGCTAAAAATGAGAAAAATGCAATAATAAAAGATAAATTATTAGTCTAAAATAAGGCAAATATCAGACAACATAATCATAAAGCTGGTGGGACAACTAGAAAATAAAAATATAGTAGACATAAAGCCTAGTATACGGGACTGTAAATGTTTAAGTACTCCAATAATAATAATAATGAAAGTAAAAGATTATCAGACTGGATTTAAAAAAAAAGATAGGCAGCTTATAAGAAAGATAGTTTTAAATATAAGGACAGAAGTAAAACATGGGGTAAAAATGTATCATGTGAACATTAAAAGAAATCTGGTATCGGTCTTATAAGATCAGATCAGATAAACTTAATATTAGAAGCATTTCAGAAGTAAAGAGGAATACTGAAAAATGACAAAACTATCAGTTCATCAGGAAGATAGAATTACTACAAAGTTTTATGCATTTAATAACATACCTTCAAAATATATACAGCAAAATATATACAGAATGGGACACATTAACTCACTTCTTTCAGTAACTGATAGAGTAGACAAAATATCACTAAGCTAGAGGATCTGGATTAGCAAGTATGACCTAACTGACACATACAGAACACTGTACCCAGCAATGACAAAATATGCTTTTTTTTTATGAACACATGGCCAAAAGTATGTCTCAAGAAATTTCAAAAAAATTAAATCATTCAGATTAATTCCCTGACCACAGTGGAATTAAACTAGAAATGAGTAACAAAATAACTAGATTTTTTTAGAACAATGTCAGAAATTAAACAATATATGTCTAAATAAACCATGGGTCACAAAAGGAACAAAAATGGAAATTAAAAAGTATTTTGAAATGAATGATAATTAAAATATAGCATACTAATACGTATGATATGCAGATAAAGTAGTGCTTAGAGGGAAATGAATAACCTTAAATGCTCATATTGTAAGAAAAAAAAATTTGTTGAGAATTAACTATTAAGTATCCACTTAAGAAGTTAGAAAAAGAAGAGCAAGTTAATTCCAAAGAAAAAAGAATAAAGGAATTGAAAGGATTAAAGCAGAAATTAATAAAATATAAAACCAACAAATAAGGCAGAACATTAACAAAACCAAAAGTTGGTTCCTTGTAAAGACTGGTAACATTGACCCTAGCCAGACATACTATAAAAAGATGTTTGAAAGAGAGAAAAGTCATAAGTTACTAGTATCAGAAATGATGAATGGAATACCACTAGAGATCCTACAAACATTATAAAGAGAATAAAATGATAATATGAATGAACAACTTGATGCAATAAATTTAAAATTTAGATTAAATGGGAAAATTCCTAGAAAATTACACTTTACCAAATTGACTCAATAAGAAATTAAAATAATTTGAATAGGCCTATGTCTATTAAAGAAAACTGAGTCTATAACTACAAACCTTTCCATGAAGTTTCCAGACCCAGCTAGTTTCACTGTTGAATTCTTCCAAACATTTAAAGAACGACTAACAGCAATCTTACACAAAATCTCATAGAGAACAAAGGCCAGAATAATCTAGATACCACAATTCTGAAAGGACATAACAAGAAGGACAATTACAGGCCAATATTTCTCATAAATATAGATGCAAACATCCTAAACAAAATATTAATAAATTAAATGCAACAATAGATAAAGCAACAAATGAGAGTTATTCCAGTAATGTGAGGTTAGGTCAACATTCATATGGAAAGCTATGTCATTCACATTAATAAAACGAACAAGAATATTCATATTATCATCTATGAAAAAGCATGTGAGGAAATCTGACTCCCATTCATGATTTTATAAAATGTTAGAAAACTATCGAGAGAGTGAAAATTTCTTAATTTATAAGAAGATTCACAAACAGCCTATACCAAATACCATTCTTAAGAGGGAAACATTGAAAGCTTATCTGTGGACAGCAAGAAAAAAGCAAGGTTGTCTAATTTCACCACTTCTGTTCAACAGTGTTCTGGAGGCCCTAGCCAGTGCAAAAAAGCAAAATTGACTGCCATTACTTGCAAGAAGCATTATTGTGTACACAGTATAACCAAAATAATCTGAGAAATAAAGCCTGTTAGAATTAACAAATAAATTTAACATAATTGCTGGATACAAGGTCAATTTAAAAATAAATTATTTCCATATACCAGCAATAAATAATTAGTAAATTAAATTTTAAATGATGCCATTAACAGCAGCACACAGACACTTCCAATACCTTGGACTAAATCTAATGAATGAAGCAAAAATACTCTGCATAGAAAACTACAAATGATTATTGAAAGAAATTAAAGAAGAAATAAATGGAGAGATATAGTAGATCCAAGAATGGAAAATTTAATACTGTAAATGTGTCATGCTTCTTCTAATTGATCTAAAAATTCAGTGCAATCACAATAAAAATCCCTGCAGAATTTTTATGGAAATTGACCAACTAAATTCTAAAATGTATATGGTATTGCCAAAGACCTAGAATGGCCAAGACAAATTTAAAGAAGAACCAGCTAGGAAGACTTTATAATGCTACAGTAATTAAGACTGCAGTGTTAATGTAGTAGGCTAACAGAACAACAGAACAGAATAGTGCCTAGGAACAGGTCCATGCAAAATGATGGCTGATTTGAGACAATGGTAACATTGAGCGAAATGAGAAGGAATGGCCTTTTCAATTAATGGTGATTGACCAATTAGATATCTAAATTGAATTAAACAATCTTAATCTCTACCTCACAGCATGTAAAAAGTTCTATTCCAAATGGATTGTAAATCAATATGTGAAAGATAAAGTAATAAAGTTTCTAAAATAAAACTTAATCTATCATCATCATCTCTGAGTAACCAAAGTTTTCTTAAATAGGATATAAAAAAGCACTAAACATAAAATAAGCCATTGATAAACTGGACTACATTGAAATTAAGAACTTCTGTTTATCAATTTTCATGGCAGCACTATTCACAGTAGCCAAAAGATGGAAATAACCTACATGCCCATCAACAGATGAATGGATAAACAAAATGTGGCACATACATACAATGCAATACTATTCAGCCAGCAGGAGAAAAGAAGTCTTCATACATGCTACAACATGGATGGAACTGGAAGACATTATGCTGATTGAAATAAGTCAATTACAAAAGTACAAATATTATATGACCTCACTTATATAAAAAGACAAGAAAAGGCAAATGTATAGAGACCAAAGTTTATTAGTGGTTACCAGGGGCAGTAGGGATAGAGGGGGTTAATGGTGATGGAAAAATCACATTGATTAAGGGTAGGGTTGCACAGTCAATTATTATAATCACTGTCAATAAGTTGTAGACCGGTAAAAAGTTGAGCTGGCCAAAGTTGTGTGATAGACATATTTACAGCACGATCAAAAAAAAAAAAAAAAAGGTGTAGCTGCTGAGGCTCCTTGGTTTCATGGGACATCCCAGTCAATTGGCCTAATAAAGTGTTCAGTGCTTCTATTCTATTTCCTTGTTCATTGTGTAGACCCTTATTTATTTATTTTACTATTGATGGACCTTTGAATTGTTTAGCTTAAAAACTTGCAAGCGGCCATCCAAGGCATGACAATTGGTCTCTATTTACCTGGAGCAACAGAAGAAGAAGGAGAGTCAGGAACAGGAGGAGGATTTGGAATGTGTGGTTAACTGCCTCCATGAACAACTGACTCCTTCACCATGAGACCAAAAGAACTGGATGGTGCCCAGCTACCATTATGGAACACTTTGATCAAAGGTTCTATAGAAGAATCCTGATCAAAAGGGGGAAAATGCAGAAAAGAATTTAAACTTCTCATGGACTCTAAACTTTCTGGAGCCATGGAGGCTGAATTAGCCCCTACAACTATTGCTCTGAGATAATCTTTAAAACTTAAACCAAATATAGCCCCTGACTTTTTCTTAAAACCAAATAATAGTTTAGCTTAACCAGTAAAGAATGTCTGCCTTGAGCATTAAGTGATTTTAAGAACTATCTATACTGGATCAAAGTGACAACAGCAACTCAAAACATGAGACAGGAACCTTAGGGGGCAGTAAGTTTATGTAAATGGGGGAGGAACAACAGAGAAAAGGAGAGTGAGAATGGTTGCACAACCTGAAGAATGTAAGCAATGTCACTGAATTGTACATACGGAAACAGTTGAATTGGTGTATTTTTTGACATTTATATTCTCAACAATAACAACAAAATGATTTTTTAAATTATTTATTTTTGTTGTTCTTGTTGAGAACATACACAGCAAAAACACACACCAATTCATTTCTACATGCACAATTCAGTAACAATGATTACGTTCTTAAAGTTGTGCAACCATTCTCACCTTCATTTTCTGAATTGTTCCTTCCATATTAACATAAACTCACTGCCCCCTAAGGTTCCTATCCATTCTTTCAAGTTGATGAGTCAGTTTGACCCCATATAGATAGATCTTAAAAGAGCATAAGGCTCAAGGCAGACATTCTTTACTAGTTAAGCTGAACTATTGTTTGGTTTTAAAAAGACTTTAGGAGATATTTTTGGAGTTTAAAGATTATCTTAGGGCAATAGTTTCAAGGGGCAATAATCAGGTTTTAAAAGTCTCTGTGACCCAAATGTGTGATACCAAGAGAGGTGACATGCCTCAGGATCAGATTTCCTACCATCAGAATATTTTCAGCCATTTTGCAATTCTATTTAAAATGTTCTTGAAGTCTTTATGTCGTAGTGATACCTAGTAAAGTATTTACAGATAAATGAAATATCTTGGACTTGCTTCAAAATTATCAGGAAGAAGGTGGGTTAGGGTATAGATGAAACGGGGTTGGCCATGAAAACTGAGGACAAAATAAAGTTTTAAAAATACAATTGAGAGAGTAGGAGAAGATATTTGCAAAGCATACATCAGGAAAGTACTTATATCCAGGATATAGAAAGAACTCTTACTGATTAATAAGAAGAAGGCCATCAATTCAACATGAAAGTAGGCAAAATAATTGAACAGGAACGTCATAAAGAGAATGTCCACACTGTCAGTATCACTACTGGCAATGACGTGGAGCAATCATTATTCTCATACATTGTTAGTGGGAATGTAAATCAGTACAACCACTCTGGATAACGGTTTGTAAGCATCTTCTAAAGCTCATATAGACCTATGCTGTGGCCCAAGCAATCTCAGTACTAACTCTGAATAACTCAGTTTCATCAATAGGAAAATAAATTAAAATAAATAAATTGTGGTATATTTATACAATAAGGAGCCCTGGTGGCACAACTGTTAAGCATTCAGCTGCTAAATGAAAGATCTGTAGTTTGAACCCATCCAGTGGCTCTGCAGGAGAAATGACCTGGCAATCTGCTCCCATAAAGATTACAGCCTATGAGGCAGTTCTACTCTGTCATGTAGGATGGCTATGAGCCCGAATCGACTCGACGGCACATGACAATTTATAAATGGAATACTTAACAGCCATGGGAATTGACAAACTACAAGCAACAAAATGGATTAATCTCAAAAGAATACAGAAGGTATGAAATTCAATATTAATCTATGGTATTTGTTGTTGTTGGGTGGCATCGAGTAGGTTCCAACTCATAGCAGCCCTATGTACAATAGAACAAAACATTGCCCAGTTCTACGCCATTCTCACTTGTGCCCATTGTTGCAGCCACTGGGTCAATCCATCTCATTGAGGGTATTCTTCTTTTTGGCTGACTCTCTGCTTTACCAAGCATGATGTCCTTCTCCAGGGACTGGTCCCTCCTAATAACATGACCAAAGTATGTGAGATGAACTCTTGCCATTCTTGCTTCTAAGGAGCATTCCTGATATACTTCTTCCAAGACAGACTTATTCGTTCTTCTGGCAGTCCATGGTACATTCAATATTCTTCACCAACACCATAATTCAAAGGCATCAATTCTTCTTTGGTCTTTTTAATTCATTGCCCATCTTTCCCATGCATGTGAGGCAATTGAAAACACCATGGCTTGGGTCAGGCGCACCTTAGTCCTTAGAGTGACACCTTTGCTTTTTAACACTTTAAAGAGGTCTTTTAAAGCACATTTGCCCAAATGCCATGCGTTGTTTCATTTCTTGCTGCTGCTTCCATGGGTGTTGATTGTGGATCCAAGTAAAATGAAATCCTTGACAGCTTCAATCTTTTCTCCGTTTATCATGATGTTGCTTATTGGTCCAGTTGTGAGGATTTTTGTTTTCTTTATGTTGAGGTATAATCCATACTGAAGGCGGTTAGTCTTTGATCCTCATCAGTAAGTGCTTCAGGTCAAGTCCTCTTCAATTTCGGAAAGCAAGGTTGTGTCATCTGCATATCGCAGGTTGTTAACGAGTCGTCCTCCAATCCTGATTCCTCGTTCTTCTTCATATAGTCCAGCTTCTCTGATTATTTGCTCAGCATACAGATTGAATAAGTATGATGAAAGAATACAACCCTGACGCACACCTTTCCTGATTTTAAACCATGCAGTATCCCCTTGTTCTGTTCGAAAGACTGCCTCTGAGACATCAGGATAATGGTTACCTTTGTGAGGGAGCGGTAGTGACTGGGGACAAAGAGTGCTTCTGGGTGTTAGTAACATTATAATTCTTGATCTGGGTGGTGGTCACAAGGATCTTCTCAGTTTGAGAACATTTATCAAGCTACATGATCTGGGCACATTTCTTGGTGTATTTTAAACTTCAATTAAAAGTTTTCTTAAAAAATAATTAACTCCTTTTGTTTTTCTTACCTGTCTCCTCCTCTAGTATGTCTTCTCTTATGCAAGTCATTTCCTAGACCTCCTAATGTTTTCCTTTAACTTTATCATCCAATTTTCATCTGAAGGGATTACATAAACACTTTTATCAAAGCCGACATCTTAACAAGATAATAATGTCACTTACATAATAAAAGAGGTTACAAATACTGAATGCCTCATCTTTCATATAGCTTCAACCTTTGGGTTGTAAAAACAGTGAAATCATAGGCACAGCTGTTCTAAGAATAATGTTTCTTCAAACGCCTCCCTAGAACAACTGGGTAGGAACATGGGGGAGAAGATGACTGGCTATCTAGTGTATTAAAAAGAAGATGATGAAGAGCAAGTACTTTGTAAACTCTAAACCACTATAAAAAAGAAAGTATCACTATACCCATTGTATTTTATAACTCAGACACTATAGGAACTTACTGAAAAATCTCACGTAACCATAATAAAAAGTATTGGCTCAGAGTCACATTTGAACCAGGGAATCAAATGTGGTCAAGATACTCTCCTGTTTAGTCTCCTGGGTCTCTGTTTCTCTCATTATCTTTGAGTCCCTCTCTTCTACTGCAGACTAGATTTTCCCACTCAGGAAAGCAAGCTTCTGATAGTTCCTGATTCTCACATGCCACAGCTGTCCCTTACTTATAGCAGAGGGACACTCTGAAACCAGGACAAATTAGCTTTGGCCCTGAAGTCAGAATCATGTAGGCAGACCTTTATAACCATTTTACAGACAAACAAACTAAATACTGCTATGATAAAGAAAGCAGAAAGCAAATCATCCCTGTGCGTTGCAGCTGAGATCATTAGCCCTATAGAATGCAGGGGTCTCCTCTTTCTGACCAATCTTGTGCAGCACATGGTATATCACTTCCCACCAAGAAACATTCAAAGTCTTGATGCTTATGCATCAACCCAACTCAATTCAACAGACCCTTCCCAAATATTCACTTTGTGTCAGGACCTGTGCTCTGCTTAGTAGGGGGCACTCAGATAGATAAGACATGGTGTTTGCCCTCTGAGTCTTACAATCTAGAAGGAAAGAAAGACCAAAAGATAAATTATTTGAATACAAGGAAGAATTAAACATAAAAGTCATTGCAATTATAAATGAAGGGAAAGACAGCCTAATTTGAAATTGCAGCGACTGGAGGGAAAGGGAAATGAAGAGCAGGTGTCCTTTAACATGGGTTTGAAATGAGAGAGGGACTTTGACAGGCAGTGATGGGGAATGAGGGCATTCCTGAGAGAAGGTGGAAAATAAACCAAAAATACAGTAGAAGAGTGCAGGGAGGATTTGGAGAAGTGTCCTGATAGAGCTAGGACACCTCGTATATGGTCAGGTATATGGTATATGAGGTGTAACAAGGCTGAAAATTGGTTGGAACAGTTTGAATGCCAGTCTGAGGAATCTCAGTTTTCATATGAATGCAACTGAAGATTTCAATATAATATCGTGGTTAAAAAAGCTGAATATTATGGATTGAGTTGTGTCCTCCCAAAATACGTGTTGTAAATCCTACTATACCTATGGTTATAATACCATTTGGGAATAGGGTCTTCTTCGTTATGTTAATGAGGCTGTATTAGGGTAGGGTGTGTCTTAAATCAGTCTCTTCTGAGATATAAAAGAGCAGATTAAGCAAGCAGCAAGAAAGCACAGATGGAGGAAGACAGATGCCATGACACATGAAATCTCCAAAGAACCAAGAAAAAGACGCTGAAAAGAGACAAGGACGTTCCTCCAGAACCCAGAGAGGGGGAAAAAAAAGCTGTCCCCTAGAGCCAGAGCCCTGAATTTGGACTTCTAGCCTCCTAAACTGTGTGAAAATAAATTTCTGTTTGTTAAAGCCACCCCCTTGTGGTATTTCTGTTATAGCAGCACTAGATAACTAAGACGTGGAGTCAGTCCCATATTTGAGTCCCATTTACTAGTTGTATGACCTTTGGCAAATTGCTTAAAACATCCAAGCCTCAGACTTTTCATCTGCAAAATGAGCACAATAATAGTGTCTACCTCACAGAGTTGCTGTGAGTGTTGGATGAAATAATGAATGATAGACACTTAGGGTAATGCCTAATATGCAGTGAATGCTTGGTGAATGTTAGCTGCCATTGTTCTTGTTACTATGAAGGTGACATAGTCAAGTCTGTATATAGTGATGGTTTGAAAACCAGCTTCTGAGTTATTTCAAATTTTTTTTAGATTTCTGTATGTGACGCCTTGGCTTAAAATTTAAAAGGCAAATTAATACAAAATTATTTTTATAAAATAGATCTGTAACTCAGTTGTCACTTCCATGAAGTAGCTTCATGTCAAAAATAGCAGCTTATTAGTAATTTGCAACATCTGATTGAAGGACTTGGATACTTTGCTGTGAAACTGTCAATATTGGCTACGCAGCTACAAAACCTAATTATAATATCTTTATGCTCCTTTAACTTAAGCAATGTTAAAGTAAATCAGTTCTGAAGAATAAAGTCAACCCTTTTCTCAGTTAAACCTTACTGATAACAGTGGAAGTAAAAAGACTGTGGTAAAAGTATTAGCTTTAGGAGTCAGCTTGATCTGGATGTGAGTCTCAGTTCTATTACTTCCTTTTTGTCTTTGGAAAAGTTGCTTAACCTCTCAGGCATCCAATTCCTCATCCTGTCAAGTGAGATAAAAACACCTATGTTTTTAACCCAATGCCTAGGTACATGATAATCATTTATTTTCAGTGTTCTCAGACCACAGCACAAACATGGTTAAGGAAAAAAAGTAAGGGACTCAAAGTTCCAGTGTTGACCTAAACTATTCAAATCTCTGTCACAGGCAGCAATAATGAATGATTCAAGATAGCTGAAGGAACTAAAAGTAGTCATTTTGTGTGGGTCTTTGACATTTTTATGGGTCTGGGTGGTGCAGTGGTTAAGCTCTCGGCTGCTAACCAAAAGGTAGGCGGTTCAAACTCACCAGCTGCTCCACAGGAGAAAGATGTGGCAGTCTGACTCTGTAAAGATTTAATACCCTATGGGGCATTTCTACTGTGTCCTAGAGGGTTGCTATGAGTCGGAATCTACTCATCAGCAATGGGTTTTGTTGTCATTTTTATGTCCCTATCTCCAGCATCTGTCCTCATTCTTCTGAAACGGTGTTCTAAATTGCCTTTGATGAATCTCTTCACCATGTGGCCTGGGTGGGACACCACTCACCTCCAGAGATGAAGCATGTGACCCAGGCCTGGCTAATCAGAGAAGCAAATTTGTCTATCCACAGTGATTGGTTAATCATAGTGCATATATTCACATTGGTCCTACCATAAGAATCATGAGACTTGTGTAGGAGCTACCAGGAGAAAATTCTCTTTTCTCTTTCTTATTCTATTTGAGTAGTAGATGGAGAGCAGGAGCTTCTGACGGCAATCTTTCCATCATGTGGAGCTTGAGAAGAACTAACGTAACAGAAGGCTGAGCTAAAAGGAAAGAAATTAAAACATAATTTACAGCCAAATGGATTGAGCCCCACCTTATTCATTGACTAGAGTTTTTAGGGTGAGTCAACGTGGAAATGGAGAAATCATGAAAGTTAGTTACTAGACATTCAAAGTTAACTTAGCGAAGTTCTAAACTGCCAAATTTCTGATGCCTGGTGTATCCCAGTGTGAATACTAGAAAGTGACAGCTAAGATGAGGAGTGTTCCATAAACTTGGGCCCTTATATCTAGTCTGGATGAAGAGCTGGCCCATCAAGAGGCAACGAACGCAGTTATAGAACCCAAAGTGTGCACCTGGCTTAACTTCACATTCTTTCAACTAATAGTTATTGAGCATATACTGTGCTAAGAAATTAGGTGAAACAAGACAATGCCCGCCTTCGTGCATCTTAAGGTCTTGTAGGAGAAACAACAACAAAAACAAAAAACAAACAGGCACTTATCATATAAGTGTTGTAACGAGAGGGGGTAAATAAAATGTTATGGGGACACCAAGGGGGCAATTAATGCAGACTTGGGGGAACCATGAAACTTCCTGGACAAAGTGACATCTAAATTGAGACTTGAAGGATCTGACATGACTAGTCGAGTAAAGAGATGATGAAGAACACTCAAAGCAGCAAGAAAATGGAATATATGGGAAGATGGAGGAAATTCACTGAACTGGAGTGCAGGCAGTAAAGTGGAGAGTGGCATAATACAAGAGATAGACCAGGGGCTAAACCAAAAAAGTGCTTAACAGATATGTTAAAGAGTTTGGACCTTAATCTGAGAGCAATGGGGAGCTGCTGAAGGCTTTTAAGCAGCCAAGTGGCATGACAAGTTTCACATTTTAGAAACATCACCCCAGATGTAGTATGCAGATGAATTACAGAGAAACAAAAGAAAAGTTTCCTTCAGTCCCTCAGTGTGACTAGTTGGAAGGCTGTTGTAGTAATCCAGGTAAATGATAGTGGACTGATCCAAGGCATTGTCAGAGAGATATAAATGGATTTCCGAAGGATTAAGGAGGTAGAAGCAGTTGAACTTACTATTTCATTGGTTCTTCAGTTTGCCTGGCCTTCAGCCATCAAATCCTAGGTGGTTAATCCAGATGATATATATTCTATTAGGAAAGTTACAGAAGGGATTCCTGTACCAGGTAGGGGATTGGTTCATATCAACTCTATGGCTCTTTGATTCTGTGCTGAAGAATGAGGAATAAGAATGAATAATTATTTATTCACAGATTTCTGGAATAACAGAAGTAGCGGCCTCTCTCAATGCCTAAAAAGTGGTAAGATGATGGAAATAAAAAATAAACACTACTTATAGTACAGTTACCTTGTATCTCTTTTAGCATACTCTGAGAGAGAAAGAGGGGAACATATTGAATATTGCAGGCAGTTCTCTTCTCTGGTCCACTGAATGATTACAGGCCTCTGAGTAAGCATGAGCTGGGAGCTGTGTATCTGCTGTTTCTTCTGTTAACTCAGCTGCTACTGTCCCTCACTGGGTACAAACCTTGCCACTCAACTTGTAATTCTGCTGGCCAAAGATACACATTTTTTAAATTTTCAAACAACATGCTCCCCCGCAAAAGTAAGTCAACTACTTTATACAGTTCTCAAAAGAAGAAATAGTGATCTGTTCAAACTCTAGAAAATGACAATGTGGATTTATTGAGAGATGGCATATTGATCCCCAATTTTGTATATTTTTATGGATACAGCTTAAGGAATTTTCAAGGGTGGTTTTGACTATGTGACCACAGAAGCCCTCGTGTGAGTTATGATTCAAGCGAAAAGTAAGTTAATGGAATTCACTATCCCAGAAGTTGCAGGACCTTAGAAGTTCATTACTTCCAGGAGGATTATAAGGGAAGCCAGAGAGGTAGCAGAACAACCCTAATGGAATGCTGATCTTCCAATACAACATGGCTCGGTCACAACTCTCAGAGAGAAGGAGTGAGTGGGGCTATTTCTTTAGCCCTTATTGCCTCGTAGATAGAAAATTGTCGAAGGAAGGAAGGAACAGTTTAAGTTCTTGGGACCTCCTTTCTTTCAGACTGCTGAGGGGAAACGCTGACTCAGGACTTTCTCTTGTCAATCAATTCCTCAGGTGGGACAACAACAACAAAAATCCTGGGCTGCACTTACTCAGATGCTAGGATCTAATTTTCATCTGGAAGATACGGTTTGGGCATTTTCTTTTTTTCAATTTGATTTCCATAGTCTTTCTCTACTTCTCCGCTTTCTGATTTCTGATATAAAATAATAAAAGGACATGACTTTACAGTGATTAAGAAGCACACGTGGCAATTGCACTAATGTTGCTAGGCAACAAGGACCATGTATGAGCTTAGTGAATGGATTCCGGGCATCTGCACGAAGGAGGAATGCAAGGAGCCACGAGTGAACTGTTCTGATAACCGTGGGGGTTAGTGCTTGTTGACACACATGTTCCTGGGTTTGCCTGGAAGGGGAAACGCACACTTATTTTAAACCTTTTTGATAGTTTATTTTTCTGAAATGTGTTTAAAATTCTCTTTGATGGAAAGTTGACACAGCGTATTATAATGATCATCAGCTCAAGAGGGAAAACTAGGTACAAATTGCCTCTATTTCTGTTTCCCTAGTTCAAAGCTAAATTACCTGTAGCCTGGGCTATTTCAACGGCCTCCCACCTGATCTTCTGCGTGTTGTCTCCCTCTTCCTCAACAGTCCATCCGGCCGAGGAGATTAACTATGAGGGCATTTGCTATCTTCTAGTGAGCAACTCTGATGTCCTACGATCAGCATTTACCCCCTTCATTTGCTATAAACAATATAACACGGTTTTATTTTAATTCTATTTTACTTTGTTCTTATTGCAAGGCAATGCATGCTCCTAAGTCAAAACCTACAGTCACAGAAACACATCTTAACATCCACTGTATCACTCACCAAAGACAAACAATCTAACTGCCTTGATGGATATCATTCCAGATTTTTTTCTTTGCATCTATAGGCAGATTTTTTTCTTATACAATTGCATCACTCATATATATACTTATAGACTGCTTTATAAAGTCAGCAATAGCCAACAGCGTTTTTAATAGCTTCTATATTATACCATAATTATTTAACTATTTTCATGAAGCCTGGTGTTATGGATTGAGGTTTGTCCCCAGAAAACATATATTATAAATCCTGGTGTCCCAGTGGTTAAGCGCTCGGCTGCTAATTGAAAGGTCGGCGTTTCAAACTCACCAGCCACTCCTTGGGAGAAAGATGTGGCACTCTGCTTCTTTTTAAGATTATAGCCTTGGAAACCCTATGGGCAGTTCTACTCTGTCCTATAGGGTCACAATGAGCCAAAATCAACTTGAGGGCAAGAGGTTTGGTTTAGTTTTATATCCATGAATGTAATTTGACTTGGGAAAAGAATTTCTTTGTTATGTTAATGATGTCATATCGGTGTAGGGTGTGTCTTTAACCAATCACTTTTGAGATATAAAAAGAGCATTTTAGGCACAGAAGCAAGAAAGCACAGATAGGGGAGGTAGATGCCATGCCACATGAAGATGGCCGAGGAACAGAGAATTCAGAAACTGAAAAGAGACAAGGACCTTCCCCCAGGGCCGACAGAAAGAGAAAGCCTTCTTCTAGAGCTGGTGCCTTGCATTTGGACTTCTAGACTTCTAACCGTGAGAAAATAAATTTCTGTTCATTAAAGTCAGCCACTTGTGGTATTTCTGTGGTATTTAGCAGCACTAAAAAAATCAGATACTTAAAAGGATAATTAACAAGATAAGTGACCAGTTACAAGAGAATTTTCCTAATCTTATTGCACATTCCTGTTCATTTCCTGAACCTAACCACAGCTAGGTTTATGAATTCCCAGTCTGACACTATTATTTCTTTTCCATTTCTACTAGAGTTACCTAGTTCAAATCTCTTATCTGGTCTCTTACAATAATAAATTAGTACACTTTTGGTTTTCAGTGTCAGAAACCTCAACTCAAATTGGCTTATCCAAAAGAGAATGTATGGTTTTATCTGTGAAAGCTTCAGCAGGAGGAACAAATTAATGCATAGTGGGATCCCTGGGCTCAAACAAGGTCAAAGAGACTTGGCCTCACACCCTCCACCCTCAGCAATTCCTTCCTCTGTAATGGGCTTATTCTTGGGCAGGCTCTCCTCTAAAGGTGACAAGATGGCTGTCCGTATCTCTAGGCCTCTAGGTCCCAGGAACAAGAGCATTCCTCTGATTTAGTCCTGCAGTCACTCGGTGGTACTCACCTGAACCAATCACGGTGGGCAGGAACAGGTGCTCTGACTGGAGACAGATCTAAAGAACATGACCACTCTGGAGCCTGGGGGCACAGTTCACACCACAACAACTCAGACACAAGGACTGAGAGTCAGGGGATGAGAATTATTCCCCAAAGCAAATGCAGGAAAGTGTTACTAAGGAAATTACTAGAACATTTTTCAAGCTATCGTGTTCCTTCATATCAACCACAAATCTGGTTAACCATTAAAGTCTTCATTCAAGAAATGGGTATGAATAGTGAAAGTTCATGGCTAAGGACCACCTGCAATTTAACACAAATTCCCAGTCACCATTACCTGGGCTTTGGTGACCAGAAATACATGATGATTATAACACCTATGAGTGATTCCGATTGCTTTCATTTTTTAATGGTTTATTAGAGTGCATCTGAAATATAACCTGTGAAGGTTATACCTTAAGGCTGTTGATTCAACTTCTCTATTAGTACTGAAAAGAAAAGTTAGGAAGTGAGAGAGATAGAGAAAGGAAGGGAGGGAGGGAGGGAGGACGGAGGGAGAAGGTAAAAAAAAAAAAAAGAAAAAGAACACAAGGATAGAGCGCTGACCTAGGAGTCCGGAAACCTGGGAACTCAGTCCAGCTTTTCCTTTGACTCATTGTAAGTGACCTTGGTACACCTCCCCTCTCCCTAAACCTCATTGTCCAGATGTGTAAAACAATGGGATTGGACCAGATAATCTTGAAGGTTCCTTTTAGTTTTAATAATCTAGTAAATGAAAATGAACTGAGATTAATGATGCTTGCATAAAAAAAATGCACTTACGAACACTGCCAGTTCAAAGAAAATTAAAGATATTTTATTAAATTGGATAAAAATGTCCCTCTTGACCAGGAAAGCAAATTCTTTTTGAAAAATAAGCAATCATTTAAGTTAATGATGAAATAGACACCTAAGGCACTAACCTCAATTCAAACCAAAATTGGTTTTGTTGAGAATCTTGCTGCAGACCAAATTTTACGTACAGACAATGTGGGGCTATCAATAAGGACCTGCAGTGCAGCCCAAGAAAAGCACTAATGAAGCCAGCGGGAGCTCACACAGCCTGACCATTGCCGCAATGCAAGATTAGAAATATGACTGAAAAGCGGCAGAGGAGAGAGTTCCCACGCTTCTTTGTGTGGTTTGCCCGGTCCAGCCAAGAGTGTGGAAGCTGTAGGAGGAAGATCAAGAAAAAGGTCAAAGCAGGAAATGAGCTGTAACTTGACAGAGTCACAAAAGAAAACAGAAAAGCACGAAACACATCAGGTCCAAAGAAGGAGCCTGGAAAATGTAGTTTCTTTATTCTGAATGGAGGCAGTTGAAAATATTAACAAGACATTAGAAGCTGAAGTATTTCATGCTAAAAAGGACCATAATGAATTGCCAGGTAACAAGAACAGTCAACAGACAAACAGATTGGGAAGATAACCTTGTTGGTATTTGGGGGGAAAGTTAGGTAGAGTTAGGGAGAGACTGTTCATGACAGCTCAGTGTTTACTTAGGGCATGAGGACTACTGAATATAACGTGGACTGCCAGAAGAACAAACGAATCAGTCTTGGAAGAAATACAACCTGAACGTTCCTTAGCCACGAAGATGGCTAGCTTACTTAGGACGCTTCCTAAGGAAAGACCAATTGCTAGAAAACATCATGTTTGGTAAAGTAGAGTGTCAGTGAAAACGAGGGACACAATAGCCACAACAATGGACTATTGTGTCAATAACAATCAAATTTAACGATGATCATGAAGACAGCACAGGACCAGGCAACATTTCATTCTCTTATACATCAGGCCGCCATGAATCAGAGCTGACTTGACAGCAACTAACAACAACAACACGGCAAGGGCAGAACATCTGCACGAAAATCCAATGAGAGCTCAGCAGCCCTGAACAAGAAGGTGGAAGAATACGGAGAAAAAAATCAGTGGTTGAACTACCTTTGTTGGCAAAATGGCTTTCTTTCACTTGCCAAGTAACTGGTCAGGTGGTAGTGGCTGCCTGGTACATGGTGTTGAGAAGGGTGGTGAAGTCACGTCAAGATCAGGGTGCAGAAAGAAGTGATAGACCGGCAGTGTGCAAAGTGAGGGGTAGGAGTGAGGAATGCTGGCCCATTTGAGGAATTGGCTGACATTGGACTATGTGTTCTAGAAATGCACATCCAATATGGTAGCCACTAGCTACATGAGGCTATCGAGCATTTGAGATAGGGCTGGTCTGAATTGAGATGTGCTGTAAATGGAAACTACACATCAGATTTCGAAAATGAAGTACAAAAAAAAAGTAAAATACCTCATTGATAATTTTATATTGATTATATGTTGAAATAATGCTTTAGGTATATTCAGTTCAATAAAGTAAATTATTAAAATTAATTGTACCGATCTCTTTTTACTTATTTTTAATTTTTAATGTTTGTTGTTGGTGTTGTTTGCTGCTGAGCTGATTCTGACTCATGGCATCCCCATGTGTGCAGAGTAGAACTGCTCCTTAGGGTTTTCAAGACTGAGGCATTTTCAAAGCAGATCTCCAGGCCTTTCTTCCAAGGCACTTCTGGTTGGTTTCAAACTGTTAACCTTTCAGCTAACAGTCAAGCACTTAATCATTTGTATCACCCAGGGACTCTTTTTTTAATGTAGTTACTAGAAAATTTAAAATTACATATGTGGCTCATATTTGTGGCTCACATTATATTTCTATTGAACAGAGCTCCTCTTTAAAGTTCTTTCCTCTCCCTGCAGGTTTTTGTGATATGATACTGGGGAAGACTTAAGAAGCCCTGGTGGCGCAGTTGTTAAAGCACATGGCTGCTAACTGAAAGGTGGTCAGTTAGAACCCACCAGCCACTCCTGAGGAGAAAGATGTGGCAGTCTGCTTCCATAAAGATTTATTGTCTTGGAAACCCTATGGGGCAGTTATACTCTGTCCTACAGGGTCAGTATGAGTTAGAATCAACTCGATGGCAGTAGGTTTGGTTTTTTGGTTTTTGGGGAAGACTTGACTTCCTCATGGTCTTTCTCATCTCAATCATGGCCTGATTTCAGACTAACTGAAAGAAAACCACACATTAAGACTCAACAGCTGCTGTATCCACACAACAACTCATACCCACGTGGAAATACACACTTAGAAGAACAGTCACCACCACCTCCTCACATATACTCATTTACCATATATGTATACAACCATATTTGTATGTGTCAGAATAATATCTGTAAATAGGGAAGGAATATTAGCAGAATCTTTAGTTATAGTGAGATTTACATTTCTACTGTCAACTATAATCATCTGTTTGAACTCGGGAGAGTCATTAATGCTTGTTAATAAAAAGAGGTTCTTTGAAATTCAAAAGAGTGTTCAAACTTCATGTCTTCCATTTACTAACAGGAAACCAATTCACTGAAAGGTAAGACCAGCATAAGGTGTCTACTTAAAATCAAGGGCCCAGGGCTGTCTGTACAATACAGAGAGTAAACAGTAAGCTTTTGCCTTGGGATGAAAATCTCTAGTTGTGATCTGCCTATCAGCTCAATTAGATCCTACCTCCCTTAGCTGTCATCTCTGCTTTGAGCTTTCTTCAAAACCTAATAAGTACCTGATCCTTCCAGCATTGTCAATTCCACTGGAACCTACCACTGGAACCTACCACCTGGCACACCTATCTTTCAGTACCTGCCCCGAAACCCACCAAACCGGTTGATGTCAAGTCATAGCAACCCTGTAGGACGGAGTAGAACTGTCTCTTAGGGCTTCCAGGGAGTGGCTGGTGGATTTGAACTGCTGACCTTTTGGTTAGCAGCTGTAGTTCTTAACCATTGCACCACCAGGGCCCACAGTACTTGCCAGTTGTCTGAAATACCTGGTCCAGACTATATGTTGGGTCACTCCATGGTGACACAATAATGTAAAGCAGATCTTCATTAAGCTATCTAAGGATTTCCTTCACAACTGAATTTCAAAGAACCCTGACATTTGAAGCTAGTCTCCTCTATTTAAGGATTTTGATCCCTGTATTGGACTTCTCAGGAGCTCTGGTAGTGCAAACAGTTAAGCATTTGGCTGCTAACCAAAAGGATGGAGGTTCAAACCCACCAAGCGGCTCTGCAGGAGAAAGATCTGGCAATACGTTTTTGTAAAGATTACAGCCAAGAAAGCCCTATGAGGCAGTTCTACTCTGTCACATGGTATTGCTATGACTCAAAAACTACTCGACGGTATACAACTCAACTCTACTCAATTGGATATCTGCAATTTTAGGCCAATCAAGCATTCATCTCTTCTTCTGTTAAAAGAACCTGTTTCATGAGGTCAACCATCTCACCCTTACTATCAGCCTATGTATTTTGGGTGGGGCTGAGCCTATTCTTCCATCTCATCTCCAGGGATGGCACATAATCCAGGCCTGTCTAATGACCATATTCTATCCGTCTGGAAATTTCAACAGAAATATAGTGTGAACCACAATGGTTCAGAGATGGTTACATGTATGTTACATGGATGCAAACTGATCTAATAGTCTTAATTCTCAGTCTTTGCTGAAAATCTTCAGAAGGAAAAAAAGAAGTCATTCAGTCAATTCCAACTCATGGCAACCCCATGTGTTTTAGAATATAACTGTAGGAGGTGGGGTCAAGATAGTGGAGTAGTCTAACGCTTCCTGCGGTCCCTCTTACAACAAAGACCCGAAAAAACAAGTGAAACTATTATATATGACAATGTAGGAGGCCTAAACATCAAAGGCAAAGTTGAGGAATTGGACTGCGTGGCAGGGGGAGGGAGAGATGGTTCGGAAGCAGCGAGGAGTTGTCAGACCTAACCTTGCCAGAGCCGGCACCCTTCAGGCCAGATAGGCTGTTGCATGTGGTGAGGCAAGCAGTGGTGCTCGGGAGGCATTTTCTATATTGGAAGAGACCCAGCAGCAGAGAGTCTATGCAGGCATGCAGAACAAGTGAAAAGTGGCACTCTAGTGGCAAAAGATAAGTACTTCCGTCTGACCTACCACACGGATCAAAAAACACTCCCTTTGGGAAAAACCTCTCTCCGATTTACCTGCCCCCTCCCTGCTCTGCACCTGGTTCCAGGCCATCTTCAGCGATTGCCAAATCCCCTGGGCCAGAAGTAGGGCCCATCACAAGCCCTTAGCCATTCTCCTGGCCTTGGAGAAGGAACAAATTAACAAACAGGAAAAAATAATCTGCCAGGTTCCCTAAGTCAGTAACTCAGGATAGGCACATCTCCTTTGCCTAGGCACAGATGTAAGGGGTCCATGGACTTTGAATACCTTTCACCCCTGCATAGACTTGTGTGGTCCTATTTCATCAGGGCCTGAGGACTGGTGGCTCCACCCACACCACCTAGCCACCCACCACAGGGGTCCAAGAATAAGTGGTGCCACCCAGTCCTTACAGCCAACAGCATTGGGTGCTCGTAGTCCGGCTACAAAACTCACCCACCTACGTGCCCTAGGGAACAGGGACACGCTTTCCTCCCAGACACTCAGGGGCAGCCATCAGCCCCCTGCCTTGCCCAGTGCATGACCCACTAATGAAGCCAGATAGCTATGGCTACACCCATGCCTGTCTAGGACTATAGGTGAGAGCCTGCACCACACACTAGGTGACCGACTACCAGGACACCTGAGCTGAATCCATACAAGAAAAGTAAACAGTCTCCTGGGCTCACATACCTAGTAACAGATAACCACCTGGTGACAAGACGTTAGAGCTTCAAAGGTGTCAATAATCAAACTAGCTCACACAAGAGTCTATTTGGGCATATCAAAACAAAATAAAACAAGAAGCTAGGACACAGTAAGCAAACATAAAATAAATAAATATAATAACTTATTGATGGCTCAGAGACAACAGTCAATATCAAATCACATAAAGAGGCAGACCATGATGGCTTCAGCAAGCTTCCAAAACAAAGAGTCAAGAAATTTTCTGGAGGAAGAGAATTTCTTGGAATTACCAGAGGTAGAATACAAAAGATTAATATATAGACCTCTTCAAGATATCAGGAAGGAGATCATGCAAAACGCAGACCAACCCAAGGAACACACAAACAAAGCAATAGAGGAACTTAAGAAGATTAGAGAAGAGCACAAGGAGAAATTTAATGGGCTGCAAGAATCCATAGAGACAGCAAATAGAAATCCAGAAGATTAACAATGAAATTTCAGAATTAGACAACTTAATAGAAAGTCATAGGAGCAGAACTGAGGCAATGGAAGTCAGAATTAGTGAGATTGAAGATAAAGTGCTTCATATCAACTTATTTGAGGAAAAGACAGATAAAAAAAATTTTAAAAATGAAGAAACACTAAGAATTATGTGGGACTCTATCAAGAGGAATAACCTATAAGTGACTGGAGTACCAGAACAAGGGGGATAACAGAAAATAGAGAGAATTGTTGAAGATTTGTGGCAGAAAACCTCCCTTATATTGTGAAAGATGAGACGATATCTATCCAGGATGCTCATTGAACCCCACATAACGTAGATCCCAAAAGAAAGTCACCAAGACATATTATAATCAAACTTGCCAAAACCAAAAATAAAGAGAGAATTTTAAGAGTGGCTAAGGATAAATGAAAAGTAATCTACAAAGGAGGGTGAATAAGACTAAGCTCGGACTACTCAGCAGAAACCATGCAGGCAAGAAGGCAATGGGATGACATATATAAAGCCTTGAAGGAAAAAACTGTCAGCCAAGAATTACATATCCAGCAAAACTGTTTCTTAAATATGATGGCAAAATTAGAGCACTTCCAGATAAACAGAAGTTTAGGGAATTTGCAAAAACCAAATTAAAATTACAAGAAATACTAAAGGAAGTCCTCCTGTTAGAAAATCAATAACATGAGATAACAACCCAAGACTAGAACACAGGACAGAGCAACCAGATATCAACCCAGATAAGGAAGTTACAAAATAAATCAAAGTTAAAATACTGAAAATAGAGAAGAGACGTCAACATGCAAAAGCTGACAACATTAAAACAAAAAAGAGGGACTAAAAAATGTAGTCATAGATCTTTCATATGGAGAGGAAGTCAAGGCGATATAAAGAAATAAAAGAGTGGTTTAAACTTAGAAAAATAGGGTTAAATATTAAGGTAACCACAAAGGAAACTAACAGTCCTACACATCAAAATAAAAAACAAGGAAAACATAAAGACTTAGCAAATACAAAATCAACAACAGTGAAAAAGATGAAAAGAAAATAATAAAGAAAAACAACACAGTACAGAAAATTAAGTGGAACAAAGAAACTGTGAACAACACACAAAAAAAGACATCAAGATGACAGCACTAAACTCATACCTATCAATAATTACACTGAGTGCAGATAGACTAAATGTACCAATAAAGAGACAGAGAGTGGTAGAATGGAGAATATAACTGTACTTCACAGAGTTTCCAATGGCTGTAATTTTAAAGAAGTAGATCACCAGGCCTTTCTTCTGCAGCACCACTGGGTAGATTTGAATGGCCAACCTTTTGGCTAGTAGCTGAGTGCAAACCATTTGCACCACTCAGGGACCTTACGGGGAAGAAAGACCAGTTTTATTGGGATTAGAGGCTGATAGGATGCAAGCTTGGGACTTCAAGACACAGCTACAAGGGAAGTCTCTGCTTAAGAGGGTGGCAGAATAGTGAGACAGAAAGAGAGACCAATTCCAAGGAAGTTTTGAGGTTCCAGTCTAGCAAGTTTTACTCCTGAACCTGTCAATTAGGTGAGCTAATAAATTCTCATTGTTGCTTAAGCCCATCTGAATTTGGTTTCTCTTGCTTAAAACTGGAAGAATCCTGAACAACAGGACCCTTAAAATATTTAGCAAGTACTCATGAACAGACACTTCACCAAAGAGGACATTCAAGAAGCCAATAAATACATGAAAAGATGCCTGTGACCATTCACCATTAGAGAGATGCTAATCAAAAGTACAACGAGACACCATCTCACCCCTGCAAAAATGGCACTGATAAAAAAAAAAAAAAAAACAGAAAACAACAAATGCTAGCTAGGTTGTGGGGAGACTGGAACCCTTATCCACTGCTGGTGGGATTGTAAAATGGTACAATCACTATGGAAAACAGTATGGAGCTTCCTTAAAAAGCTAGAAATAGAAATATCTTATGATCCAGCAATCTCACTCCTAGGTATATATCCTAGAGATCTAATAGCAGTGATATGAACAGACATACGCACACCTGTGTTCATGGCAGCATTATTCACAATAGCAAAAAGATGGAAACAACCTAGATGCCCATCAACAGATGCATGGATAAACAAAATGTGGTACATACATACAATGGAGTACTATGCAGCTGTAAAGAATAATGATGAGTTCTTGAAACATAACATAGATGAATCTGGAGGATATTATGTTGAGTGAAACAAGTCAATTACTAAAGGACAAATATTATATGATCTCACTTTTATAAAAAGACAAGAGTAGATATATAAGCAGAGACCAATGTTCATTGGTGGTTACCAGCAATAGGAGGGGGAGGGAGGGGGAATCACTCTCCAAATAGTAGGCACTTGTTATTTTTGGTAATGGGAAAGGCAATCCAGAAAGTAAGTGTGCACAACTTGACCAAAGAAAATGATGATACTAAAAAGTACACAAAAATAAGGGTCTTTCTGGTAAATTCTATAATGTATACAATTTTGCAACAACAGCAATAACAACCAAAAACTATATGTGGGGTTACATAGGTAGATATGTATGTACATGTGTATATAGGAAGGAATATATGTGTAGCATGTATAGGTGTATCTGTAGGCATATGTATATACATGTTTGTGTGTGCTGCATATATATTCACATACATAGTAAAGCACATAGAGGGCACAGTTATGGATACTTCCTAGACATAACCAAACACCTCGAGGGATTGGTTTACCGGTTTGACGGCTTAGGACCACAGTATCATGGGACAACTTGGTCAATTGACATAACGTAGTTCATAAAGTTTATGTTCTACAGCCTAGTTTGGTGAGTAGCATCTGGAGTCTTAAGAGCTTGTGAATGGCCATCTAAGATACGACTATTGGTCTCTACTTGTCTGGAGCAAAAGAGAAAGAAAAAAACCAAAGACTCAGAGAAGAAACTAATCTACAGGAGTAATATCCCACACAAACCACAGCCTCATCTATCCTAAGACCAGAAGTACTAGACGGTGTCCAGCTACCACTACCAACTATTCTGACCAGGGACACAACAGTGGTCCCAGATAGAATGGGAGAAAACTGTAGAAGAAAACTCATATTCTTAAAAAAGTCCAGACTTACTGGACTGGTAGAGACTACCTGGAACCCCCAGGACTATCACCCTGAGATACCGTTTGAACTTGAAACCGAAACCACTCCTGGAGGTCACCTTTCAGTTAAATAACAGATTGGCTCATATAATCAGCCATGAGTACTCTGTGTGTGTGTGTGTGTTTAAATCATCTTTATGAGACCAAATGATCAACATTTTCCGTAAAGAAAAAAATGAGAAGGTGAGGGGGGAGGGGCAAAGAAGTTAGATTCATGAAAACCAAACAACTAGAATGGAAATAATGAGAATGTTGACACTTTGTGAAAAATGTAACCAATGTCACTGAACAATATGTACAGAAATTGTTAAATTGGAACATAATTTGCTGTGTAAACTTTCATTAAAAACACAATAAAATATTTAAAAAAAAAACTTAGCCAGTACATGGACAATCTATATTTTCCCTATATTTCAAGGGGCAGCTTCTCATGAAGTCTCCCCTGTTGATGTCATCTCACCTGGACTCTTCCTTTTTCTTTGTCCTTTTCAATAAATGGTGTATAGGGCATGATTATCATTATTAGAACTTGCCCTGGAGATCTGGTCCATCCATAGTCAAGGAAACTCAAAGACTAGAGCCATGCTTGATGCTGAGTTACTGACAATATTCAACAGCAAATCATCCTTGCTGTTCATCTGGGTTATGTCCCAGCTCTGGGCTCTTGGCTTCTGCATGTATCCTGAGACCCAAATGCCAGTTTGCATTCCAGCTCTAACTGACATCCAAACATATCCCTGTTTCTGACTCCCTCTGTGATATTGTCCCAGACCCCATTCCCTTCAGGATCAGGGGTTACCTGACTATCCCTTCCACTCCAGAAACTGTAGATGAGTCCCTAGTACATTCTGAGACACTTCCCTAAGGAAAATAGTCTGTAAGATTTAAAATGGTTAACTTTGAGATTCCCCACTGTTGTTGTCTGAACATTACCACTTGATGTATTTGCCTGCCAGCTGCTTTTTATATCACTTTATGAACGATCCTTCTTTCCATCATGTACCTATTACATGCCCCAGAACCTATCTTATCCTGATGGATAGATTTGTCTTCAAATCCCAGCTACTTAACAAACTTCAGACAATGCAGTTAATCCTTCACATATCTCAGCCCAGCACAAACACCATAAAACCAACATGCCTCTCTGCCTACGGTTTACTACCATTTTGCGCTATCCCTCTTACCATGCTGATATGATACTCCTGTTTTGACTGACAGCCACGTGTGTGGTATAAAAAAACACTGGGTTGAGAATCATAACATCTGAATCCTAATCTTGGTTCTGTCATGTACTGTCAGTGTGACTTTAAATCCAAAAAAAAAAAAAAATTCTTTCAAAGTAATCTCTCAAATTTTCATTTTATCTATCTCTAAGTTGAGTTAATAATATAGTACTTGCCCTATTTTGTGGGATGTTGTGAGAATGAGACAATAATGCATATGAAAGCACATTGTGAAGTTTGAAGTACCATAGAAAGAAATTATTAATATAAGGCCTTATCTCATACTTCTTTGTAACCACAAAGAGCCATAAGCATTGTAGAGAGTCAGTGGACACTTGTCAGTTTACAAATATATGCAGAAGTATTTCTAAAAATCTATTTGGAAAACAAAGTGGAAATGTTTGGCAATGAATAAAGATATTGAAGAAAAAGAAGAGGCAGGAACATGTGGGCTGTGAATGGGAGTAGGAGGATTGGACAGAGTGCAAAGATGAGAGAGAAAGAAAAGACAGGGACGGCAGGGCAAGTGGGAGGCAAGATGACCGTCACACAGTGTAGGAGAGGAAGTGGAGGGGAGGACAACAGGGAACAGGAAAAAATGATGGCGCAGAAGAGGCAGGCGGCATTCTTAAACCAGAGCAATCTGTTTGAGAAGCATTTAAGGACTGAGATGCAAATGAGCTGTTTGCTCCCCAATGGCTTTCAATTAGACAGGAACTAACTGGCCATTTGAAGTGGTCTGAAGGAAAGCCCATCTAACTCAGTATGGAAAGCCGGAGAGCCTTACCTTCTCCACAGAGGCAGATAATGTCTGCTCTGTGCGAAGAGATGGGGACAGCAATTAAACAAATGAAAAACTAAAATGTGGACCAACATCACAGAATATGAGAGAAAGAGTATAGGGGCAGAGGATGGGTTTAACAATCTGTCAAATAAAATCTTGTTGCTAGACCTATTAAAATATTGCATAATTTGACACCATCTCAATCTCACTGCGATTTCTTTTCTTCGTTGAAATATAGTTGGTTACTAAGTCCAATATAACAAGTTACTTGAATGTGACCAGCTCTTAAAAAGAGAACTGGAATGTTTAAGCAGAAGCAGGTGGCTACTGTCTAGGACACTGCAATGGGAATCCTGGGACAGGGGAGAGCTTCTAGGTCCCTACCTAATCTTGTCATGGCTGAGGGTGGAAAAAGAGGACAGAGGCAATGACAGATGAAGGATTTCTGACTAGAGATGAAGAATTCCTGAAGAATGAGGCCATCAAAGACAAACAGAAAGTCCACTGAAAAAGGATGCATGTCCCCTGAAGGATGCCCTGAATCACAGGGCACAACCTCATCTCTCCAGGATGACTCAGGCATCTCTTCTCAGAGTGGGTTATCTTTATTGCTGCCCCAGTGAATCAAGATGCTGTGTACTTAGCCCAGTACCTGGAACAAAGAAAGTGCTCAATAAATACTAGGAACTAATAGTTGTGGTACTAGACATAATAGAAATTACAGGATTAATAGAAATAGCAGTAGTAGTAATCACAGTTGTAGAAGTAAATTGAGTCAAGGTGGTCTTAGGACTCAGTGTAGTAGTACTAGTCTCTCTAATACAGTGCAGTAGCAGAGTGGTATGGAGGAAGCTGGAGTGTAGTAGTTAGGGTCTGAGGTCTGAAGTCAGACAGCCTAGATTTGGATCTTGGGCTCTGCCACTTACTAGCTGTATGAATTTGGGCAAGTTAATTAACTTTTCTGTGTCTCAATGTTACTATCTATAAAATGCAGATAGTAAGAGCACTCCCTTCATAGGAGTGGAGTGAATGACGAAACATTTGTAAAGGATTTATTACAGTGCTGACTCTTACTGAGTGGTCAGTATCCATTAGCTAGTAATAGCAGGAATGGTGGTGGGTGAAGTGGCACTGGCAAGGGAATTGATCCCAGGTAGGGGATACAAAATAAAAGGAACATTGACCTTGTAGCTAGAGGCCCAGTGCTGTGAAATCTGTAAACAGCACCACAGGAGAGGCCTTTTCAACTTCAAATCAAAAGGACTTGTGTTCCTTTCATCTTCCCATCTCCCTTCCAAATCCCAAAGCCTCAGAAGCCATGGTTGCAAGTGATATTCAGTGTGTGTGGCGGATGAGGGGCTGGAGGTGGTGGCTATTAATATTGATTGGGCACAAACCTACAGCAGGCCTTCAGTGATGATGGGATCTTGCCTAAAGAGTTGAAAAGTGGTATCAAGACTTTCTTAGTTGTAGTTAAATTCCTCAAACACTATGCCAGATAGTGTGCTAAATACTGGGCATATGAAGTCCAGCAGAGGATGTAGATACATTCAACAAATCTTTACAAACAACTGTGACATAAATGATAACAGCAATTTGTACATAGAGCTCTGGGAGCACAAAGGGGAGGGGGAGGTAAGGAAGGCTTGGGGGGTCTGTAGGAGAGAAATGAGTTCAGACTTGAAGTGTGAGTAGGCTGACAAAAGAGAGGGAATGGGCATGACCGGACTTAAGCTACAGAAAGACAGCCAGGCCCTTGACTGCTAAATGAATTAGAGGAGGAAGACTTCAGTCAAGGAGTTTGGAGATGATGCCAATCACTCAGAGAAGAGAGCGTGAGGCCTAATTACAGCAATGACAGGTAAGGTAGGGAGAGGGTGGCAGAGTCAAGATTACATAATTCTAAACAAAACGGTGCTAAAATTAAACTGGGATAAAAAGGTTACTAGTTTTTTGTTTTTTTTTTTTTCTTCACAGAGTAAAACCTCATCAGTTCAACATAATTAGATAAAATAATGTCAAAATTAATCAAATATGAATTACAGGCTTTTTTTTTAATATGACTAACTGCATAGGGATTTTTGACTAGATGAGATATTTTAAATACCTTTGAAATTCCCTGCTCTTAATTAGCAGCATAGATGTCCCTGCAAACAATTACAAGTGAAGTTCTTAGAAGTAAACTGTCTTCCCAGGTGGACTGAAACTTTCTCTTTTCTGATTTCGTTCACTCAAATGAGCTTCCTGGGATCCAAGACTGATCGATATCCACAGCCAATTTCCTTGTCACTACTGTAGAAAGTTATTACCCTGACCTCAAGCTGATTACTACCCAGAGAACTGGACTGAGAGGTCTATGTAATCTTCAAACACAGAAGACTGGTTGGCTGATACCCCTCCCCACCAATCAGGGCTGTCAAACTGGGTGACACAGCCATAGAAAATAACATGTTCTAAGTTATAAACAGAAATTGGCCACAAGTTTCATCGTTCTCAAGATTCTCTGAGGTAACTCAATTTGTTTTGTGAATTTTTGTCAGTGGTGCAGTGATAAAATTCAATTCAATCTCACTACAAGCCATGGAAATGTTTCCTCTTAGGGAGGGGATTTTATCTTATCTACTAAAGTACTAATTTGTTGAAACCTTTAATTATCATTGCTTGTCTAAAACTCACACTAACCCAAAGTACTATTTATTTTCCAAATACTTGTGCATTTTTTGCATCATGACCGTCTATGAGTCATGAAGAATTTATTTACTATGAAAAATATTAGACACAATTCTCACAATCACATTGACGAGAAACAGAAGTACAAAGGAAGTAAGGCAGTAATTCACAGATGAGCTAAGGATGACAACAGGTGGCTTGCTCCCATCAACTTTTTGACTTTAGGGGATTTGAAGGGTCAAAGTTCAAACTTTTGCACATAAACTGATTGCATATAACTTTTACACACATCCTAATTTGCACACATCCTGCTTTGCAAGCTGGAACATGAAACTATCCTTGAAGTCTGAGAAGTCTTCACATAAAGACAATCTCATTGATCTTAATATTTGGATATGTGCATTCTTCTTTCACTTACTTAAAAGATCATTTTCCCTTTTTGGGGTCAGTTTCTACTCTATTCAATTCACCATGCAGCAGATGAGATCAGAGTTGTGCCCAAAACATTTCTCCATTGACCTCCATACCTACTTAGCCAACTTCTGTTAGATATTTTTCGCCTGAATATCTCACAGGTTCCTCCAACTCAATCAGTTCCCCAAATGAGCTCTTTATCTTCATGCACCCTGCTCCTTCTCCATGATCCTCATCTCAGTCCGTCACTCCTCATCTGCCCAATGCTCAGATCAGACACCTGTGCCTCATCTCGGGCGTCTTCCTTTTCCTTCTCATGTAACCGCTCACCTTCTCCTTCCTAAATTCCTCAACCCCACTCCTTCAACCTTAATTCTTCCCCTGGACTATTATAACAGCCTCATGACCAAGACCCTGAGTCCCTGCCTCCCATCTCCCACCATAATTCAGCCTGCACCCAGCCAGGCTCACCTTTCCAAAAACCCCAACGTGATGTTTCCCTCCTCTGTGCAGTCTGATCGCACTACTGGATCTTCCATATGTACTTTTCTATAATACCTTTGTATTTACTATTACCGATGTGCATCCGATCCTAAGAAATTTTTTTTTTCCACATTAAAAAAATATCTCCCAGGTTTCCATTACCAGATGAATGGATAAATAAAAGTAATACATACATACAATGGAATATTTTTCAGTCATAAAGGGAAATACGTTTCTGATACATGCTGCAACGTTGATAAACTTTGAAAACATCGTGCTGATTGAAGTAAATCAGACACAACAGAACAAATATTGTATTATGCTACTTATATGAAATGCCTAGAATAGGCAAATTCACAGAGACCAAAATTTATTAGCTGTTACCAGGGGCAGGGGGGAAGGGGAAATGGAGAGGTATTGCTTAAGGGGTAAATTAAGGATGATGAAAAATTTGGAAACGGATAGTGGTAATGGTGGAACAACATGATCAACATAATTAACGTCACTGGAATTGTACGTGTAAAAATGGTCAAAATGGCAAATGCTATATATATTTCACCATAATAAAATTTTAAAAATAAATAATCTTTCTAACTATATATATACACTGTATCTACACACACACTTTTTCTGAAATTCAGCTTTTGAGGTTTGAATTGCAAACAGATAGTCCCCAATTTACGACGTATTTGAGTTACGAAGAACCACTTACAACAGTGTATGTGCTACATACAATGTTGCAACGCGTAATTTGTTGACGTTATCATTGTCAGATGTTCACTCACAGACGTTTATATGTAATGTTTCCAAGCCTCAAAGACAAATGGAGATCAAATTTATAGACACTGATAATAAAAGGCAATAATAATGAAAACAAAGCAAAAAAATGAGCTACTCGACTGATGTCAGAACCAACTTACAACAGAGTCGTCGGAAGGGAACTCCATTGTAAACTGGGGACTACCTATAATTATATATAATGAACAGTGGTGGCATTTGAGATGAGGTTAAAAATGTTACTTACACTGTCGATAGAGCTTTAACAAATGCGCATCTATATCTGATATGCACAAAGGTATGATAGTATTGAAGATTCAAAGATGAGTACCTTGCATGAAATCTTTTGCAAGCATTGAAATTTATAATAAAGTCATTATAAGTTAGGGAGCAAGTGAGTGGGAAGAGGAGAAGGGGGAAAAAAAGATTATTCTTACATTGCTTTAGAAATGCAAATAAGACCGTTGGCTGAACATCATTACCTGAGTGATAAAATGGTAATCATTTAACAGGTGTTAATTTAGAGACCTGTTTCAATTCCTTAATTGAAAAAAAGGTCTTCAATTCAATACAACCCTATTTGCTAAATGATAATAAAACAAATTTCCAGGGAGAAAATACCAAGTACTGAATGTCATAATATGGTTCTATAAAATTGGAAAGAACTCTTGCCACTGTTTTCAAAATCTAAGTGATAAAGTGAAAGACCTTCAGGAGGCAGCCATGCAGATTGTAGGACCTGCCCGGTTATACTACCCGGCTGTGAAAGGTGAGGTAAGAATTAAAAATGGTTTCTTTTCAGATAGTAGGGAATCGTGGTTACTCTGGTAAGTTGGAGAGCACCTAGCCATACTAAGGGCATTTTAATTGATTTTAAAACCCTGAACAGGACAAACAAATGTATCTGCCAGGCCTTCAGTTTGGGAACCTCTCTCTAAACTATCTAATGACAGACCCCTACAACTTAGAAATCTTTGCAAACACAAATTGTGAAGCTTGAAAGAAGACTCTGATGTCAAGCAAAGAGAAGAAAATATTGGCTTAACTCCTTACCTAGAAGTGTGACTTTGGGAAGGGTAGTGAATCCCTCTCTGCCTCAGTTGTCTCATATGTAATAATGGGGCCATTATCAGTAAGGCCTCACAGGATTATTGTCAGGATTAAATGAGATAATATAGGTTACGTGCTTAGAGGAGTGTTTGATCCATAGCAAATTCTACTTCTCAAATGTTTAGGGCAGTGAAAAAAACAAGTAACTTAATCTCCTCCCATTATGGTCCAAATCCTTTTGTCATATTTGTTGTTGTTAGGTTGAGTAAGTCCTGACTTATAGCGATCCATATACAACAGAAAGAAACACTGCCCAGTCCTGCATCATCCTCACAAACATTGCTATGTTTGAGCCCATTGTTGCAGACACTGTGTCTGTCAATTGATGTGGTAAGGGTCCCCCTCTTTTTTGCTGACTGTCTTCTTTACCAAGCATGATGTTCTCCAAGTTCTGGTACCTCCTGATATAACATGTCCAAAGTACGTGAGACGAAGTCTTGCCATCCTCACTTCTGAGGAGTACTGTGGCTCTATTTCTTACAAGACAGACTTATTCATTGTCATGGCAGTCCATGGTATAGTCAATATTCCTCATGAACACCATAATTCAAAGGCATTGATTCTTCTTGGGTCCTCCTTATTCATTGTCCAGCTTTCGCATACATATGAGGCAATTGAAAATATCACAGCTTGGGTCAGGCACACTTTACTCTCCAAAGTGACATCTTTGCTTTTCAACACTTTAAAGAAGTCTTTTGCAGCAGATTTGCCCAATGGAATGCATCTTTTGATTTCTTGACTGCTGCTTCCATGGGCACTGATTGTGGATCCAAGTAAAATGAAATCCTTGACAACTTCAATATTTTCTCCACTTATCGTGATGTTGCTTATTGGTGAGGTTTTTTGTTTTCTTTACATTGAGGTATAATCCATACTGAAGGCTGTAGTCTTTGATCTTCATTAGTAAATGCTTCAAGTCCTCTTTATTTTCAGCAAGCAAGGTTATGTCATCTGCATATCACAGGTTGTTAACAAGTATTCCTCCAATCCTAATGCCACATTCTTCTTCATATAGTCCAGCTTCCAGACTAATTGGCTGAATAAGTATGGTGAAAGGATAAAACCCTGATGCACACCTTCCCTGATTTTCAACCATGCAGAATGTCCTTGTTCTGTTCGAAAGACTGCTTCTTGGTCTGTATACAGGTTCCGCATGAGCACAAAGAAGTGTTCTGGAATTCCTAGTCTTCACAATGTTATCCATAATTTGTTATGATCCACACAGTCGAATGCCTTTGCATCGTCAATAAAACACAGGTAAACATCTTCCTGGTATTCTCTGCTTTTAGTCAGAATGCATCTGACATCAGCAATGATGTCCCTCCTTCCACCTCTTCTGAATCCAGCTTGAATTTCTGGTAGTTGCCTATCAATGTACTGCTGCAACCATTTTTGAATGATCTTCAGCAAAATTTTACTTGAGTGTGTGATATTAATGATAATTGTTTGATAAGTTCACACCCTGTTGGATCACCTTTATTTGGAATGGACACAAATATGAATCTTTTCTAGTCTGTTGGCCAGGTAGCTGTCTTCCAAATTTCTTGGCATAAACGAGTGCGCTGTATCCATTTGTTGAAACATCTCAATGGTATTCTGTCAATTCCTGAAGCTTTGTTTTTCGCCAATGCCTTCGTGCAACTTGGACTTCTTCTCTTGATACCATCAGTTCTTGATTATATGTTACCTCCTGAAATAGTTGAACATCAACCAATTCTTTGTGGTAAAGTGACCCTGTGTATTCCTTCCACCATCTTTTGATGCTTCCTGCGTGATTCAATATTTTTTTCATAAAATTCTTCAAAATTGCAACTTGAGGATTGCACTTTTCCTTCAGTTCTTTCAGCTTGAGAAATGCTGAGAATGATCTTTCTTTTTGGTTTTCTAATTCCAGGTCTCTGCAGGTTTCATTATAATACTGGAATAAAGCTTTTGGGACCTTCATTTGCTGATATGGCACAACCTAAAACAAGAAGAAATACCTGCAAACATCCTGTCTTAGGCTGGGTTCTCTAGAGAAGCAAAACCAGTAAACCATATAAATAGACACAGAGAGAGATTTATATCAAAGAAACAGCCATGCAATTATAGAGGCTGGAACATCCCAAGTCTGTAGACTAGAATAGAGGCTTCTCCCAATTCACGTAGCTGCAGGGGCTGGCGAACTCAAGATCAGTAGATCGGAGAGCAGGTCTCCGCTCACAGGAAGACTGATGAACTGGAGTCCAGATGAACAGGAGGCAGCCACAGGATCCAGAGCTAGCAAAAAGCCAGAACATCTGCTTATATTCAGATGCAGGCCACACCCCCAAGAAACGCCCTTTCAACTGGCTACTCACAGCAGATTCAGTCATGGGAATGATCACATATAAACACTGAGAATCATGGCCAAGCTGACACACAATCTTAACCATTGCACATCCATTAATAATTGGAATGTCAAATGTATGAAGTATGAATCTAGGAAAATTGGAAGTCATTAAAAAATGAAATGGAACACATAAAGATCAATATCCTAGGCCTTAGTGAGCTGAAATGGACTGGTATTGGACGTTTCGAATCAGAAAATCATATGATCTACTATGCTGAGAATAACAAATTGAAGAAGAATGGCGTTGGTTTCATAGTCAAAAAGATCATTTCAGGATCTATTCTGAAGTACAGTGCTGTCAGTGATAGGATAATATTCATATGCCTACAAGGAAGACCAGTTAATACGACTACTATTCAAATTTACAACCAAACACTAATGCCAAAGATGAGGAAATTGAAGATTTCTAACAACCTCTGCAGTCTGAAATTGATCAAACTTGCAATCAAGATGCGTTTATAATTACTGGTGATTGGAATGTGAAAGTTGGAAACAAAGAAGAGGGATTGGTAGTTGGAAAATATGGCCTTGGTGATAGAAATTACACTGGAGATCACATGATAGAATTTTGCAAGACCAACTACTTTGCAAATACTTTTTTTCAACAACATAAACGGTGACTATACACATGGACCTCACCAGATGGAAAACACAAGAATCAAATCGACTACATCTGTGGAAAGAGATGATAGAAAAGTTCAATATAATCAATCAGAACAAGGCCAGGGGACAACTGGGGAACAGACCATCAACTGCTCATACGCAAGTTCAAGTTGAAGCTGAAGAAAATTAAAACAAGTACATGAGAGCAAAAATATGACTTTGAGTATACCCCACCTGAATTTGGGGACCACATCAAGAATAGATTTGATGCATTGAGCACTAATGACCAAAGATCAGATGAGTTGTGGGAAGACGTCAAGGATATCATACACGAAGAAAGCAAAAGGTCATTAAAAAGACAGGAAAGAAAGAAAAGATCAAAATGGATGTCAGAAGAGACTCTGAAACTTGCTCTTGAACACAGAACAGCTAAAGCAAATGTAAGAAATGATGAAGTAAAAGGGCTGAACAGAAGATTTCAAAGGGCAGCTGGAGAAAACAAAGTACAGTATTATAATGAAATTTTCATATTAGATATGATTAATTATATTACATTTTAATCTAAATTATATACACTTTAGAAGATAGCTTGTATGTTTGGATAGTTAGAAGACAATTTAAATAAAGCAATGATTTTAAAGACAAAGACTTTGGTTTAAATCTCAGGTTAGTCACTTGTCAGCTGTGTGGGCTTATAAAAAAATCACGTAGCATCTCTGAAACCCTCCTTCACTTATTTTGTCTACTATGCTTGGTTGGACTTCAAGAAGCTACAAGTCACAGACAAGGTTCTGGATTAAGGAAAGAAGCTTGGAAGGAATTTTAAATAATTCCCAGTATCAGTCTATATGCTTCATCTTTTTATTTATTTATTTTTCTTTTTTATTTTATTTATTTTGTTGTAGCTGTTGAGAATATACAAGGAAAATATACACCAATTCAACTGTTTCTACATGTACCCTTAGTGACATTGATTACATTCGAGTTCTGCAACCATTCTCACCCTCATTTTCTGAGTTGTTCCTCCCCCATTAACATACACTCACTGCCAGCTAAGGTTCCTATCTAATTTTTCCATTGCTATTGTCAATTTGATCCCATATATACAGCTCTTAAAAGAGCTTAATGCTCAAGGCAGACATTTTTTACAAGTTAAGCTAAACTATTGTTTGGTTTTAAGAAGACTTCAGGGGATATTTTTGGTTTAAGGTTTAAATTATTTCAGGACAGTAGTTTCAGGGATTCATCCAACCTTCATGGCTCCAGGAAGTCTGGAGTACATAAGAGTTTTAAAATCTGTTTTACATTTTCCCCCTTTTGATCAGGATTCTTCTTAGAATCTTTGATCAAAATGTCCAGTAATGGTAGCCACCACCCAGTTCTTCTGGTCTGATGACAAAGGAGGCAGTTGTTCAAGAAGGCAATTAGCCACACATTCTACATCCTCCTTCTATTCTTGATGTTTCTTTTTCTTCTGTTACTCCAGGCAAATAGGGACCAATTATATTGCCTTAGATGGCTGCTTGCAAGCTTTTAAGATTCCAAGCACTACACAACAAACTAGGAGGTAGAACAGAAGCACTAAATATATATTATTAGGCCAATTAACTGGGATGTCCCATGAAACCATGACCCTAAACCTCCAAACCAGGAAGCAAAATCCCATGATGATTTGGTTGTACATAAGAAGCCTCAGCAGCTACACTTTTTTTCTGTCATTGTTGTAAATATATCTACCACACAACTTTTGTGAAATCAGCTTTTCATAAGTGTACAACTTATTGACAGCAATTATAATAATCAGCTGGGCAACCCTACCCTTAATCAATGCAATATTTCCATCACCATTAAACTCCCCCTTTGTCTCCCCTTCTGTCTGTGGTAACCACTAATAACCTTTGACCTCTATACATTTGCCTTGTCTTATCTTTTTATATAAGTGAGGTTATACAGTATTTGTCCTTTTGTGATTGACTCATTCACTCAGCATAATGTCTTCAAGCTCCATCCTTAATACTTCGTTTCTCCTACTGGCTGAATAGAATTCCATTGTATGTATGTACAGTGGTATCACTAGGGGAGTGCAAGGAGCGTGGACTTCACCCCCTGACACTGCCAGAGGGTGTGACACCAAAATGACCCCAGGGTCTGCGGCAGCATTTGCAATGGCAGCAGGTGAGGCAGCACCATCGGAGGAGGGGCCGCCAAGGAGATGTGTTAACTGCTAGTCAGGGTGTGGGCAGCCGGGCTGTGGTGCCCACCATTGGGCAGAGAGGAAGGTCTCCACCTTGGCCAATGGGAGAGGGGAGGAGCTGCAGGGTCGGGGCTGGGAGGAACGGGGCTGCACAGCAGGGGAGGAGCTGCAGGGTGGGGCAGAGCTGGGCTCCTTTGCCCATGGGGGAAGCGGGAGTTAGCTAGCCAGCCCCGCCTATCCCAGGTGGGAGAGGGGAGAGTGACACCATGAGTTACAGCACTGGGTGGCACCAGCCCTAGTGACACCACTGTGTATGTACCATATTTTTTTTATCCATTCATCTGTTGATGGGAATTTAGGTTGTTTCCACCTTTTGGTTATTGTGAATAGTGCTGCAGTGAACACTGGTATACAAGTCTCTGTTTGAGTCTCTGCTTTCATGTGTTTGGGGTATATACCTAGGATTGGAATTGCTGGGTCATATGGTAGTTCTATTTTTAGTTTTTTGAGGAACGACCGCACTGTTTTTCCACAATGGGTGTACCAGTTTGCATTCCCACCAGCAATGGGTAAGTGTTTCAATTTCCCCACATCCTCACCAATGCTTGTTATTTTCAATTTTTTTTTCAATTTTTATTTTAGCCATCCTAGGGGGAGTGAGATGGTATCTCATTGTGGTTTTGATTTGCATCTCTCTGATGGCTAATGATGCTGAGCATCTTTTTGTTTGGTGGCCATCTGAATGTCCTCTTTGGTGAAATGTCTATTCAAGTCTTTTGCCCATTTTATGATTGGGTTATTTGCCTTTTTGTTAAATTGTCAAAGTTTTATATATATATTTGGGTATTAAACTCTTGTCAGATATATGGTTTCCAAAGATATTCTCCCAGTTGGTGGCTTGTCTTTTCACTTTTTGGTAAAGTCTTTTGATGAACAAAAGTTTTTCATTCTTATGAGGTCTCATTTATTTATTTTGTCTTTTGCTATCTGTACTTTTGTTAGTATGTTAGATAATCTGTTGCTAAAAGCCAGGCCTGAGAGCATTGCCCTACTTTTTCTTCTAAGAATTTTATGGTTTTAGTTTGCACATTTAGGTCCTTAATCCATTTGAATTTGTTTCTGTGTATATATAGTGTGAGGCATTGATCCTATTTCACTTTTCTGGATGTGGAAATCCAATTTTTCCAGCACCATTTATTGAAGAAACTCTTCTTCCCCATCGAATGGACTTAGCACCCTTGTCAAAGTCAGTTGCCCATAGATGTGTGGGTTTATTTCTGGACTCTTAATTCTATTCCATAAGTCTATGTGTCTATTATACAAATATCAGGCTGTTTGATAGTGTAGCTGTATACTATGTTTCAAAATCAGAAAGTGTGAGTCCTCCTACTTTGTTCTTCTCTCTCAACATTGCTTTAGATATTCGAGGTCTCTTGCCATTCCACATAAAGTTGAGGATTGGTTTTTCTATTTCTGAAAAGAATACTATTTGAATTTTGATTGGGATTGTGTTGAATCTATAGATTGCTTTTGGTAGTACTGACATCTTAGCAATATTAAGTCTTCCAATTCATGAACATGGAGCCTCTTTCCATTTATGTAAGTCTTATTTAATATCTTTCAGCAGTGTTTTATAGTTTTCATTGTATAAGTACTTCACATCCCCGGTTAGATTTATTCCTAAGTATTTTATCCTCTTAGATGCTATTGTAAATGGAATTGTTTCCCTAATTTCCCGTTCAGATTTCTCACTGCTAGTGTATAGAAAACTAATTGATTTTTGTTTGTTGACCTTGTACCCTGCAACCTTGCTAAATTCCTCTATAAGCTCTAAAAGTTTTCTTGTAGACTCTTTGGGATTTTCTGTATAAAAGATCATATCATCCACCAATAGAGATAATTTTACTTCTTCTCTTCCAATCTAGATACCTTTTATTTCTTTTTCTTGTCTTATTGCTCTGGCTAGAACTTCTAATACAACATTGTATAGATGTGGTAACAGCAGGCACCCTTGTCTTACAGTCTTATGCTTCTAGAGTCTCATAAAAACCTACTCTTTTTGTAAAGAGGGACAAATACCTGTTCTTTCTGGAATCTAGGTGACCCCTCAATATAGATCATGCTCTAATCCAATTAAGTGCAAAGAAATTTCTGAATGACTGGAGCTGAGAATCAAATAGATCCACTTTATAAAATTAGGCAATACCTATATCCCTGCCTAGCTAGTTGCAGCCACTGATTTATCAGTTCCTGAGAAACTATCTATAAAAATCTTATTGAAATTTGAGAATTAAATAAATATTTGTGATGGCTGGCATAACCCCAAAAGGATCAAATTGCAGTAAGGATGACAAGACATCATAAGGAAAGGAGCCAGATTCAGCAAGGTTGACTGAGCAACAGGCTTAGGATGATGGATGTGAGCAGTATTTCTGAAAATGTGTGACAGTTGATACCAAAATTCTTCTGGACCCAACCCCTCTGTGTGCCCTGGGAAGAAGAGAAATAGGTCTGAGAATTGGAAATGCTGCATTGCTGGTTTCTGTAACACCTCTGTCTCAAGACATTTTAGTATGGGATCCACTTCGACTAAGTATTATACAGAAGGCCTGTTCTCATTTCACGTGTGCAGTAGTGTAGATTTTTAGTAGCAAGGGGCTTTTGCTTTACTAGAGACAAGGTGCAGGCATTGAGACCAAGGGGCTGATCATGCCGCAGGGTACAATTCCTTTGGTAATAAATAAATTCCCAAAAACACTTGGACAAGGAGAACTTGGCAAAAGACTGAGTCTCCTGCAGTGATGCAAATGGAGACTCAGAGACACTGAGAGTCAGGTATTAATGTGATCCCATGTGAGTTCACAGGCTTGTGGAGCCCAATGCCGTCAAGTTACAGAATTATATGTGTTCCAGAAAGCACCAAGTTATAGGAAGGAAGCTACTCCTGTTATTTGCCACTCTTTTCATGAGGTCATCCCAGTCAGAGAGGGCTGGAAGCCTAAAAACTACATTTTACAGACGTCTTTGCCCCCTGGCTTCTGGTTAGGTTTTCCAAATGGGAAACTCAGAATGGGAAATTGGATAGCAGCTAGAGAAAAAAAAAAAGGAACCATTTTTCCTGTATCTGGAGGTGCCCTCAGCAGTGAGAGCAGTACCAAATGGTTCCATAAGCAACAGCTGTGGTGGCTGCAGCGTCTCCAGCAGATCAGGGGTAGCAGTGGGGCTCATGAGGCTTCCTGACCTCTGTTTAACATCCCCTTCTCCCTGCTTTACCAGGGAGCCTTATGACCAATGTTGTTGTTGTTCAGTGCCGTCGAGTCAGTTCCCACTCACAGCGACCCTATGTATAATAAAACGAAATACCACCTGGTCCTGCACCATCCTCACAATTGCTGTTATGCTGGAGCCCACTGTTGCAGCCACTGTGTCAATCTGTCTTGTTGAGGGTCTCCCTCTTTTTTGCTGACCCTCTACTTTACCAAGCATGATATCTGTTGTGGATTGAATGTGTCCCCCCAAAATGTGTGTCAACTTAGCTGGGCCATGATTCCCAGTATTATGTGATTGTCCACCATTTTGTCATCTGATGTGATTTTCCTATGTGCTGTAAATCCTGCCTCTATTATGTTAATAAGGCAGGATTAGAGGCAGTTAGGCTAATGAGGCAGGATTCAGTCTAAAAGATTAGGTTACGTTTTAAGTCAATCTGTTTTGAGATATAAAAGGAGCGAGCAGAGAGACAGGGGACCTCATACCACCAAGAAAGCAGCTCCAGGAGCAGAGTGCATCCTTTGGACCCAGGGTTCCTATGCCAAGAAACTCCTAGACCTAAGGAAAATTGATGACAATGACCTTACTCCAGAGCTGACAGAGAGAGAAAGCCTTCCCCTGGAGCTGGTGCCCTGAATTCTGACTTCTAGCCTACTAGACCGTAAGAGAATAAATTTCTGTTTGTTGAAGCCATCCACTTGTGGTACTTCTGTTATAGCAGCACTAGATAACCACGACAATATCCTTCTCCAGGGACTGGTCCCTCCAAAGCACGTGAGACGAAGTCTCTTGCCATCCTTGCTTCTAAGGAGTATTCTGGCCATACCTCTTCCAAGACATATTTGTTTGTTGTTCTGGCAGTCCATGATATATACAATATTCTTTGCTGAATATTAAATGACCAATACCTTGCATTTAATCTCCCTTTAGTTGAAACATAAACAACAATTTCTATTTTCCTGACTGAACGCTGACAGATACAGAAAGAGAGAAACAAGTCACAAATATTTTCTTCTAAACAGAAAGCATCAATCAAGGAATTAATTGTATATAAAGGAGAGCTGGCTGTACTGAATAAAGCACAAGACCAGAAGTCAGAAACATAGTGGATTTAATCCTATATCCTCCAATTCCCAAAGAAAAATGAGCCCAAGTCCAGGAAGTTGCAAGTAAAGAAAAAATAGTGCCGAATAGAGGATAGAAGACCAGTGGTCTCTTTCCAAGTCTGCCAGTTATTAGCCCATGTGCAACACTGAGGGTCTTCTATCACCATTTAGAGCCTCAATTTCCTCATCAGAGAATGGGTACAATCAAGTGCAAATATTCAAAAATTTTAACAACTTATTAATAAGGTCATCCAATTAAATGTATATGGACTTTAAACAATCAAGAAACTTCTAGAGTGTAGCAACCAAATATCAGTCCTAGGAGTAATAACTGCCTACATCTCAGGATTATTGGGATGACTAATGACAATATTTACCATTCATTTGATGTGTACTATGTGTGAGATACAGTGCTAGGAGTTTTACCTACCTGACTTATAATCCTCACGAGAACCCCGGGTTGAGATGTCAAAACTCAGAGAGATAAAGTAACTTGTTCAAGGCCATACAGCAAATAAGTGGGGAAGCCAAGACTTCAGCCAAGACTTTCTGCTTCCCCATCCCCCACTCTTCCAGTATCCTGTGGTGTTGTTAGCTAAGATCAGCAAGGTAGGGGCGTTTCGGAAGCTGTATACTGTCATATGCATCCAGAGGATGGCTGGCTTAGTTCCACACCAGCAAATTTCACACACTGCAAGAAACCACTACTTTAGAAATGTAAATATGCCATCCATCCTCCCTCTGATGGTTTTCCAGGTCTCTGGCTTGGTTCCCATGTGACTCCGTGAGGCACAGAGTTTTCCAGCACAGGATGAGCTCCAGCTCATATCCACTGTGCTCCTGATCTAATCAAAAGGCTAACAGAATAATCACCATTTTATCAGTCAAGTAATAAAGTTGGGTATTATTCTCATTTACATTTCTAAAGCAACATAAAAATAACCCCTTTTAAAAGGTACCCACTCACTTTCTCCTTATATGCTAATGCATGTCACAATTTCAAAGCTCGAAAGAGACATTTCCTGCAAAACATTTCACTGCCTTAAAGTTGCACATGTTCACGATTCCTATTGCCACGTTACAAACAGGAATTAATTCTGGTGCCCAATCAATCCCATATCAATAAGTCTTTAGGGCAGCCTGTACACATTGATTTCAAACTCTATGAATTGTTTCAAGGCTTGAGAGTATTTAGCATTAAAAACATTTCAACTTTATACTCAGAATTTAATGAAGCATATGTACTGTCAGAAGTCCCCGGGTGGCACAAATGGTTAAGTGCTGGACTACTAACCAAAATGTTGGTGGTTCAAACCCACCCACAGATGCCTCAGAAGTAAGACCTGGAAAGTCACAGCCTTTGAAACTCTATGGAGCAATTCCATTTTGCACACGTGGGGTCACCATGAGACAAAATCAATGGCAACCACCACCACCACCGCCAACATATATGGTCAACAGTATTAATAATCAATCAGAAAGTTAACTCCCCTGATTTAAAAAATTGCTATCATTTTCTAAAAGATCAGGTAATTTCAGTTAATTCTTAGGTGAGAAGGGAAGGCAGAGAGGGTCAGGAGCTGGTTGAATGGACATGGGGAATCAGGGGTGGAAAGGAGTCTGCTGTCACAGTATGGGGAGAGCAATTAGAGTCACATAACAATGTATGTATACATTTTTGTATGGGAAAAAATAAAAAAAATAATTCTTGTAGTCACTTTGACTTCCAATTTCATTTCTTGATTTGAAGTAATGAGTTGAAACTTAGTGCCATGACCGAATTAAGACAATCGGGTAATTAATTTGAAGCCAGCTACTCACTTTTGTAGTGGTTTTTAATTAATGTTTTCACAGGCGTACAGAAGATGACTACATGTACATCAAGAGTATATATTTTATATTTAAGTATACAGTTTTTCGTATTTATTCAGATTTGCTGTGTTTTTTACAAAAGCTTGCCATTTTGATCTACTGTTCAAAACTGTCTAGTGGCTCCTCAGTATTTGGCGTTAAGCCCTACCATATGAAGAAAAAAGATCCTTTTACTGCAAAAGTAATTCCTTTTTGGAGTCCTTCCTTCTTTTCTTCCATCCTCCCTTCTTTCTTTCCTCCCACCCTGCCTCCCTACCTTCCTCCCTTCCTTCTTTCCTTCCTTAAAATGGCTTATAAAAATAAAATAAAATGTTGAAAAAGCAAAGAAAACCAGACAAAGTGACAAAAAGAGTTAGAAAAATAAAATTAAGTCAGGGTACAGCCATAGTATGTGCCTAGAGATCTTGTACGCTTACTAGTGGTGATTTATGGATTTGGCTCGGAGTTTCCAATAAACTCTGTCAAAGGGAGGAAAATCCTACCCATTTCTATGATATATTATTCTTAGAAGATGCTCTTTTTGTTGCGAATGAGAAATATTAATGAAAAAGCACATAAGCTTTTTTTGTAGAGGAGGAACAGAATCTTACACCAAGTGTTCTTATTAAAGAAAGAAGATACCCAGGAAACTCCAGGGGCAGTGTAACACTGTAACAGTGGAGAGAGGCCGGGAGCAAGGAGGTGAGGCAGGAGTCGGAGGACGCCTCTGTCATTAAAGAATCAAGGTAGAAAATAAATTTTTGCCTACTCAAAGCCTAGGGTCATTATCTTAGGAACTTCAAAGTTCAAGTCTGTATATATTTGGACTTTCCCCCACCTATTCATCTCTTCCTTGAATCCTGTACTCCTGAAACTAAAAATTGATAGAAAGAATTCTTGGAAAGCAGAAACTTTTTAATTGTAATGAAACAGCAGGAAAAAGGACAGAGGCCTGAATTGCGTTTAGGGATCACACTTGGGTTGAGGAGAACCGCATGTCAGTGGGAAGAAGCTGGTAGTTCAAACAAAACAAAAAGCCTAGGCTTCAGAGATATCTGAAGCCAGGTGTTAAATATGTTAGGCCCATAAGGGGCTTCAGGGGCTCATGGAGACCACTAGGGCAAAGCTCTGCCAGACTTACTGCCCAAACACAGGCTGATGATGTTCTGTGAAGAATATCTGCTGCAAAATTACCAAAGCCACTATGTGTTTACCTTTCTACAACCCTTCAAAAAGAATGTAGCTGTCTCCACCAGAGCCCCAACAGGGAGAAAACAGACCAGAAAATGGCAATAGGTGGGTGTCAGATTGTCTGGAGAGAGCTGCCTGCTCACCACTAAGTTTGTGAGGCACCATTTACCAAAGGAAAGGGCTTGTCAGGAACATGCCTCTCCAACCAGGGCCTGATTCATCATCATGAGTCGATCCAGCCTGCAACGACTGCCACCCCCCCCACCTCCCCGCAATGGGAGCAATTCCGAGAAATATGCTTGTAAAGCTTCTCACATTGCTAAAAGCAAGGCCTGGCATTTCTTTTTCCTTTTATCACTGTATTAAATTCTGTATGTGTGTGACTGACTTTAAGCTAGACTGTAAGATCCTTAAGAACAAGCGCTTGTCTTACTCCTGGCACATAGTTTAGGTGTTGAATTAATGTATATTAAATAAATGAAGGAATAATCATTTAGTTATATTTATACATAGAGTAACATTGTTTAAATACTATATAGATACCAAACCAAACCAGTTGCTTTCAAGTCACTTCAGACTCATGGTGATCTCAGGTGTGTCAGAGTAGAACCGTGCACCATAAGGTTTTCAATGGCTGATTTTTTGGAAGTAGATTTCCAGACCTTTCTTCTGAGGTGCCTCTGGGTGAACTCAAACCATCAACTTTTCAGTCAGCAGCCAGGCATGTTAGCAATTGAGCATGTTAACCAAATGTAGCACCCAGGGACACTATGCTTCTTGTGGTTGACCAATGCTCCACTTCCTAGTTCTTCTGGAACTCCCAAACTTCTTAACTAGTTCCAGTCCTAGTCCTCCAGGATTTTTGACCTTAATTCTTTAAGTCCCCACCCTATAAACCAAAAAAACTCGTTGCTGGCTATTCCAACTCATAGTGGTTAAGAACTCAGCTGATAACCAAAAAGTCAGCAGTTTGAATCCACCAGCCACTCCTTGGAAACTCTATGGGGGCAGTTTTTCGCTGTCCTATATAAGGTCACTATGAGTCCCCAACCTATACCTCCCCCCAAATTACCTTTGATTATGTTAGCCAGAGTTACCTCCTTATGTTTGCAGCCAAGAATACTGATAGTTATATAACAAGAAGTATCAAGCTGAATTAGCAAACTAAATTAAATGAAAACAAACAAACAAAAAAAGTGGCCAGCAGTATGGCCTTGAAAAATACTTAAATGTTAGATATTCTCATTAATCATAAATTTCAGCTAGGACCTCTATGCCCCTTGATATGTGGGAAAATTTGGCTAAAGCCCGTCATTTCTACAGCCTGTGGAAGCCTGAAACATTCCCTTAGATTTCTGAAATTTCTCAGAGCATTTACTCTTCTGCCATCCTGGGTCTTTTGGGCTTCCATTCCCCAACATGCATTCTGTCTCTCAAAACACATCTACTTAGACAGGAATGTCAGGCAACTCACCAATTCACACACACACACACACACACACACACACACCCCTACACATTCATGTAAAGTATTTGTAGTATGGTAGGAGGCAGTGTAGTAATATGACCTTGAGAAAGTCACTTAACGTTTTTTGTGCCTTAGTTGCCACACATTGTGAAATAGGGATAATAATGACATGTGCCTCACAGGGTTGTTTTCAAATTAAATGGAATAATACAAATCAAATTTCTAGTTCATCATGTGTAGTAAACACTCAACCCTCAATTCATAGCCAGGCCAGAAAATTTTATTAAAAAACTGGATCTTGGGAGAGGTCAGCACATACACACATTAAAAAAGAAAATATGCAACCTTGTTGTTGTTCTGTGCCATCAAGTCGATTCCGACTTGCAGCGACCCCATGTGACAGAGTAGAACTGTCCCATAAGGTTTTGTAGGCTGTAATGTTTACGGGAGCAGAACACCATGTTTTTCTCCTGAGGAGCTGCTAGATGCAACCTAACTACTCTCAAAGCTCCTTACAGCCACCGTGCCACTGGAGGTTTCAGCCTAGCCCCTTCCCAAACAGAGTCCAGGCTCTCCTCTTTCTCTGAATCTTCTCTCTTCTCCAGACTTCTCCCTCATCTGCTCACTCCTTTTCCTCTGTCTTCAGAGAAAGTAAAAAATTCCTCTCCCCTGCCAGGACCCAGGCCCTCCAGCTCTCACCCTACATGGTCATCTTTCCAAACGAAGACGTTACTAAGGAAGAGCTCTGGTTCCTGCTTTTAAAATACGAAAATTTACTGTATCTAGTTACACCTAGAGCCCCTGGTGGCACAGTGGTTACGCATTTGGCTGCTAACCAAAAGATTGGCAGTTTGAATCCACCTAGAGCATTGGCTTCCAAATCCTAGTCATTTGCATAGTACCCTCATGATTTTTCTCCACATTCACTTACTAATGAGTATAATAATTTACAAAACAATTTCTTTAAGTAAACTCATTTTAAATTTTTAATAAATACATTTTTAAATGTAAAGTGTATTACACTACTGTCATTGTGTGCAATTGAGCTGATTCCGACTCATAGTGACCCTATAGCACAAAGTAGAACTGCCCCCACAGGGTTTCCTAGGCTGAAATCTTTACAGGAGGAGATCAACAGGTTTTTTCTCCCAAAGAGCAGCTGATGGGTTCGAACCACTGACCTTTTGGTTAGCAGCTGAGAGCTTAACCATTGAACTACCAGGGCTCCTATTTCACCACTAAAGCCAAAAAAAAAAAACCCCAAACCCATTGCCATTGAGTCAATTCTGATTCATAAGGCAAAATCGTACTACTCACTACTATAGGGAGGTAACCTTAAAATATTTAATTTTGAAGTAAAAAAAATGTTGCTATTATACCACCTAAAATCACCATGCATCACCAGTGATACATGCACCACAGTTTGGTAATCACCGGCTTAACAAATGTCCTTTATTATGGACATCCAGAAGTTGTACCGAGGAGGAAATGGAAGTAAAGCCGTGGCATTTGCGTGTTGCTAATACTGTGGGTGGAGAGGCGGAGTGGTGAGGATGAGCATATGTTGATGGGATCAGATTAGAATACTGACAGAGAGGATGGTCTACAGACAAGATTCTGGGGAGTGATATCAGCTCGTATCCCGCCTTACTCTTCCAGAGCACCAGGGAGAATGGCTAATGTTGGTTTAATTGAATTGCATGCTGCTATTAGAATCAATGCTGCCATTAGGGATCATAATATTTGAATTATACCCCCAGAAAGGGTACTGTAATCAACTGAGCCAGTTTGATACAGTATATTGGAAACTGAAAACACTTTTGTAATTTGTCACTCTTCATACTGCTCACCTCTGGCCTTTTAATTAAAAATAAAATTGAGATAGTCTGGATTCCACTATGCTTTCTATGTACAAATAATTTCACAGACTTTTAGGAAAAATTAAATACATGGCACCAGCCTAAAATCTACATTATATCAGCGACTTTGGTAAGTGACAAAGTCCACAATGGCAAGAGTCTACTTCAAGTGTAAAACGTTTCATTGTTAGGTAAACAGTCTTTTTGCATATCTAGGTGTACTAAATAGAACTCTATTGGAAATATACATAGTACAGCAATGGCTGGCTGATCAACTCTTTATTAAATACCTACCATGTGCTGGGGATTAGGCAAGACATCAGGTGACACATTCTATCCTCAAGGAATTCCCTTGTTGGGCGATACTATATCTTTGTAATTCAAGTCGTATTATACTAGAGTTTCTGTCAAGATATTTGACAGCTCCCTTTTGTCACAATGTTCCTCTACATCAAACACAGAGGCACAGTTCCCCTGATCTGTACCTGAAATATACTTTTCTGTAAGTCTCAAGTGAAAGAAAAAATGCTCCTGTGATTGCACCTGGGATAGATTTTTTCAGGATGTCTTCCAGCCAGAGTTATGTGTGGATAACCCTCAGTCTCAAATGCCAAGGAGTATCGCTTCACAACATTCGAGCCTTATTGACTACAATCTCTTTGCACTATGCGGCTGTGCCAGATAAAATGCAGCGGGCTTTTAAAGAAAGAAACAACAACAACGACACTTTCCTAGGAGTCATCCTATTATTTTCAGCTCCATGGGTTGCAAGAAATTCCAGGAAAACAAAACAGAAACTGTTTAACTTTATGCAAGTATGCCATGCATTTCATCATGGCACAGAATCTGATGACCTGGTTGAAAACAGAAATGGGTAAACTAGACTGTTATTTTATTTAAAAAAAAAAAAAAAAAAACTATTCGAATTTATACCTAAAATTTACAAGTACAGATGGATATTCGCGGAGCTATTTTTACCTCATTTAAATACATCTTGTTTCTTCCTATTACAGAGATGAATATCTATCTACATGGAATGGCATCTTCATAATGCTGACTTTTAGTATAGGTAACTGGAAACATTTACAGCCATCTTTCATTTATCATTTAAGCAGAAACAATACAACACTAATAATCAAACAGTACCACACTTATGATTACATATGAAAGCTGGAAAAAAAATCCACATCCATTGACTTTGTAACTCGACTGCAGCTATTTTTCAGAGGCTTCACAGTACAAATGGCCATAATTTACAGCACAACGTATACAGAAACGTAGCATACCTCACATTAGCATCAAGTTCATCCATTACAGGAAATAGGCATGGGTGAGTTGGATTTCAGTGGCCACAGGAAATAGCTGGTCCTACAATGGGAGAATTAAAAAAAGATTAGATGGGAAGATAACATAGGAAAATAAAAGTCTTTGTTAATGAAACAAATGTCAAATAATCATTGCTTCCTGTTTAATAAAGCTTTTGCTTTGTAGAAGTACTGTATTGGAGAAGTATTTCATAAAAAATACGATAGCAAAAAGCTATAGGCATACTGAGGTATGGTACAGATGAATGTTGCAAAAATTTCTTTACAATACACTAATCTTCTGGAGATTGAAACATATGGGTACTTTTTATTACTCCATGTTGATCAGCTTGTTATTTTTTGCTCCTCCCAAAAACATAGCTTATTTATATGATCTGCGTTAGGATACCAGCTAGTGAAATAGGTAACTATATTCCTATGATTAAAATAGTACATTGCCTAAGATGGTCAGCTATTTTGTTTCCTTTGAAGTTTTTCAGCTTTTTTTTTTTTTTTAATCTTTTTTGAGAGTGAGGAATAATAGATGTCTTGGAGAATCTGGAAAACTCTTGAGAACTCCCTGTTCAGGAGAAAAAAATGGAAGTGGATGCAGATACATGCACACTTTCTGGAGCCCACAGGTTCCCTGAGGGCCACCAGGAACCCAGGCTAAGAACTCCCAGTGTAAGGGAAGTTAACTTTTAAATACCCAAATTTCCCCTAGCATAGATCCACAGGAAGACATTTCCCTTTTGTTTACAGGCACTCACTGATGCCACCCAAACTGGCTTTCTTAACTGCACAGTTTCACTTTTTCAGAAGAATACCAATGTTTTTCATCACAATTGTTCCACAGTATGGTAAATCAGAGAAGGTAGGGGCTTGCTGGGTTACTCCAAGCATGCCTCTCTTTCATTCTGAGCTTCATCATCCCCTCCCTCAGTAAATGGAAGGGACTGGAATTGATGATCACTAGGTTCACTTCCAGGTCTGACATTCTATAATTCCATCTGCTAGTTTTCTAATAGAATCTTACCAAGAAGAAACTCAAAATCTGTCTGTCTATGTAATAGAACAATGAAACTCATCTTAAGCCTTTGGATGCCTTGGCCAGGGAAGACCAAACATGTGGGCCTGACAGCTGCACCAATCCCTAGCTCCAATGATGAGCACTGGCCCCAAACTGGCCAATCAGAACAGTCTATACCGTGGCCACAAGGATTCATTAGCTCACCAGCTATGCCAGTAAAAGCCAGACCTGGGATTTTTGCTACAGAAAGTCTCTCTTTTCCCTGGTGTTACTAACCTGGTAGACTTTTAGCTTGAAGCTGCTGGTGGCATCATGGCCACTTCATGGACAGAGCCTCTCTGAAAATGAAGTTAACCTAAAGGAAAATATGGCTGCAACTTAGATAATGCCAGCGCCCTGGTGATATAATTTGAGGCTTAAGATCCAGTAATGTCTTAAGACAGTTTTACACCTGAACTTTCCAATTATATGAGCCAACAAATTTCTTCTTCCTTAAATCATTTGGAGTTGGGTGTCAGCCATTATTCGCAACCAAAAGAATACTGAGTAATATACACGAAAATCAATATTGTATTGGTATACAGACTAGAAGGAAGAAAGGCAGGAAATAAGAAAATCAGTTAAAAGCAAGCTAAAGTTCACCTTATGAAACTACATTTTTAAAATATGACAACAAAGGGAAAATCTTATAAATTCATAGCAATATATGTTGTTTTATATATATATATATATATATAGATATAGATATAGCCATTTAACAACACAGTGAGACTGCATGCATTTTTCAGAGAGCAAGGAAGAGTAACCAATGGGGAGTTGGTGATTAGTACCTATCCTGATTTGATTAATCTGTTAGAATCCATCATGCTCTGCAGTACTCACCAGGGATAAGTAATCAGAGATGTGATTTGTGATTACAGGGACATCTTTTGTTGGAAAGATGGTATATGGCAAGGAGGGTGGAAGGAACCACTGCCTTTATCTTGCATACTTAAATTTACAGCTTCCTAACAAAGTGGTACTTAGTTAATTAAAAAATACAATCAACTAAGAGTGTCTCCCACGTTCACTAATAAGTTGCATCACTTCTAAAAGTTCTGCCAATTCAAAATCCTATAAGACAGTGTGTATTGTGTGTGTGTGTTTTAATGATAGTGCTGCAGGCACCCCACTATCTGTTCTAAGGAACAATATTCTCCATGTTGATCTCCAGAGAAGCAGATCACTAGATCATTATACCCAGAAAAAGAGCATGGCAAGTCATGGGGGATGGAGAGAGCGAGAGAGGGAGTCAAGAAAACTCTGACTCCATGTGAGGTACAAATGACAGTCTCAGCATTCTCTCAGGACCACGGCAAGCTCAATCCACTGGCATTATTCAAAACACTTCACCTGTCACCAAAGTAAAGAAAGTTACAGCGACATACAACTCTTATCAGATTCCTCAGTGTCTTTTCTTTGCCAGACACATTGAGAGGCTGATCGTTCAGTAAAAAAGGATGCAGAGAAAGAAGATGAGGAAGAAGTGGTCATCTTATTTATGCCACTCAGTGCTAACTCCAACTCTCAGTACTCTGGCTTACAAATTTTAAATAACTAAAGGGCAAAACTAAAAGGCAAGTGTACCCCATCTTTACCCTTGTTCCTTGATTCAGAATACCCTGAAATATTGCTGTAGAATGTTGTTAATGGTTAACAGAAGGTGTGTAGTTACACCTTTATTATTAAAAGTGTGAGCACAGGACTCACCTGTAAATAGTCCCCACCTATTGGAATGAAAGATCGATGTCGTTTGGTACAGGGCCAACATCTGCCAACCTGGAGCTGTGTCAGAACTTCAGCTAGCTTTGCTGTGCTATGTTTTGTTTTCCTTGGTTTTGGATGCATGGTCAGATATTCATGCATAACTATGCTTGGATTGACCACGTTCCCTTATAGAGTACCTTTGCTTTGGACAAGTGTCAGGAATAAGTAAAACATTTTCATCTCAATAGCCAAATCAAGGGTGGGAGTCTGACATATGAAAGGAGTCACTGGACCTAAGTTCTTAGCCTGACCCCACCACTCACTCACTGTTTCTATTCTTTTTTTTTTTTCCCATACAAAAATTTATACATATATTGTTATGTGACCCTAATTGCTCTCCCATACTGTGACCCACTCCTCCTTTCCACCCCTGATTCCCCATGTCCATTCAACCAGCTCCTAACGTTCTCTGCCTTCCCATCTCAGCTCCGGACAGAAGCTGCCCATTTGGTCTCTTGTAGTTGCTTAAGCTAAGAGGCACACTCCTCAAAAGTATCACTTTATGTCCCACAGTCCAGTCCAATTCCTGTCTGAGGAGTTGGCCTCAGAAATTGTTTTAGTCACTGTTACTATTCTTAAGCAAGTCTGTTCCCCAATCTGAGTCTCACTTTCCCCAACTGTAGGGTGGAGTGGGGCAGATGGTGTTGGGCAGGGTGAGCAAAGGGAGAATTTTAAAGTAATTAGAGCTTCTCAGAAGTCAAAGGAAATTTTCCTTGAAAAGGTGGGTTCTCCCTCATTAGGGACATTCAGACAGCATGTGGGTAATCTTTTAAGAATGTCTAAATGAGAATCTGTGATTTTGATGACTAGTAAGGCAACCCTGGGTGATACAAATGGTTAAGCACTTGACTACTAGCCAAAAGGAGGGCAGTTTGAACCCACCCAGAGGCACCTCAGAAGATAGGCCTAGTGATCTGCTTCTGAAAGGTCACAGCCTTGAAAACCCCCATGCAGCAGTTCTTTTCTGCACACAAGGAGTTGCCATGAGTAGGAATCGACTCATTGGCAACTAACAGCAACAACAACAACAACAAAACAAGGTTTCTTCCAGTGCTAACATTATAGGACTGTGACAGATGTCAGTTCTGCCTCTCACATCCCCAGAAAAAGACCATGTGTTTTTAATCATTTTCCAATTTGAAAAAGGATACACATTCAACTCTCATATGCTCTCTCAAACAGGTCCATGTACTGAGCACAATCACAGACATTTCTGAGCAGGTGGAACAAAAATAAAAGCTACGTGAAAGACCAGCTATTTGATAAAAGTTAGCTGTCCAAATGCTTGTTTTGGGGGCTCATTACCTCACCGTTCTGTCTCACTACAAGCCATGTGAACCAAAACACACAATCCCACAAAAATCAAAACAAACAAGCATCCCAAAAACAGTCTCCTAAATTCTATGGTGATGATGACTTCCCAGTGACCCAAGCCCTCTTGACCTTCACTGTGAAAAAAATTCTTGAACCATTTGCAAAATTACAATGGTGTAAATTCTCACTGAAGAGAAGAAAAGGTCCTCTCCTTGGCTATTTGCTCAGACTTTGTTTTCTGGAAAATATTTGGAATTTGTAGGATGCTGTGGTAGATTGAACTGTGTTCCTCAAAAATGTATGTCAATTTGCTAGGCCATGATTTCCAGTATTGTGTGATTGTCCACCATTTTGTCATCTGATGCAATTTTCCTGTGTTGTAAATCCTGCCTCTGTGATGTTAATGAGGTAGGATTAGAGGCAGTTATGTTAATGAGGCAGGACTCAATCTACAAGATTAGATTGTATCTTGAGTCAATCTCTTTTGAGATATAAAAGAGGGAAGCAAGCAGAGAGACAGGGGGCCAGGAGAATAGCCCTTCCTTTGGTCCCGGGGTTCCTGTGCTGAGAAGCTCCTAGACCAGAGGAAGATTAATGACAAGGACCTTCCCCTAGACCTGACTGAATGAGATAGCCTTCCCCTAGAGCTGGTGCCCTGAATTTGAACTTCTAGCCACCTAAACTGTGAGAGAATAAACTTCTGTTTGTTAAAGCCATCCACTTGTGGTATTTCTGTTATAGCAGCACTAGATAACCAAGACACATGCCTTCTCAGGAAAATTTTTTTTAACCTCAATCAGTGGATTCATACTCTTTAAAGGAATTTCTCTCTGAAAATTACTCCTGAAAAAAGGTCATACTATTTGTTTATCTAGACATATAAACTGTGATCTACAGGTAAAAATTTATACAAGCCATTAAATACATAAATAAAAGAGTCTGTGTTCCAGGAGCTGGACCTTGATTTGCAGGTGGCTCTTTCTAGGGATGGAAGTCCAAGTGCAAAATGTGTTGCTAAGACATCTAGAAAGATTTAATCCTAAGTAAAAAAGCTTCTAGCCTTTCCATCTCCACAACTAAAAATTCCATGTAGATGTCAATTCAGTTACACTTGGTGTACCCCTCTCCTTATTTATACAGTTAGGATGCAAGATGGCTTTAAACTTTTTTCAAAATAACTAAGTAAAATATTCTTCCTGAGAGAACGAAGAGAACAGGATACAAGGAAAAGATTTGTCCAAAAGACTAATGGACCACAAATACCACGGCCTCCACCAGACTGAGTCCAATACAGCTAGATGGTACCCAGCTACCACCACTGACTACTCTGACCGGGATCACAATAGAGGGTCCTGGACAGAGCTGGAAAAGGATGTAGAACAAAATTCTAACTCACAAAAAAAAAAAAAAGACCAGATTTACTGGCCTGACAGACTGGAGAAACCCTGAGAGTATGACCCCCAGATACCATTTTAGCTCAGTGGTGAAGTCAATCCTGAATTTTACCATTCAGCCGGGGATTAGACAGCCTCATAAAACAAAACTGGACTAATGAGACACAGCAGTCAAGGGACGAGGACTGGTAGGCAGGAGGGGACAAGAAAGCTGGTGATAGGGAACCCAAGGTTGAGAAAGGAGAGTGTTGACATGTCATGGGGTTGTTAACCAATGTATAGAGCAATATGCATACTAACTGTTTAATGAGAAACTATTTGTTTTGCAAACCTTCATCTAAGGTACAAGAAAAAAAAGAATTATCTATATGAGATCAAATTGACAACAGCAACTCAAAAGGTTTAATGGGAAGCCTAGGGGGCAGTGAGTTGAAGATAATGGTGATGGAATAACTGGGAAAAGAATAGTGAGAATAGCAGCTCAATGGGAAGAATGTAATCGATGTCACTGAATTGTACATGTAGAAACTTTTGAAATGGTGTAACTTTGGCTATGTATATTTTCACCAAAAAAAAAAAAGAGTTGTCCAAGGTTGAGAAAGGAGAGTGTTGACATGTCATGGGGTTGTTAACCAATGTCATAAAACAATATATGTACTGACTGTTTAATGAGAAACTATTCTGGAAACCGTCATCTAAAGTACAATAAATATATATATATTTAACAAAAAAAAAAATTCTTCCTGAGTAAACAAACATTTCTCCACTGGGGACTTTGACCCCTTTCTCAAAAAACTGATATTTAAAATAAGCCTTAACTAATGAATAAATATTTAAAAGACATACCAAAACTACCCTTTGGGAACAAGAGTGGATTACAGGTAAAATAAAGGAGAAAACTGAACTTCCATTTCACATAGCACTGAACAGAGAACATCTAGAGTATTTCTAGAAATTACATTTTTTAAAAGGCAGTTTCCCTGCATCCTCCCCTCCCACCCCCGCCCCCCCACACAAAAGAAAAGTATGACCAGGGAAGTGAGGTTACAAGAAATCAGATCCAACGAAGTATGGATCTGGGTATTTAATAAGAAAAAGAGAAGTTCCAGGAGGCGTCTATTTATACATTTACTTTTGTGATCACTTGATTAATGCTTTACTCCCAATTTGACCACAGGTTCTATGAGGAAAGAGACATAATGCATGATCAGTAAACATTTGTTGAATGCATGGCATGACATGATATGGAAGTTCTGTTTGCTAATTAGAGAAAGGATTCGCCTTGTCTTCATGGCTCCAGAGGACAGATGGGTGGACATCTCAAGACACTGTTTGAGATTCACTATGAGACAGCTCATTCCAGTCCTCTGAGCTGTCCAATTAGTGACCTGGGTTCCCTGGCAAGCAGCAGGAGCCACCTCAGTGGGAAGCTCAAACAAAAGCCAGAAAACCATCAATCAGTCACGTTTCAGGGGAGGAAGCAAGTCTCAGATGATTCTGAATTTTAATGAAATCCAGGAATGCAGTGAGAGCAGGACGAGTAAAAATCTGTTTATTGTAGAGTAGTGGTTCTCAAATTTATGATCCACTAGGTCTGGGGTTGGGCTTCAGAATTTGTATTTCTAACAAATTCCCAGGTATTACTGACGCTGCTGGTCTGGGGATTTCATTTTGACAATCAATGTGGTAAAACATTGATTCCCCAAGTGAGGTTCTCATAACCCTGGAGAAAGAATATGATATTAAGTAGCAGGTGGGTATAGCATTACGTACTATCAGATCATATAGTGAAAAATGTGTTTTCATTTTCTATTTTAATCACTATTGTTATGTTGAGAAAAGGACTCAAATAAGTACTAGCTTATCTCTGAAATCTTCCTGATATTTACTAATCTCTCTTTTGTAATAAAGAACAGCTCCCAGCTCAAAATCTTTTGACAGAACAGTTATTGTCTTGGTTGGGTCCCCCTCTCCGGAAGCAGACCTTGAGGTAAGGATTAAACGCACGTAGTTTATTTGGTAGGTGGAGGAACACTGGCAGGGAAGAGGTGACTCAGGAAAGGAATGAAAGGCAATCAATAAGAAATTAAGCTACTGAAGCTTAACCCTAGAGGAAAGCTCTGAGAAACAGTGTAAAACATGTGCCTCAGAATTGTCCTGGGAAAGGGGTGAGGGAGTTGGGGTATTAATTCTCCCACATCCGTCATTTACTAGATAAGGGCAGTTCTCAGGGAGACATGGATTCCCAGGCACCTCCAGTCCATTATGCTTGTGGACAAAGTGAGTTCCAGCAGATTAAGAGTAGCCTTCCAAAAATGATGCAGGTGCCAGACATTGGAAGTTAGGGTGAGTCACACAGAAATGGTGAGGGGATCTGCAGGAAAATGGAAGCAATACCGACAATGTCTGCTCCAACTACTTAGCTGAAATCTAATACATTGCTTTGTTTGTATTGTATTTGCTTTTGCAGTTACCTTCCATTTCTTCCAGCTGGTACTGGTTTCCATTTACATTTTTTCCTTTTTTAAAAAATAAATTTACCTAAAGAAAACTAATCGATTTGAAGACAAATGCTATATAGATAATGCTCCAGATGGTATGAGAAGGGGGCAAGATTCACAAAGATAGTACTCAAACAATTGAAGTTTAGGGAATATTGGCATAGTCGTTTAAGTCAGTATATTTTTTTTTTTCTGGAACATACCAGAGAGCAAATATTTTAGGCTTTTTGAGACTTAAGGTCACCGTAGCAAGTACTCAACTCTGCTGGTGGTGTTCAAAAACAGCCATAGACAATACATAAACTAATGAGCATGACTGTGTTACCATAAAACTTTATTTGTGGACACTGAAATTTGAATTTCATATAATTTTCATTTGTCATGAACTATTATTCTTCTTTAGATTTTTTTTTCAATCATTTAAAAATGCAAAAATCATTCTTAGCTTACAGGCCATACAAAAAAGCAGGCAGCAGACCAAATAATTTGCTAACCTTTGATTCAAAGCACAACCTTAGAATCTGTCCTAATTTTACCAATTACCAGTATGACCTGGGAAGATTATCGAACTTTTCTTAGCCTCAATTGCCTGATCTGTATAATGGGGGTAAACATAATATCTACCTCATAAGGTTGGTGTAATAAATAAGTGGAAATGAATGTTTATATAGTGGGTGCCAAGTGGGTTCACAGTATGGGATTAGCCAGTTATTGGAACAAGATGGCCTCCAGGTTGTCAATGTTCCAGTCATTGGACATTGGATGTTTCCTGCCCTGCTTCTCCACAAAGGCAGCCATGCCCAACTCCTCTACTTTGGGACGTGGTTCCAGAAACGATTCTCTATAAGGTAGACCCCTGAAGGCTGAGCCTGAGAATGTCCAAGAGCTTGTCATCACGGATTTCATAGGCCTTGAACTGGGAGCAAGACAACCCAAAATTTGCATTCTATCTAAATTATATCTTCAAAATTAATGTTAGGAATCTCTCAGAATTATGCTGCTGACAGCTGCTGACCACAGTGGTTCTCAAGCGTTAGTATACCTGAAAATCTCATGTAAAAACTGCAGATTCCTTTCCTGAATCGGTGGGTCCAGGAATCTGCATTGTAGTAAACACCCCAGTGATTCTGCTACAGATGATTTATGGAGAATAGTTTGGGAATTGTTGCAAGGATGGAGGGAAGTCCAACCAGGTGAGCACACACTTCTGAACTCCTCTTTAATGGTTTTTCCTTATCTGTTTAACTGCCTCACTTGCTGAAGAGACCTGAATTACAGTATTTGTTGTGTGTGCCAAGACAAAGGTCTGTGCAGGCTTGTTTACCTCTTCTGTCTTCTCTCTTTCTTATTTCTTCTAACCCTCCTGGATTAGAAAATAGTTTATACCAAATTCTCTACTTAGATATCGTGTGTTGATTGCCATAGGCAATTAAACATGCCAGCACAATCTGAAAGGACTTAGGCTATTTACAACTTCTTAGATGGAAATTCCCGAGTAGAGTCTGCATCTTTGGTAGATTAATAAAATGTCACCTCTTAAATGGCTGCTGCCTACAATCTCATTCCAATAAACAAACCCCTAAGGAAAAAATAAAACTATACCTATAGATTTAAGAGGGTCTGATTTAACACAGAAAGAGAAGGCTCCTGTAGAGAAAGTGGGATAGGGGCAATGAGATATTTATAACTGATATTTCTTGAAAACCTACATGTGTTATTGCATTTAATCTTCGCATCATCCTATGAAGGATTACTGCCATTATCTCCATTTCACAGATGAAGAAACTGAGGCATAGAAACGAGGAGTTGTTCAAGGTCACACCAGGTAATGACTCCAGAACTCAGACCTTTAACCACTAAGCTACATCTCTGTCTTAGTCATCTAGTGCTGCTATAACAGAAACGCCACAAGTGGATGGTTTTAATGAAGAGAAGTTTATTTCCTCACAGTTAAAGTAGGCTAAAAGTCCAAATTCCGGGCGTCAGCTCCAGGGGAAAGCTTTTTCTCTCTGTCGGCCTTCTTCTCTTCTGTGTTCCCCTGCACTAGGAGCTTCTCTGCGCAGGGAACCCCGTCCAAAGGACGCGCTCTGCTCCCAGCACTGCTTTCTTGATGGTATGAGGTCTCCATCTCACTGCTCACTTCTGTCTTTTATATCTCAAGAGATTGCCTCAGGCCACAATCCAGTCTTGTAAATTGAGTCCTGCCTCGCTAACACAACTGCTGTCCATCCTCCCTCATTAACATCATAGAGGCAGGATTTACCACACATGGGAAAAATCACACAATACTGGAAATCATGGCCCAGCCAAACTGATAAGCACATTTTTGGGGGGACATAATTCAATCCATGACAATCTCATATGACCCAGATCTCAATAGTTCCCATCTCAACTCTCCCAGCTCAGTTTTATTAACTGGATATTTATATAGCTCCTCCAGAATGTAAAACTTCCAGAATATCTCTCGGCACTTGAAAGATGATAAGTTCTTAACCAAGGCCCAACTTTGCTTTTCAAACCATGTGATTCTGAGTTCCTCACTTCTATAAGCCCCAGTTTTTCAGCTGTTCAATGTAGTTAAGATAAACAGCCTACCTGTCTTGCAGATCTGCTGCTATTCATGAAGTTCAAGTGAGATAACATATGTGAAAGTCCTCTGAACACTGTAAAAAAGTTATTGAAAATGGCAATTTCCCAGCCTGTCATTGTCATAAATTATTTTTAAACATTGAGGAGGAAGAAAGAGTGCATTCATTTCATGAAATCATCTGTGTCAACAATCAGACTTTCCAGTGATCTGGGTTGGTTGTAAAGTCCTAAACCTCCTGATCTTTAGGGAGCAGGGAGATCACTACCTCTACATGGAAGGTGGACTATTTGTCTTGGCTCCTGCTATGTATCAGAAATTGTGGGAGCTTGATAATCAGATGACCAAGGTGCTAGTCACTATCTTGCCACTAATCTTAAGTGAGTCTTTCCCTCCTCCTTCTAGGGGACACAGAGCTGCTTCATGGTTAAGAAAGTGGTTTCAGAAGTCAGACTGCCAGTGTTAAATCTCAGCTCCATCAACTCATGTGTGACTTTGGGCAAGTCAATTCACCTGTCTTGGTCTCAGTTTCCCTATTGTAAAAATGACAGGAAGTAACAGCAACTTACTTTGAAATGCATTAAAATATGGACTGATGAATCTATAGATGGGTGAATATACAGAAATGTGATACAGCATCAAAAATGAATTAATGAATGGATAGATAATATTTGATAAAGTAACTATAGTTAAATGTACATCGTAGAAACTACGTGGTGAGTATATGGGTATTCACTGCACAATTCTTTCAACTTTTCTCTTTAACATTTATTATCATAATAAAATGTTGGGAAATAAATCAAAAAAGGCAACAACAGGGTTGCTTGAAGAGTTAGATGAAGGTCAAGAGGATGGGCCCCTCTAGCTCTTCCAATATGTAAGTCAGTTCCGTGCTAGGTAAGCAGAGGCATGACATGCATAGTTAAAGTGAGAAGCCAAGCCACATGGCACAGAAACCAGGTGGACAGATAGGAGCCAGGATGTAGCCACAGAAGTATCAGAAACCAGGAGGTATACACAAATAGAAGGAGCAAGACTCTGTGCAAGGAGTGCATAACATGAGTCAGACATTGAAAATAAAGACAGTTTGTTTTTATTAAATGTCAACTTCATGTGTTTCTCCATAACACATCCCTCTGGTAAGAAAAAAGCACTGGATCTGGAGTCATATAAATCTGATTTCAAAGCCTGTCTCTGTTTCTTAGTTGTGTGACAATCTCAGACCAGACGAGTTGCTGTCGAGTTGAGTCAGACTCTTGCGAAAGAGTAGAAATGTGCTCCATAGGGTTTTCAATCACTGATTTTTCAGAAGTAGGTCTTTCTTCCAAGGTGTCTCTGGGTGGACTTGAACCTCCAACCTTTTGGTTAGCAGCCAAGCACGTTAACCATTTGCATCACCCAGGGACTATAAAACATAATTAAAAAACAACAACAGCAACAACCCATTGCCACAGAGTTGATTCTGACTCAGAACGATCCTATAAGACAGAGCAGAACTGTCCCATAGGGTTTCCAAGGCTGTAATATTTATGGAAACAGACTGCCACATCTTTCTCCTGAGGAGTGGCTGGTGGGTTCGAACTGCCGACCTTTCAGTTAACAGCTAGGTGCTTAACCACTCAGACCACCTGTCACAAGGAATATCTACCATAACCACAAGGGTGAACCAATGGTGACTATGCTCCTGCTATGACCTCATGCCCATAACTGATTGGAACAATCAGATTCTTTCTCTTGAGAATTTGAACTGATTGATACAGACTCTTGGGAATTGGTCACACTAATGGCAGAACAATGAGACAAGGATCATGAACTCCTGGAGCTGAGTTCTCTGGAACTGACCTGGTCCCATTCTTCTGGGGCCTAGTTGTTCCTTGAATCCATGAAAAAATAAATAAATAAAACCATTATGTTTCCAATAAATTCCAATTTTTGCTTATGCAAGCCAGTGTTGACTTTCATTATGTACAACCAAAAAATACATTTACTAATACAATTTGTCTTCTAACTCAAGAGTTTTCTTAAAGTTTCTTGGCCTTGGTTTCTTCATCTATAAATGGAAAAAACAATACTTTCCCCAGGAGTTGATATACAAATAAAAGAAGACTAGGTATATAAAACTTCACAACACATAGTAAATATTCAATAAGTATCTAAATTGAATCTGAGTTTCAAAATATCTAGATTTTTTCTGAGAAAGTACTTGGAAGCACCTTGCTTAGATGGAGAATGTATGGTCATACAAAAAGAAAAAGATGTTGACAGTCAAGAAGAAGGAAGATGTTCATTGAGTTAGAAATTTGGTTTTAAAAGAAACTTTCTGATTGAGATTTCAAAAACCTAATCAGCTCCATATAAATTTTCAGAACTAGAGTTTCTGTTGAATTTCTTCAATGTGCTAATGCTGATTTGAAAGGCAAAGAAGTACAAAGCAACTGCACAGGAAATAAAAGCTGGATGGAGAGATAATGTATCTTTCTTAACCTCAGAGAGGCTACTCGGAATTTATCTGGCAGTAGACAAGATACTAAAGGACTTTTGATTTGGATTATCCTGTGAGCAATAAGAGATTTTATCATCCAAATTGAGGTAGTGGTGGGGGTGAGTGGAGGCAGGGAACATGAAAATATCTAAGAACAGAAATAATCCAAACTAGAAATACCATAGCTGAGAAAAAGCAAAGGTTTTTCTGAAAGTCAAAATGAGAAGCAAAACTTAGATGCTTAATAACAATTGAGATTTAGTGAGAGAAGATGTCAGCTTGTCCCTGGCAGTTATTATTGTTTCAATCTTGCTCCACCCATTATTCCTCTTTAATACAAATGTTTAGTTATGTTAAACATAAGATAGATATAGAAATATATATAAAGTCTAAAGTGGGTGGGTTGTGAACTTTATTTTAGTTATCTATGTCTTAATCCAGTGGTTCTCAAATTATGGTCCCCAAATCAGCAGTATCAGTATTGCCTGAGAACTTGTTAGAAATGCAAGTTCTCAGATCCCAACAAAGAGGTACTGAATCAGAAATTGTGGAGGTGGGATTCAAAAATTTGTGTTTTAATATGCCCTCCAGATGATCCTAACACTCACCACAGTTTAACAACTATTGTCTGAACCAAACCACTGGGCTTGCAAAATCAAGGCTCTACCAGGTATTTGCTGGCAGCTACTAGACCTATGGATTTGTTGAGCTAGAGTCTTAGAGAAAATAGTCAACCTTCTCAGGACATATCTTAGATTTTCAAGTTTATTGGTAACTGGTAAGGTAGTCATTCTTCCTCTGACTATAATTAAGTTTGGCCTCATCAGTAAGCCTGGTTGGGGGACATTTGCCTTGCACTTATATTTCCCTCTGTCCAAATGCATACCAATTTCTACTGCCTCAATAGTATAAAAAGTCAACAGCATGCAGAAAAGAAGAACCAAATGGCAAGAGAAGAAGCACGTGGAAGGAGGGAGTTCATTAAAAAAAAAAAAAAAGGCAATTTTGATGTTAGTGACAGAAGATATATCTAAAGTTTAGATTGATGGTGAGGAAATTTACAGAAAAAGGAACGTTTCATTCACTGTTTGCTCCTTTTCACCGTCCTTTCTTCCCCTGTGCCTCCCCTCATTACAAAACCCAGCCACTACCCTCCTCACTCTAGATATTCCTTAGAGTTATTTGAAGTCATGTTATTCCAACTGAATTCAACTCATAACCTCTAGCCTCCTTCCTAGACACAGACTTGTTTCTACCATAGGACTTAAAAACCAAACCAAATCCCTTGCCACTGAGTAGATTCCAACTCACAGCGACCCTATAGGACAGAGTAGAACTGCCCCATAGGGTTTCCAAGGAGCAGCTGGTGGATTTGAACTGCCAACCTTTTGGTTAGCAGCCACCCGCTTAACCACTGCACCACCAGGGCTCCATAATAGGACTAGATGATGATTAAGATCAGTTCCACTCTATAATATCAAGATCCCATTCATGCAAGGCAGTTTAGTAGGGGGGAGGGGGTTGGTTTAGAGTACGGTCTCTAGAGTCAGACGACATACAATCCAACCCCAGCTCTACCACTTAACAGTTGGGAGAACTTGAGCAAGTTATTTCACCTCTCTAAGTCTGAGTTACCTTATCTCTAAAATGGGGGTAAGAGAAGTATCTCTCACAGGATTTTTAATGACGATTAAATGAGACCATCCATGTAAAGCATTTACAGCTGTGTCTGGCACATATCAAGGGCTTGATAAATGTGAGTTATTAGAATTATTATTATATTGCCTCTGAAATGCTTCTCAGCCTTCAGCAGCATCTTGAGCATTTCCAGGCATAGAAACAAGGCAGTGCAAAACCCAGGGGATAAAGGTAAATGCGTGAGAGTAGCTAAATCTGAAGGCAGCTAGCAACACAGCAAGCTATCCATTTACTTAAAAATTTTGTTGTCTTTCCATACAAGGGCACAAGCCTTGTATTTGAATTACAGCAGTGGTTCTCAAGGGGAGGAAGGGGCTTTGCCACCCTAAGGGGACATGTCACAATGTCTTCAGATGTTTTCAATTGTCACAACTGGGAGTTGCTACCGGATTCTGTTGGGTAGAGGTCAGGGGTGCTGCTCAACATCCTGTGATGCATCGGACCGTCCTCTCACAACAAAGAATTATCTAGCCCAAAATGTCAACCAAGCTGAGGTCTGAGAAACTCTGAATTATAGCATAGTGTGAATCTGCTTTAATGAGGCTTGATGTATTTTTCAATTTTCAAAAAGTCGATGACATGGAAGACTCTGGCACTTGATCGGAGGAGAGAATGGGTGACCTCTAAGAACTCTCCAACTCCAAGGCTTGATGTATGCAGTTGATCCTAGACTTTAGACTTAAATCAAGAGGGCATAATCACCCTTTCCTCCTTTGCCTCTTTCCTTTTCCCATGATACATTAACTTTTTTAAAAGATGGTTACAACCGTAAGGCATTAGGTGAAATGTTTCTTGCTAACAAAAGAATGTCAGTGGCAATGAGATGTTTGAGAGCTAGAGGAAACCTTAGAAATGACCTAGTGACTAGATTCTAGTTGAACTCTTTCATCCTATTTCGCAGATAAAGAAACTGAGACTTAGAAAGGTGAAGAGACCTGATCAAGGGCACATAAGGCTACAACCACCAGAAGGTGCAGACTCTTTCTGAGAACTTATTTAACTTATTAGTCACACAGTGATCATATCAAGGATTCACCATATGGGTTTTCTCTTCATGCATTTGTTGGCCTTTTTTCAGTGATTGCAGTCTATATCTGTTCCTAACTCTGGAAATCCCTGAATAAGGATCTCATAAGATGATGACGATGGCCAACCAAAAAAAAAAAAAAAACAACAACAGAAAATCCTTTGCTACTGAGTAGATTCTGGCTCATGGCAACCCCATGTGTGTGCAGAGTAAAACTGCACTCCATAGGGTTGTCAAGGCTGTGACCTCTTGAAAGCAGATCACCAGGCACTTCTGGGTGGATTTGAACCACCAATCTTTCTGTTAGTAGTCGAGCACTTAACTGTTTTTACCAGCCAAGGACTCTTAAGATGGTGGCAGTAGAAATAAAAAACGTGTATATTCAAGTGGTATTGAGGAAAAAATGACAAAACTTGCTTTTTGAGTAATCTGTGGCAGCCACTGATGAAGGAAGAGGAGGAATGAAAAGGTGACTTCCGTTTCCAGACTGGGTGACTTGGAGGATGGTGGTGGTTCAATAACGGACAGAAAAATCAGGAGGTGGTTTAGGGTAGCAGGTTGTGTTTGTCGGTTTCCAGGTGCTATCCTTTAGTCTGTGGAGTCTGGGAAGGAGATGAGGGGATCAACGGTGTCAGGGAGGCCCAGAAGAACACAGGTTGAAGAAACCACACTTAATCTGTTGGTCACAAAGCAACTATGGCCCCTGGAAGGAAAATCATCAGGAGTGAAATCCTGACTACCCAGAGGAACCAGGAGCACACCTGTCCTGCAGTCCCGGTTCTCCATATGTTCCACACAGGGCAGGATTAAACACTCCCGAAAGGTCCCGTTAGCTCTGATGTGCTACAGTTCTCCTGTCACTTCACTGTAAAGTGATAATACTTATAATAAAAATCTTTCCCTTGGGGGGAATGACACAAATGTAAGAGAGCATTTAGAGTAACAAAGCATGAGAAAAATAAAAAATAAGATTAAAAAGTTACCTGAAAAAGCTGCAAAACCAGCTTAACGTTTACTAATTTTGTCCACACTCATCATTTCTTAGGTTAGAGCTGCTCCTCACAGCTCCACGAGTCTCATCCCTGGTCCTGACTTTTTCCTTGTTTCTAACATGCAGCATCCATCACCAGTGTCCTTTCCCTTCCCACCTGTCCTTTCCCACCTGTGCTCACAGCAGAATGCAGCCATTTCTCCTCTCTCAGTCACTGATGCTCAGGGACTAGGGAATCACCGCCACTGCCCCCAAGGTCACCCACAGCTTATGACCTGGGAGTCCGTCCCAGCAATGTCAAGTCTGGGAGGACAAACACACATCACTGCCCTTGCATCAAAAGCTACCCTTCCAACCCTAAGAAACATTTTTTTGTTAATTTTAATGGCCCAAACGGGAAATCAAGCCAACATTTTCTCTTAACATTGAAATCTAGGAGAACCAGTTCAAGTCCATGACTTCTTCACCTCTGCCAGCTGCCACCTCCCAGTACCAGCCGCTAAGCCACTTCTTCCGAAGGCAACTAACAGCACAGTGCCACACACTTAGGAGCAAGCTGAGGAAGATGCGTTTCAAATTGAGATCGTGCTTCTGTGAAAGCAACTGCAGGACGGTAGTACTGGCAGTGACCGTGAACGTTGCATGCAGCATAGCATGCCCACATACTCACGGTCACTTCCACACACAGCTAGTTACACACTCATGACAGGCATATCTGTTACACACACACAGAGTTAGACACACAGCACACTCACGATTACACATCCAGGACCATCCATACAGTCCCACACATGTATCCGGTTACACGCACGGTTATGTATGCACAGCCTGCGTTACACTCGGTCTCTCTCTCTCACACATACACACACACACACCCTTCACATATAACCCCATATAGTCAGTGAACACACATCTAGTTTCACAAGTACTTACATACACAAGTGTCAGGCACTGGCCCCAAATCTACAGTGGTCCCACGCTGGAAACACGTCGACACAACCAGCCAGCCCTCCTACACCCTGAGCCGCCGGGAAGCCCATCCCTGCTGCAAAGCCGAATTTCCCGAGTCCGTAGTCCCGGAACCCCCTGCCCTGCCGCGCTGCGCCGCGCCGCCCCGCCGCGTCCCGACCAGCACACACTGGCTCCCGGGGCCCCTGACCCCTGTGCGCACTTGCCGCACCTACCGGCTGCCTGAGGGGAGGGAGCGAGGCGCCCTGGCTGACTGAAGCGGCCACCCCTAGCCGCCGAACCGAGGTTCTGCTGCCGCCGCCGCCACCGCGCTCCCAGCCGCTGCCTGCGCCCTCCCCGCCGCCCCCTCGGGTGCCGGCTGCAGCCCCCGCGCTGGGGGGCCGGCGGGCGAGAGACGCCGGCCCCGAGGCTGCAGGCAGCAGGACCCCAGTCCCCGCTCAACTGGGCGCGCCTTGCATCGTCCTCCTCCCTGACAGAACGGGGCTCCGTGGGCTCAACAGCCCCCAGCCTGGGCAGCACCCCCTGCCCTGCCCCCTGCCGCCCTCATTGGGTGCTGGAGACGTCGGGGCGCGGCCCGGGTGACAGGGCCCACAGGGAAAGTGGACGCAGGGGCGAGCAAACGGGACCTCATTCCCTCCGGACTGGCCAGCAGGCGCCTTCTCTGGTCGGAGCGCTGCCCATTCGATGGAGGTGGGGAGCGAGCTCCTGGCTCACTGCTTGCTCCTGGTTGACCTTGGGCAAATTGCTTAACCTCTCTGAGTGCCCACTTCCTCTACTGAAACGTAATAAATATGAAAGCGCTTGTGGTATCCCTGCCAGGGAAATCCTGTCCCTGAATAGTTACTTCCTTTTCATGCGTCTGACACTGCCAGGCCAGTGTTAGTTTGGGAGCAGGGTTCAGAGTGAGCTTCCTAAGCACCTTAGAAATAAGGTTCCAAGTTTTCTAGAAACGTGTTCCATTTGCCTGAAGTCTCCCTAGGTAACCCTGCCTGTATGCTTTAGTCCCACTGTTTGCTACCCTGGTCCCGAGGTAGCTTGTTCTCACAACTCTGACCACTTGTGACCTTGCGTATGTGATTAGACCGGAGCTGACCTCAATGCTCCCATCTGTAAAATGGGAAGTATAAAAGCACGGTTGTGTTGAGACTTCCAAGAGCTGCTGCCTGTGTCTAACTTAGTGAACTGTAATAGCTGAGAGGAACTGTGACAATAAGAAACATTTGTCCTCAACGCATCGGACAAAAGCATCAAATTCCAGGAACAAAACAATGTAAGAGTTAAATAAGGCATGTTAGGAAGAGAAGGGGAGAGCAGAGCCTTCATCCGGTGAAACAGATGAGGGGTACTGGGTGAATAATTAATCTCCTTGAGACCACCGAGGCTGCCTAGGAGCTTGACAAAACACACTGAGAAGCTGTGAAGAGTGGAGAACCTCAAAAGGCAAATGAACCTTCCAAGAAAATCTTACAAAATATTCATTTACAGTTGTGAGCATGATTCAGGTGGCCTGGAAATATAAACTGACTAACCCGTTCATGCCAGAAACCACTGAGCTGATCCCTCGCAGTTTCTTTTGCTACTGATATTCCCATCTCTCGTTTTCTCCTTCTTTTGCCAGGCTTTGCCTGTCTTCTATATTTTTCTTCCCCATCTTACTCTCACACATCTCTCTTCCTATCTCAATCTCCTCCATCCTATGTATCTCTTCTTTACTTTCTTTGTTCTCACTCCGTCTCAATTCTTTCCACTCTCAGCCATTTTCACCCATTACTTCTCTCCCTGAGTCCCTGGGTGGTATAAAGGCTTAAGCGTTGTGGTTATTAATCGAAAGGTTGGCAGTTCAAGCCCACCCAGAGTCTCCTTGGAAGAAAAGCCTGATGATCTGTTTCTGAAAGATCACTGCCTTGAAAACCGTATGGAGCACAGTTTTAGTCTGCAGCACGTGGGGTCGCCACGAGTCCGAATCGACTCAAAGGCAACTGGTGGTGGTGGTACTTCTCTCCCTGGCATGCATGTATCTTGCATCTTTATTTATCTTATGTCCCTCATTCAAATGTTTTAAGTGGAGAAGATGTAGTTTCTCTACTAATAATAATATACAAACTTAAATGTATCACTACCCTACTTCCTTCAACTTTCTGTTAAAGGACACCATTAACATGCCACTCACGGGAGCTTGAAGCCTGACCATCTTTGACAACTCCACCCCTGTTCTGCTTTCCCCCACTCTCAGCTCAACCACTGGCCAGTGCTGAGGGTCTCGTCCCACTCTGCCACTTGAAAGCAGCGTTGATGGCGCCGCGGTTAAGCACTCGGCTGCTAACCAAAAGGTCGGCAGTTTGAACACACCAGCTTCTCCAAGGGAGAAGGATGTGGCAGTCTGCTTCCATAAAGGTTACAGCCTTGGAAACCCTATGGAGCAGTTCGCCTCTGTCCTATAGGATCCCCATCAGTTGAAATTGACTTGACGGCACACAAGAAGCAACTGCCACTTGCATCTGTCCCTTCCTTCCTATTCCCATGGAACTTAATTATATCTTTTCTGGAATCATCAGAAGGGTCTTCTAACTCATCTCTGCCCCTCCAATCCATCCTCCTCACTGATGTCAGCATAGTCTTGCCCAAGCATATCCCCAATAGTAAGTATCACTCTCTTGCTCTCTAAAATCCTTAATGTCTGTGGAAGACAAAAAATGGCTCTCCCTAAAATGTTCATGTCCTAATCCCCAGAACCTGTAAATTTGTTATTTTACGTGGCAAAAGGCCCTTTGCAGATGTGATTAAGTTAAGGTCCATGAGATGGGGAGAATATCCTGAATTTGATGGGCCCTTAAAAGGATCCTTAAAGGGGTCGTTAAAGGCGGGAGAGAGAGAGAGAAGAGGCAGTCAGAGTGATATGATGTGATGTGAGAAAGACTTGAGCAACCACTGCTGGCTTTGAAGATAGACACTGAGGCCATGAGCCAAGAAATTCGGAAGGACTCTAGAAGCTGTGGAAAGGGAAGAAAACAGATTTTCCCCTATAGTCTCCAAAAGGAACACCGCCTTGCTGACACCTTGATTTTAGCCCAGTGAGATCTGTATTAGACTTGTGATCTAAAGAACTGTGCATTGCTTTAAGCCGCTAAATTTATGGTAGCAACAATAGGGAACTAATACAATGCTTCTCTTTACGTATGCCTCATCTTATTAAAGCTCTCCAACACAGCTCCTACTTTCCTTTCAGCTATCTCGCTAGACCCCAATCTTGGGTTCAAACAATCTCTTCCCTGAACACATTCTATTCTTTCCTCCTCTGTGCCAGTGCTCACAATGTCCTCTCTTCCAGAACACCCTCCTCCAGACATTGCCAGTCCTTCCACCCCTTAATGCCCACTAACTCCATGGAGGAGATCCTGATCTCTCCTGTGATTGCCCAAATACTTCGTGTTTCTAAAAGTATATCTTATAGTCCATCCATTTTAAATGGTGCTCTCTGATGGCAGAGAAGGGAACAAGAGAGAAGAGAGGGCTTCAGCTGCACAGCTTGGAATTCCTCTTGGCTCTCCGCCCCCCAAACGCTGTGTCCATACCTCTGTTGAGACAGCTGCCACCACATTGTGTTGTGTGGTAGTTATTTATGGATCTGCATGGCCCACTGGATTGTGAGGGTATCAGAGGTGGAGACCAGATCTTACTTCCCTTTATATGTCCCAGCCCTTAGAATCATGCCAGGTACACAGTAAGAACTCAATAAATGCTTTTGGAAGGAATGGATGAGGGCAAGTGCAATGTCTGATTATGCTGAACAGACAGGGCTATTAATAAAGTTTACCGGCCCCATCTGTCTCTACTTAGTTGGGCTGGTCAATTGAAGCACCTCAGTTAATGCGATGTGGTTTTAGATGAGGCTGCTTTGATGCATAGCCAGGGTTAGGTACGAGAACTCCCCCCATCCCCACCCCCTGCCCTCGCACCTCCATTCTGAATCAGAGGGTAAGGAGGGAAAGGATCTTGTTGCTCCACCAAGACTACACACATTGGGGAATTTTATTTTCCTAGTGAATTTGGGGTGCTGTTAGGAAGGTAAGGAGCCCTGGTGGTGCAGTGGTTAAGGCTTGGCTGCTAACCAAAAGGTTGATGGTTAGCACCCACCAACTGCTCTGCAGGAGAAAGATGCGGCAGTCTGCTTCAGTAAAGATTACAGTCTTGGAAACCCTATGGGGCAGTTCTACTCTGTCCTACAGGGTCGCTGTAAGTCGTAATGACTTGATGGCAACGGGTTTGGGTTTTGGTTAGAGAGGTAAAATGAAAGCTGACAGCCTAAAATGATAACTGCCTGCTACAAGTCCCTGCAGTGTGCCAGGCATGGTGCCTCCTGGGCTTTGGGAGCCAGCTTCTCTGCCAGGAAGCCTCCAGTATGACGTGCTCAGAGAGCTGCCAGAAATACCACTCAGAGAGATTATGAATCCTTTGAGTCTATTAGTCATTTCTAAACTTGAACATATTGAAGTTTCCTGTTGCCTGTTTCTTCTACTCTGCAGAAACAAATAATATTTTTTGGTTCTGGCTGTCCACACTTTGGTCTACTGGTTCAAAGATCCCGTTATGCGCGTCCTATGTAACAGTTTGCCAAACTAATGAATCATGTTATCAGCACCACACCATAAAGGTTATCTTAAAAGTCCCCTAAGCTTGTTTAAAGTTTATTGTATTTTGGGTGCCTTAGCTACAGAAAGGAGCAGTGTGTGTGTGTATGTGTGTGGGTGAGAAAGAGAGAAATAGAGCAAGAGGGAGAAAGTAGAACAAAAAGAAAGGAACAAAGAAGATGGAAATTAAATTCCAAATCCAAATTACTGAAATAAATCAGTGCTTTTCTTGAACTCACAAACTTGAAGCCTGCATACCTTCCATCCACTTAAGAGCTGCTAAAAATTTAAACAGTTGGGCAAAGCATTTTAATGCTGCTGTGAAAGAAAGGAAACCAAACTGTGAATACCTTTCCCAGAGTAAAGCCAGCGTTGCTGCTTTTATTGTAATAAAGGCCACGGAATAAATAAGACTTGAGAACAGACACTGTGTCATAAAATGGGCACATGGGTCATTCACACAGGTCCTCAATTTACGTGATAGACAATCATGCTATGTCAGGAAACAACTTCTAGCAAAACCTCCTCCAAATAAAGTTGTAAATAGAGGACCTTTTGCAATTTGTTGTTTGTAAGAGTCAAATCTTCCACAAAGGGCCATGTTTATTCTTATTTTGCTACATGTCCTAAAGTTTCTGATTATCCCCCACTTCCTCAAACCCAAATCAGACCTAAGGGGCAAGCCTCATTGCCCAGACTCCTCACCACTGCCACCAGGGAACTCACACTCTGGATCCTGTCTCCTCTCCCACCCCACCTCACAACTTTCTGCTGTGCTCCTGCTCTGTTCAAGGGCACTGGACTTTAGGCTTCTAGTCACATACAGCTCTTTTTCGCCTCAAACCTTTTGCATTTACTGCTTCCTAGCCCTGAAATGGAGGAGCAATGGTGGCACAGTGGCGAAAGCTTTTGGCTGCTAACCAAAAGGTCAGCAGTTCAAACCCACCAGCCACTGCTGGGGAGAAAGATGTGGCAGTCTGCTTCCGCAAAGATTTATAGCCTTGGAAACCCTGTGGGGCAGTTCTACTCTGTTCTATAGGGTCACTAGGAGTCGGAATCAACTTGACAGTAACGAGTTCGATTTTTTTTGGTCGTGTGGTGCAATGGTTAAGCACTCGGCTGCTAACCAAAAGGTTGGCGGTTTGAACTCACCTAGTGGCTCTTTGAGAAAAAGACCTACTGATCTGCTTCCATAAGGATTACAACCAAGAAAACCGTATGGAGCAGTTCTACGCTGTCACATGAGGTTGCTGTGAGTTGGAATTGGCTTGACAGCACCCAACAACAACAACAGACCTGAAATGGAATCTCTGGTTGGTGCAAACAGTTAATGCACTCAGCCGCCAAGCCAAAGGTTGGAGGTTCAAATTCACCCAGAGGCACCGCCAAAGAAAGTTCTGGCGATCTACTTCCAAAAAATCAGCCATTGAAAACCTTAGGGAGCACAGTTCTACTCTGACACGAGGAGTCACCATGAGTTGGAGTTGACTTAACAGCAACTCTTTTTTTTTTTTTAATACCTGAAATGCTTTCTCCTCTGATGCAGTTTAAATATCTTCTTCACAAAGAGGTTTCCCATAATCATTTGTCCCCTGCCCCCATGATTTTCTGCCCTAGAACTCTGTTTATGTCACTTATAGCCCTTATCACACTTTGTAACTATTTCATTATTGTATTTTTTTTTTCTTGCTTACTCTCTGCCTCCCCTCTTAAAACATCAGCTGCTAAAGGTAAGAAGAGGTCACGCACTTCCTGTGGACCCTGGCTTAGAGCGAACACTCAAACACTTGCCTAGTAAGAGTTGAATGGGTGGAAATAGGAACAGACAATCAGATTCGCATATTTGCATTCAGCAGCATCTGTGCCCTCCAGGAGATCAGAGTTGCCCAGAAACCAATGGCCCTCAGAAGCCAAAGGACCTGTCTCCTCGTGGATGAAAGGAAGATCACTCATTTCTAAGAGTGGATGTGGCTGTTGAAGACATAGAATGACAAGCAGGAAGGGTACTGAAAGGGAACAGGTGGTATAGACTTAGTGACATCATATGTGTGCAACTGAAAAATGGATAAGGAGCCAGAGGAGAGGCTCCAGGCTGCCTCAAATAGGAAACAGCCGCCCAGTAGTCAGTCTATTCCAAAAGGAAATAACAGAATCAAGCAAGAGAGTCTGAGATCACATGCATTCAAGATACGGTGTTCTTAGTAACTCACTATTCAGCAAAGCCCGTATTAACCTGCTGTTTAAACACTGGAAAGCCTACCGACTAACGAGCAGAGAACAGAGGCAGATAAAGGGCGGCAAAGCTGAGTTATCGAAGTCCAGATAAGAGGCTCTATGCACCTTTTTGTGCTTAGCTGGTCTTTGTCCTCTAGTCTTCCTGATATTATCTGGTTCAATCGATTTATGTTTGAAAAAGCGGTTAAATAATTCATGTTTTATTATCAATAAAAATCAAATAACTGAATATTTAGTTGATCGGGAAGGAAACCTTGAAAATAAAGTCTTTCAAGGGCTGCTCTTCCAGGCAACAGCAGCCAAATCAGTGAGTCAGTCATCATGAGTGTGACCTGCCGGGCAAAAACCTGGCAGGACTGAAATTTTTAAATCTACTTTTAAATTTAAACCCAAACCAAAAACCTGTTGCCATTGAGTTGATTCCGTCTCATAGCGACTCTGTAGGACAGAGTAGAACTGCCCCATAGGGTTTCCAAGGTTGTAATCTTTATGGAAGCGACCGTCATGTCTTCCTCCCGTGGAGCCACTGGTGGGTTCACACTGTTGAACTTTTGGCTTAGCAGCTGAGCACTTAACCGCTGTGCCACCCGGGCTCCTTTTTTAAATTTACATATAGTAAAATGCATTATTATTTGGTGTACAGTTGTGTGAGATTTGACAAGTGTTTAGAGGTGTATAACCATCATTACGCTCAGGATACAGAACAGTTCCCTCACCCAAAATGTGGCCAAGTGAATTTAAGGATAAATTTTAAAAGCATATTTAAGGGGGGCACTTTGACAAACTTTGGCTGATATAAATAACAAGTCCTTTCCCCTTTCCACTGCCCATGCCCCCTTCCCCATGTAGGTTTGTCCCATTCATAAACCTGGAAGGTATTTCTCTGTAGCTAGGAGGTGAAGCTCCGATAAGGGCAGGGGCTGCTGTGGGAAGAAATGTGGGCAGATATGGAATGGCCTCTTGCCCACAAGATTCCTTGGACTGCTTTGGGCCTTCTGCAGGTAGATGGAGTTAGAAGCACTGGTGTCACTAGGGAGTGCAAGACGTGCAGACTGCACAGGGTGACACTGTCAGAGGGGGTGACACCAAAATGTCTATAAAATTTTTGTGCAGTGTTTCAACAGAAATTTATTATTTTTTATAAAAATATTCCTGCAGTTAATTATAACAACAAAAACATTTTTTTGCAAGCCCAGCTTACATGTATCAATATACCTACAAGGCTAAAACTCTCTGCTAATTTACTTTTTGAACCTTCTAATGAGTTCCTGGTGGCATAGTGGTTAAGTGCTACAGCTGCTAACCAAAAGATCGGCAGTTTGAATCCACCAGGTACTCCTTGGAAACCCTATGGGGCCGTTCTACTCTGTCCTATAGGGTCACTATGAGTTGGAATTGACTCGACGGCCACGGGTTAACGGGTTAATGGGTTCTGGTCAGAGATGTCATTATTACCCAATTACAGTGACCCTTCAAATCACGTGGTTTCATCTGCACAGCACTATAAGCACGCGCTGTTGTTTTCATGGCTGCTGGGTTTTTTTTATAGTCGCTGATTTTGTCAAATTGTCTGGTGTTTTAGCTCCAATATTGTGGTAATTAGTCCTTGCAAACCTATATCAGTAACTTTTTTTGAGAATGAAGTAGTAGAGGAAAAGAAGGTGAAAATCTAAAAAGGCTTTCACCCAGTTACTAACAATGTTGTAGTTAATAACGTAATTCAATGTAGAAAGATTTTACAAAACAACTTTGTTGTTAGTGTTCATATAATCTAAGAAATATTACATTTAAGCAATTTACAACTATATTTATCACATATTATTCTGTGATTCAAACCGATAATAAACATTACTAAGGATTCTGTATGGTCTAGTATGGCAGGAGGTCCCTGGGGAGGGGGATGACACCATGAATTACCGCATGAGGTGACACCAACACTAGTGACACCACTGATTAGACACAAAAATTGATAGCAGTGTTCAAGAGGGATTTGTGAGAGGCTATGTTCAGGGCCCGAGTAAACAAAGCACGGCTCCAACCAGGGGAAGAAGAGGTCTTGACTTTGGGCCTAGAGAGGCAGGTGTTTGGGTCTTTCAGGGCCAGATGTCTTGGCACAAACAGTGGTGGTCTCGGATTGGTGGTGGCAGCAGTGACCTGTCTCCAGGCAGCGTTGTGGGCAATGGGGGTGGTCAGAGCAGAGGGAAACAAGGTGAATGTGGCTGACATATTTGGACTATAGGCACCTGTGTCGTATCCCTTTGGGGGTCTCCTACAGATAAGAGATATTTTATAATAGGATGGTTAGTGGATGATTTGAACTATCATTTCATGTTTAAAGAAGGGCAACCTAGGTGGCTGGGCAGGTGGCAAGTATCTGTTTCACTGGCATTTACTCGCTTTCTACGTAATGGGCCCTGTGGCCTTAGGGGTAGGGATATGATGAATAAGAAGATGTGACCCTTCTTTTCCAAGCATTCAGGGCCATCTGGGGGAGCCAAGGTTGCGCACAGGTAATTTCAATACATAGTGACAGTTGATATGCTTAAGTACAGGTGGTCAGTTCCTTTGAATCAATCTGGCAGTTGCATGGGAAGAGGTTTTCTCATTCCAAACAGCATTAGGGTAGAACTGGTTTGAGTAACAACAAACAACATTACTCATTTATTTAAACACAGTCTGGCATGTTCTGAGAAACAAAACAAGGCTGTCTGTGAATAATCAAGAGAAAACTTTCCTATCATTATGGTAGTCCTGCCTAAGTGAACTGCCCCTAAAACTAATATTACTTGGTTCTTAGCAAAAATTATGATGCATAAGCATTATTTCTCATACTCATCTGGGAGCCATGTGGCTTGGGCAAATTGTTCTTTGGGCCTGGGTATGGGTACGAACAAGAGGGCGTAGGCTTAGGATTCTAAGATTGCCAGAAGAGAGTCTCTGCAAGTTGTAAGGGTATAGCGCAGCAGAGAAACACTGAAGAAATGGATTTGTAAACATCCCCTGTCTCAAGTGCTGTCCTTGAGGAGAAACAGGCTCTGAAAGTCGTAGACATGCTTTCTCTTCCATGTATATAGCACCTTACTATTTTCGAAGGACTCAAGCACATGTTCTCATTTAATCCCCCTAAAATTCTATCTTATCTCCAATTCTGTGGATAACAAAAGCAGAATCACAAACAACTTCCAAAATTCATAAGGTGATAGACTGAGAATGTGATCAAGTGAACCTAGGGTTTTCCTATTCCAGACCAGAGCCTTCTTCACAACTTAGAAAATGGAGTTTGCATAGGTACTTATTCATTCAAAAATCTATTGAGTGCCTATTATGTTTTAGGCAATGAAAATACAGTGGTGAAAAAGACAAAGTTTTTACCCTGGTTTTTTTTTAGTGATGAAGAAAGAAAGAAAACAAGAAATTAAAAAATACATGATACATTTTCACCTAGTGACAAGTACATGCAGAAAAACCAAAGTAGGGTAAGGAATTAAGGTCTAAAAGGTTAATATTTCAGCAGAGGCCTGGATAAAGTGAGAGAGTGAGTCACGTGAAGGTCTGGGAAAGGGCATTCCAGGCAGAAGGGAACACAAGGGCAAAGACTCTGAGGTAGGAAGGAACTCCATGTACATTTGGAGAAGAGTAAGAAAGCAGTATGGCTGAAGTCAGTGATGGGGTGAGGGCAGGTATGAGGATGCCGAGGGAGGCAGGAGTCACATCTCGTATGTGGCAAATAGAGCACATAGTATTTATTATTGTTGTTGTCATTATTTTATTATTGCATAACAAACATTTGTTGAGTACATACTACTTACTAGTCACTGTGCTAAACACTTTTCATGCATTATCTCAGTTGAGGCTCACAGCAACCCTATGAAGAAAGTACTGCTATTATTGCCATTTTACAAATTAAAAAAAGAAAAAAAAGAAAAAAGCACAAAGATTAAGGAACATAACAGTGAGATGACATGCCTAGAAAGGGACAGAGCCAAGATTAAAATTCTGGCCTTCTGACTTTAAATCTTTTGCTGTGAGTAAGCAAGCAACAAAAACCATAGCAATACCAACAACGATGCAAGAACAATATTAGTGGTTGATTACACTGTATGTATTGAGTACTTTCCTATTTTGGACTATTTGAAGAGCTATTATGCAAAGGGAAACAATACATTCAGGCTGGACTTCTGATGCATGAGAAGGTGGAACTGGGACCAGGGTATTACAGAGAAACAGAATTTAGCTCGGTGTAAGACAGTCTCAACATTTTGAGCCGTCTAGCACTGTAGGTACCAAAGTGCAGGCTGGGTGCCATCTTCAAGAAATGCTGAAGAAGGAACCCCTGTTCCAGGTGTGATGTTCAGCAACATCACCTCCCTCCATGACTCCCCCCAGATCACTGAATCCCTGATGCTAAGCTCTGAAAATCTCAGTCCTCTTTGCCAGCTCCTTCTCCAGCTGACACTTAAATGTCGAAGCCCTCCCTCTTCTCCTTGCTCTCTCTGCAGTCTTACATATGATTTCATCCACAATGCCAGCCTTAGTAATCATTTTTATGGGAACACCTCCCAAATTTTGCATTCTAGCACAGAATTGTTTTCTGAGCTCCAGATCTACATCTTGGATGTCAGATATGCTTGCTGCTTGTTGAGGGACCACATGTTATAGTTTGGGCTGACAACCATAGAAAAGAGGCCTAGGGGTGGGGGGTAAATCAGTTTAACTAGGATCTTGGAAAATGTACAGAAATGATAAGGTACTTGATGTTTACAAACAGAGAAGCCATTAGAACTTGAGTGGTACAAGCTTTTGTCTTTGGACCACCTGGAAAAGAAAGTGAAATCTTAGCATATTATTTGGACCTTCAAGGAACTATATTTATACCATCATATAATTTAAATGTTGTTTTCTGGTTTTTAAGGCGCTCTGGTTGTATAACGGTTAAGTGCTCAGCTGCTAACCAAAAGGTTGGTGGCTCAAACCCACCCAGAGGCTCTGTGGGAGAAAGACTTGGCGATTTGCTTGCATAAAGAGTTTGTTGTTGTTGTTAGGTGCTGTTGAGTTGGTTCCAACTCATACCAACCCTATAAATATCACAGCCTAGAAAACCCTATGGGGTAGTTCTACTGTGTTGAAATTGACTCCATGGCACCCAACAGCAACAATATTTCTGGTTTTAAGCTTTTAGAATTAATGTATGGGCATTTAAAAAGACTTAATTAGAGTAACAGAACAGAACATGTACTCCTCAATCTCAACATTATAAAATAAAGGTACAACTGACAAAGTTTGAAAGTTGGATGTAGGAAGATGTAATGAATGGAAGAATGGGACGTTAATGTCCTCTTCGTACAAAATGGTATTCCAGAGATGTTAGTCCCCTGTGGTTAATGAAATGAGCAACAAAAGTTTAAGTGTGCTGTTTGAAGTTATAGAGGTGATCATAAATGGAAATAAGAATCTGATATTACTATGTTGGGAAGTCAATAAACAATGGCAAGTAAAGAAATAGCTATGTAAGCATATTACATAGAGGGAGGGAGGAAATTTCCAGAAGAACTGTAGTGGATACTGGTTTTCTCTAGGTTTCTGAATCCTAGTTTTCATGTGTGGTAGTCATATCTCCTCCATGCAGCATATCTGTGTTTTAGGAAAGTTAAACCCATTGTCAAGGAGCCCTGGTTGCAACATGGTTAAGCCCTTGGCTGCTAACCAAAAGGTCAACAGTTTGAATCCACCGATGGCTCCATGGGAGAAATTGCAATCTGCTCCCGTAAAGATTACAGCCTAGGAAACCCTATGGGGGCAGTTCTACTCTGTCATATAGTGTCACTATGAGTCAGAATCCACTGGACAGCACACAACAACAGCAACAAACCTATTGCCAGTTCAAGATGACCTTGATTGGCCTACATCGTTCAGCATATTCCATCTCCTGGGTCATAATGAACAGTTCAGGGGTAAGCAAACGGCCCAATTAAACCAATGAGTTTGAAAGGGACTTTGCTAGGGGATTCTGGGAAGGAAATATTCTTGCCAGCCTGTGAGAGGTCTCAGAAAGAATGTCTCTCTCCTTCTCCGAACAATGAGGTAGAAGAATGCTATATCATAAAATGCTACAATCATCTCTGCCATCCTAGAGAAAGCCAGTCTGAGGGTAAAAACAACACACAGGGAGGAAAAATACAAAGAATCTCTGAGAAATAGAACAAAAGTCCTGATTATATTGTAATTTTTTGGATCAAACTGTACCTCAAACTATAGATAACCCTTGAACTGTTTGGTGATGTTAAGCAATACATTTTCTTATTGCCTACCCAATATTCTTCTTCATCTTCTTCCACGGGAAAGTAAAATACCAATTTAATTCAGCGACAACACTGTTCCAAAATAAATCACTACATTCTCAGTCTTCCTTTCAGCTAGATGTGGGCACATGGCTGAGCTCTGGCCAATGAGATTTAAGCAGGTGTGTTGTATGGAACTTCCAGGAAAACTTCTTCAAGCTTCCGGTCTTAGCTAGAGCATGCCATATTTGTTTTGTCCTCTTTACTCCTTCTTGTTGTGTGGAATGAGGAGCTCCAGCAGTAGGAATTTTGAAACCTTGAAAATGGAAGCCATGAGGGAGCAGAAAGATATCAAAGCCTGTATCGCCGACGACCATGGAGCTTTTATATACCAAAAGTTGACCACATACCTTCAGGCTTCTTTCATCCGAGAAAATAAATGATTTTCTGTTATACACAGTAAATCTATTCCTCACCGATTATTATGGATTGAATTGTGTCCCCCAGTACCTGTAAATATGACCTTGTTTAGAAAAAGGGGTTTTCTATTGTGATGTTAATGAGGTCAAACCAGAGTAGGGTGAATCCTAAACCTAATTACTTCTGGGAAGTGTCTTATAAAAAGAGAACAGACACAGAGACATACAGAGGGGAAGACAGATGCCATGTGAGGAATGCCAAGGATTGCCAATGGATACCAGAAACTAGGAAAGAGGCCCACTGAAAGAATCTACACAGCCAAGACCTTGATTTGGATTTTAGCCTCCAGAACTATGAGAAAACAAATTTCTGTTCTGTAAAGCCATCCACGGGTGGTAATTTTTGATATGGTAGCATTAGATAACTAAGGCACTGATACTGCTGGTTTCTCTGTAATTTACAAAATTAAACAGTTCTTATAGAAGATGAACTCAAACAGGCAGTTCTCTCCTCTGGAGAAGACTGATTCTTGGGTGGTGAACAGACAGTCGGAGGACTACACCCGTTCCTCATTTACTGACTATCTCACTATCCGACATTTAGGACAGTAGTAAAGAATCTACTGTGCGACTATTTTGCGCATTAATGACCCCACGGACTCGAACACTCTCCCCACGCATAGCTCCGCCACGGTGTGGGGAGGGAGGAGTAGTGCCGCGCCCCCTGGGTGTTGAATCCCAGTCTGGAACCCACATTGTGCCCAATGCTCAGACTACTCTCGGATAGCACCTCCTGTCCCTCCACCCAGCTGTCTCCTTGTGCACTGCACCCTCCGCCCCCAGCTAGCCTGGCATGCAGGCACTGGCCAACGGGTGCTGGGAGCCAGGCGTGGATGGCGAGCGGTGTTCGTCACACTGCCCCACTTTCAGCATCATGAGCCCGAGCTGGGGAGCTGGGTGGCTGAGAAGGCCCCGCCAGCAGACCGCAGCATACATTCGGACTCTAGAGAGCAGAGCGAAGGCGAGCCCGTGACCTCCGCAGGTTCAGAGGCCACGGCTGCCCAGCTGGGAGGGCTGAGGTCAGGAAGGAGGGGACGCTGGGACAGGAAACCTTGAGTATTTCTCATAAGGCAGATTTTCGCATAAAGACCTGGTCTTTGAAACCTAACCATGTCCCTAAGTGAAGAGTGGGTGTATTGCTTTTCCGGTAAGCACTGTACTATTTCATTTATTGAAACTTTGATGAAAAGAATAAAATATGGAGACAAAGCCATTAGGCATGCAGAAGCCCTGGAGTAAAGAATAAAACGTTAAAATACATGATTTGTGGTAGCTCCAAGGCAGGAATAAAATGAAAGAGTAATGTTATACAGGAGTCCTGGACAGTTCTCTGTCTAAAGGTAATTTTAAATTATGGAAGGATTTACTAGAAAGCATTGTATACATGTACATGCATGCACAAACACATTCACACATGGTCTCATAGATTATTTAAATGATATGGGGAAATAGTCACAAAATATTATTAAGAGAAAAGAAGAGTGCTTAACAACACATTGATTAGCATCCCAGGTTTAGAAATGTCTGTGGCACAGAAAAAAGAAAAAGTATGAGAAAGTTCACGAAATATTAGCAGTCTCTGGGTAATAGAATCATACTTAATACTTGCTTTTTTTAATTTATAATTTTACTATTTACCTAATTCTCTACATTTATTATGCCTTACTTTACAATCAGGAAACAAGCAATGTATTTTCTTGCAAATGTTTGTAAAATATTTTTTAATTGAAAAAAGAATTCTAAGCATTGAGAACATAGCTATTTGTGGACACCAGTTGGTGTCAGCTGTGCTGGGGAGCAAGAGCACAGGCGATGTGACCACACATGGGCTCAGAGCAATGGGGAAAGGAGCAGCCTGGCTGCAAAGGCAAACTGGGCTAGCCTTGTAGCTCTGCCCAGGGCCACCCCTTCAGTACTTAGGGAAGGAGGTGTGGCCTGAGACAAAACCGGCCAAAGCAGAGAGTGTGTTCCACACAATCTAAGCAGACCTGCCCATAGGAACATAGCAACTCACCTCCATGTGCAGGCAACCAGGCTCCAGGCAAGCCAGGTTTTGCTCTGGAATCTTCCATCCTTTGTCCAGGGATAGTCCAGAGAAAGCATAGTGGAGACATTAGAGGAGCGTGTGATGGTGACTAGAGCCTTTCTGCATGCTCAGGTGTTAACAAAGCCTGGCTTTGTGTGAGTTTTACAACTTCGGTATCTTTCTGATCAGGGAGGCCGCCTGGGTCATAAAGGATCCTGAGGAAAGAAAATGATAGATGGTACAAGGTTGGAGCAGATAGTCTCTTATGCCTGCACTAGTAAATATGTTCCAGGTTAATAATATAAAGTCAAAGAGACATCTTTGAAATGAGTTAGCCAATTAGCTTTTAAAAAAACAACAAAAGTGGTGATCTTATAAACAAAAAAGAAGCAAATCATATAAAAAGGCAAACATTTAGCTGGTGAATAAACTGGAAATTTGATGGCCCTTATCTGAGTCTCAATTTATAGTCTAAAAAATGAGATAGTTGGACAAGATCAGTGGTTTAAAACTTTTAGAGGAATACCTAGTAAAACTATCACAAGGACACAGTTCCAGTATAAGATTCACAGTAGTTCATTAACAGATGAATTTTCTTATCTGCATTTGTCCCATTCAGCTTAAGACAGAAATGCTTTGAAAGGCAAAATTATAATAATAATAATGATAATAATTGGCCGTTCTAGACTCTAATTTTTTTCCACTCAGGTTCTGACAGTATTTGTGTCATTCCTTATTTCCATTCTGCCACACTGCCTTCTGCAGCAGGACCCATCAGATAAAAGGGTTCTGGAATATTTTTACAACATTCATTTGCCTCCTCCTCCTTCTGATAATAATAATAATAACAATGAAAGAAAATACAAACTACTCATTTGACTCCTCAGGGTATCCGAGTTCTTATTTTTTTAAAAAATGAGCAAAATTTAAAATTTCTGAACAGTTTAAGACACGAATGGTCTCTTAATCCATCTCTGACTCTCAGCACCTGGGACAGCGTCTGGCACATAGACATTCAATTACTATTCTGAGTGAATGAGCTCATGAATTCTTCAAGCCCACCAAAGACAAATACTTCACACCTAATATCACAAAAACCCTCCTTGAGAAAGTCCATGCAGGATAAACCCATAATAAGTTAATATTCTTTCCCAGAGGTACCGGTAGGTTGCGAGTATAATGGAGAATATGCATATTAATTTAACTTGCACAAATTCAATTTTACATCCTTGGAAAAAATATACAGATTAAAAACAACAATTTAAATAATAGGGACATTTCTGCCCTCCATTCCATTCAATGACTGAATGCCCTAGAGTTAGCATGAAATAGGAAGGATGCACTTCATTTCCCTCATTTACTCTCAGTTTTCATGTACCTCTTGTGAAATCAGCATCTCATGGTGCTAATGTGATTTTAGTGTTTAAAGATACGTTCTTTTCATATAAGATGCCCCCTAAATACAAACAAACAACATCATCTGATACTCAATTAAAAAAGCAACCATCTATTTTCAGCTGGAGAATAACTGGGCTGAGTTGGATTTATCCTGAGATGGCATGTAGTTTATAATGTTGTCCTTTACAGGGGAATTTATTAGCACTATTATTTTTGTCCAGATGTTATTTTCACCTTTCAACTAACCTTTAGAGACCAAATCTAAGATGCAACTGCACTGTAGATATCTGCAGCATCTGGGAAGAGTGATAGGCTAAGTGTATGTGTGTGTGTGTGTGTGTGTGTGTGTGTGTGTGTGTGTGTGTGTGTTTTGACGGAATAAGAATGTAGCTTTAGGCAGAATGGAAACTCATCTTTCATCACAGAGCTTTCCATTTTGCCGCTTTTCTGTGCCACTTTGTAGTTAATAAAATAGATTTTGCAGTAATTTGCTCCAGAGGAATTACTATTCCCTTGCTTTGGGCAAAAGTTCACTTCAAATAATAATAGGAAAGGACACCAGAGTTGGGGGCAAAGATATTGAGGAGTAAATCCTTGGTACTATGGCTACCAGAGAAAGGTGGGTCCAGTAACAGAGAACCCTAGAGATATACACATTACACCTGTGTCTTGGGAAATACTTGCATATTACATCATTCATAAGAATTGAAGCCATGCCAAGTACCCAAGTTACTAATTGGGTAACCCTGGTCAAACTACTTCGCCTCCATAGACCTCATCACTAAAATGGGCATAATCATGTTACCTATATCATAGGATTGCAACACAGACTCAATGGGACAATAAATGTAAAGTGCTTAGCACGTTATCAAGCATGCAAAAATGACTGAATAGACATTAGTTATTACTATCACTTCTTCACTCATAAAATGAGGGGTGGAATTAGACAGTTCTTCCCAGTTTTGACATTTTAACACAGCATATCACCCCACTGTTGTCGAGTCACTTCCAACTCCTAGTGACCATATAGGACAGAACAGAACTGCCCCATAGGGTTTCCAAAGCTGTACATCTTTACAGAAGCAGACTGCCACATCTTCCTCCTGTAGAGTGGCTGGTGGGTTCAAACCACTGACTTTTCAGTTAGCAGTCAAATGCTTTAAACACTGTGCCACCAGAGCTCCTTAGCACAGTATAGTCCAATAGAAATATGTAAGCCACACATGTAATTTAAAATTTTTCAATAAGCACATTTTAAAAAAATTAAAAGAAACAGGAGAAATTAGTTTTAGTAATAAATTTCATAATCCTACACATATGAAATATCATTTAAACACATTATCAATTAAAAATAATAAATAAGATACACTCTTTTTTTTTTTTTTTTACTAACTCTTTGAAGTTGACTGTGTATTACATTACAACACATCTCAGTTTGGACAAGCTGCATTTTAAGTGCCCAGTAGTCATATATCACTGGTGGGCACTATATTGAACAACACAGTTCTGGAATAACAATAAGTTTAGGTTTAAACTTACTCACTTTTCTCTGGAAGATGACATCTAAGAAGTAATATCTCAAACTTACTTGAAAGTTAATCATTAAGACCTTGGGTGAGAGATCAAGGCTAGAAATGGAGAAGAGGGAGCTATTTGCGTTGCCATTCTGGCAATGAGAACAGGAACAGGACAAGAATGCCCTTTATCACCACTCCTCTGTAACATTGTGCTGGAAGTTATAGCTAGAGCAAAAGTCAATAAAAAAAGAAGGCATCAAAATTGGTAAGGAAGAAGTAAAACTATCCCTATTTGCAGATGATATGATACTATACATAGAGAACCCTAAAGATTCCCCAAGAAAACTATTGAACTAATAGAAAGATTCAGCAGAGTAGCAGGATACAAGATCAACATACAAAAATCAGTTGGATTCCTATACACCAACAAAGAGAACTATGAAAAGGAAATCAGGAAAATGATACCATTTATAATTGCCTCTAAAAAATAAAATACTTACGAATAAATCTAACCAGGGATATAAAAGACCTATACAAAGAAAACTATGAAACACTACAGCAAGAAACCAAAATAGACCTACATAAATGGAAAAACACACCTTGCTCATGGATAGGAAGACTCAACATTGTAAAAATGTCAATCCTATCCAAAGTGATCTACAGATACAATGCAATCTTGATCCAAATACCAACAGTATTCTTTAATGAGACGGAAAAACTAGTCATTAACTTTATATGGAAAGGAAAGAGGCCCTGGATAAGTAAAACATTATTGAAGAAGAAGAACAAAGTAGTAGGCCTCACACTACCTGATCTCAGAAACTACTCTACAGCCACAGTAGTCAAAACAGCCTGGTACCGGTACAATGACAGACACATATACCAATGGAACAGAATTGAGAACTCAGATGTGAATCTGTCCACCTAAGGTCAGCTGATCTTTGACAAAGGCCCAAAGTCCATTAAATGGGGGAAAAGACAGTATTTTTAACAAATGGTGCTGGCAAAACTTGATGTTCATCTGTGAAAAAATGAAACAGGACCCATAGCTCACACCATACACAAAAACTAATTCAAAATGGATTCAAAGACCTAAATATAAAACTTAAAACTATAAAGATCATGGAAGAAAAAATAGGGACAACACTGGGGGCTCTAACATATGGCATAAATGGGATACAAATCATAACTAACAATGCACAAACACCAGAAGATAAACTAGAAAACTGGGAGGTCCTAAAATTTAAACATTTGTGTTCATCAGAATAGTTCACCAAAAGAGTAAGAAGAGAACCTATAGACTGGGAAAAATTTCTGGCTACGACATATCTGATAAGGGTCTAATCTCTAAAATCTATAAGATACTGCAACACCGTAATAATAAAAAGACAAATAATCCAATTAAAAAATGGGAAAAAGATTTGAACAGATACTTCACCCAAGAAGACACTCAAACGACTAACAGACACATGAGGAAATGTTCGCAATCGCTAGCTATTAGAGAAATGAAAACTGAAATTATACTCAGATACATCTCACCCCGACATTGCTGCAATAGTCAAAAAAACCCAGAAAATAAAAAGGTTGTAGAGGTTACGTGGAGACTGGAACTCTCATGCACTGCTGCTGGGAATGAAAAATGGTATAACCACTATGGAAAATGATATGGTGCTGCCTTAAAAAGCTAGAACTAGAAATACCATATGCTACAGCAATCCTACTCCTAGGAATATACCCTAGAGAAATAAGAGCCATCACGTGAATAGACCCATGTTCACTGCAGCATTATTCACAATAGCAAAAAGATGGAAACAGCCTAAGTGCCTATCAACAGATGAATGGATAAACAAATTATGGTACGTACACACAATGGAATATTATGCAATGCTAAAGAACAGTGAAGAATTCTTGAAACATTCACAACATGGATGAATCTGGAGGGCTTATGCTAAGAGAAATAAGTCAATCACAAAACGACAAATACTGTATGAGACTACTATTATAAACACTCAAGAAAAGGTTTACACACAGGAAAAAAACAATCTTTGATGGTTATGAGGGAGAGGAGGGATGAGGAGGGGAAATCACTAACTAGATAGTAGATAAGTGGTAACTTGGGTGAAGGGAAAGACAGTACACATTATAGGGGAAGTCAGCACAATGTGACCAAGGCAAAGTCATAGAAACTTCATAGACACATCTAAACACCCCGAGGGACTGAGTTACTAGGCTAATGGCCAGGGCCCATGGTCTCAGGGAGCAGCTAGTTCAATTGGCATAACATAACAAAAAAAAAAAAAAAAAAGGTTTTGGATGAGAGATGTGGGCTAGAAATGGAGATGAAGGAGCTATTTGGATTGTCAATGTCATGAGAAAGGGTGACCACTACCAAGCTTGAAATCCTTCCTATCGGGCCATTGGTTGGGTTAAGGCATTATGTCCACAAAGGAGTTAAAAGAAAATACATTACCTTGAATAGATGATTGCTTCCACCATTTGACTTTCTCCATGAGCCTATGACAGAGCAAGAGAAATTATATTATGCTTCTCTTCCTGATTAAATAGTGATTGTAGTCCTGTTTATGATAATAGTTAAAAGTTAATGAACAAGGAGAGTTGTAAAGATCTTTAAAATAATAAGAAATATAAAGATAGTTTTATGGTACTAGTTCAACTGGAAAGACACTGAAAATGAGTTGTGAAGCAAAGCATGGTTTGTGTGTGTATATGTGTGTGGGTGGGTGAGAGAGAGAGAGAGAGAATAGTGAAACCATGTGACTGCTAAGGAAGAATTAACTTTTCTGTTGACCCAAGAACTCAGAAAGAGTCAGAGCAGACACATCCTAAAGAAAAGGTAGGAATAAACAGAATTGCAGGGCAGGAATTGATAAGATAATGAAACTGTCACAGCTGGCACTTGGTTGATCTGCCTTGCCATGCTGTCTAACAAGCCTTTTCACAGGCCATAGGAAAGAGTCCACCGAATATAAACCCTTTCAGGGCTGTACACAACAATGGAAACAGCTCCTACTCATTGCGTCCATCTATGGCTCCTAGACTGAGTGGATGTATGACTGTACCTGTGGGAATGGGGATGTAAAATGACTACATCTTTGAATCAATTTATTTTGTCCTTTGATGAGTGTAAAAGAGAGTTAAGAACTCAGATTTTAATTCTATCACCTGGAACTAGATGCTGGTTCAGCTGTTTACGATGTGACTGGGAACCTAACCTCTCTAAACCTCTACTTACCTGTTGTCTTAGTTATCTAGTGCCACCGTAACAGAAATACCACAAGGGGATGGCTTTAACAAAGAGAAATTTATTTCCTCACAGTAAAGTAAGCTAAAAGTCCAGATTCAGGGTGTCAGCTCCAGAGGAAGTCATTCTCTGTCTGTTGGCCTTCTCATCAATCTTCCCCCAGACTAGGAGCTTCTTGACACAGGGACCCCTGGTCCAAAGGACGCGCTCTGCTCCCGGCACTGCTTTCTTGGTAGTATGAGGTCCCCCCTCTCTGCTTGCTTCTTTTTCCTTTTTATCTCTTGAGAGATAAAAGATGGTGCGGGCCACACCCCAGGGAACCTTCCTTTACGCAGTATCAGGGATGTGACCCGGGTAACGGTGTTACAATCCCACGCTAATCCTCTTTAACAGAAAATTACAATCACAAAATAGAGGACAATCACACAGTACTGGGAATCATGGCCTAGCCAAATTGATGCACACATTTTTGGGGGGACATAATTCAATCCATGACACCTGTCCAATGGAAACATTAGCTATACTGCATTCACAGGGGTGTTGTGAAGTTTAAGTCAGATGGCGCATACAGATCACTAGGCTCAGTGCCAGGCACCTCGTTATTATTATCATTTGTTCTAAATGCTCTCCCTGCAGATATAGCTTTGCAAAAGGCAAGCTTTGAATTTGGCAGATCATAACCAAGGATAAGCATTTGGATGATTCTATACATTTTGCTCCATATTATGCATTTAATTATTTTGGGTAGATGGAGAAAGAATCAATAAAAATGCCAACAAGAAAGACAATTTTAAAAAATGTGATCATATTTCAAACATAAAAATAGAAGGGAAAAATTGCATTCTGGCTTCATGAAGAGAATCTTTAAGGTAGCATTGTGATCCCACTGTAACACGATAGAATCTTCTGGGGACAAGATTTCAATAGAAAGAAATTAAGTTCTGGGCCTTATTCAAGGGAGTTTAGCTATTAAAATATGAAAACACTGCCTCACTTATCATGGCCTGAGAAGACATGCTGGCCTGCTCTCTCTGGACCTCACATTCCTAATTTGTAAAATGAGAGGAGTGTATCAAATCCCTGATTTCCTTCTGCTTCTCACATTCTAGGAGTCCATGTCTGTGTAGAATTTGGTTCCAGTAATTCTATTAATGAGTATATGACAAAATTAAAATAATTAGCTCTTGAGGGTCCTCACTCACTGAGGAAGAAGGGCCCCTGCTCACCTAGGAAGGAGTGTCCCCCGCTTACCTAGGAAGGAGGATCCCCGGTCACCAAAGGAGGACTCACCAAGGAAGGAGGGTCCCCATTCCAAGGAAGGAGGATCCCCACTCACCAAGGAAAGAAAGGAAGGAGGGTACCTGCTCACCTAGGAAGGAGGGTCCGTGCTCACCAAGGAAGGAGGATCCTCCAGTACACTTCTTGAGATTGTAGGATGCAGGATAAAGGGGAAATGATGACAGCGATGGTAACAAAAAAGGGAATGAAGATTTTGCAAGAGAGTTAGTGGGCAGAAGGACTGGAAGGAAGTAACCGCAGTTTGAGAGGCGGGGCGGCAAAAGCAGGAAAAGAGAGAGTATGAATGTTCCTAGAGACAGAGTTTCCCTTTCATGTTGTTGAAAACTACTTACAAAGGATCTGGGTTGCCATGAAATGACTTCATATAGCTGTGTTCCTTTGGTGAAAACACCATGCGCTATCAGTGCTCCCAGTCCTTACAGGGATTCTAATCAGTCCCACAGTCAGGGTTACTCCCTTTCAAAATTGTTGCATTCCTTGTTCCCACACACACCCAAAGGTGATTGCGTACATGAGATAATGGAATGTATCCCACAGGTGGCTATTTGACCCCTTTTATCTGGGACAACCCAACACGAAAAACACTTAGGAACTTCCTTTTCTTGAATAGTTGATAATTTTCTTTACCTGGACTCACATTCATCCTTCACACTTAGGCAATGGACAGACTGTTTTCACTTTTCTGAGGTTTAACTCTTCTCCCATTCTATTTCTTTTCTGTTCCAACTCTTCCTCATGTCTTTGATCTGCAATAAAAAAATAATTGACAGAGATTTCTTCTCACCCTCCACTCCCTTTTCTTGTCTGGCTAACTCCAAGCCAACTTTCCAGCACAATTTAGTCAGTCTCTCGAGAAAGCTTTCTTCAACTCTCTTTTTGGCTTCACAGCACCTTGTGCAAAGCCCATCACATCACTGTTACTCTGTACTGAATTGATGCGTGCTCAACACTATATCTCGTTCACCTCCTTCTCCCCAGTGCCCAGCACAGTATCAGGCACAGAGCAGGTCACCAGCAAGTGTGTGTGATATTGAACCACCTGATGAATGGCAAATTTTGAAGCAATACTTGGAGACCCCCTTATGTTCCATCTTCCTTTGCTGAAGCCTAAAAGAGTGGGGACAAGATGGAAAGTTCCCCCGCCCATGTTCCCATGGCAACTAAAATAAATGCAGCAACAATTAGAGGAGAAATGAATACACTAAAAATATCACTTTATAAGTAGTCTCATTATACCTGCTGCCCTCTCCTTCCTCTAGGAGAATGTTTGAAACAATTTATAAAATTATGGTTCTTTGTTGCTTAAAAGCTTACTCAATCCTAATGATTCATAGATGTCTATCACACTGGGGTTTGGATCTATCTATGATCCCCTCTCTTCCTTTCCTTTACATATTCAGTTGATTTTTACTGAGTGCCAATGCCAGTGTGCCAGACACCATGCTAGTCTCTCGTGATAAACAATGGCTAAGAGATCCACAGTAGTCCTTGCCCTTGTGGCGTTCACAGTCTAGCGGAAAAACAGACCATTTAAAAAAGCAAGCAAACAAATAAGTACCTGCTTACAATTAGGTAAATGGCATACAGGAAATTAATAAGGTGCTATGGTGGAAACTCCATTACCCATCCGTCAGTTTGTCATACTGTTGTGGCTTGAGTGTTGCTATGATGCTGGAAGCTACGCTACCGGTATTGCAAATACCTGCAGGGTCACCCATGGTGGACAGGTTTCAGGGGAGCCTCAAGACTAAGATAAACTAAGAAAGGCCTGGTTATCTACTTCTGAAAATTAGCGAATAAAAACCCTGTAAATCACAATAGAATATTTTCCGAGACTTCGACTGACTTACTTTGGATGCACTGTCAGGAGGGACCAATCCCTAGAGAAGGACATCATGTCTGGTAAAGTGGAGGGCCAGTGAAGGGGAGAGAAATCCTCAATGAGATGAATTGACACAATGACCATAACAATGGACTAAACATGTCAATGATCATATAGATGGTGCAGGACTGGGTGATGTTTTGTTCTGTTGTACATACGCTGCCGTGAGTCAGAGTCACTGGATGTCAACTAACAATAACATGATGGAGATTAACGGAGTCAGAATCCACTCAACAGCAATGGCTTTGGGTTTGTTTTTCTTGTGTGTGTGTGTGTGTGTGTGTTTGTGTGTTGGGATGTGGATCTCCCTGAGACCTAGAGGAAGAGAGGGGACTGGTCTGTGAAGAGCTAGGGGGAGGACTCCTCCAGGCAGAATTGCAGCTACAAAGAGTCTAAGGCAGACAGAGTTAGGGTGTTTGAAGAATGGAGAGACGGCTCATGTGGCCAAAGCAGAACTGAACAGAGTGAGACTGACTGTTCATGGTTCAGAAGGAGTTTGGATCTCCCTCAAAGTGTAATGGGAAATCACCGAAGCATTTTAAGAAGGGTGTGATATGGTTCATACATTTTCAAAGATTACTGTGGTTGCTGCATAGAGAACAGATTTGCAGGTGTGAGTAAAAATTGTGAAAGCCAATTTTTACTTAAGGTTTTCAAGATGCTAAAGCAAGAGAGGATAGTGGTTTAGTCAAGTATTGTGGCTGTAGAGATGGGAAGAAGTGGATGGATGTGCTTGAGAAATATTTTGAAAGTAGAAATGCCAGGAAGTTGATTTTTACTGCATGCCAACTCCAGTGTGCCAGACATCTTGCAAATCTGTGTCATTTCTGTTCTCAAAACCTTTTGATGGCTCCTTGTCTTAGTTATCTAGTGCTGCTGTAACAGAAATACCACAAGTGAATGCCTTTAACTAAGAGAAATTTATTTTCTCACTGTCTAGTAGGCTACAAGTCCAAATTCAGAGCATCAGCTCCAGGGGAATGCTTTCTCTCTCTCTGTCGGCTCTGAAGGGAGGTCCTTGCCATCAGTCTTCCCCCGGACTAGGAGCTTCTCTGAGCAGGAACCCCAGGTCCAAAGGATGCACTCTGCTTCTAACACTGCTTTCTTGGTGGCATGAGGTTCCCACTGTCTCTCTGCTCACTTCTCTCTTTCATCTCAAAAGAGACTGGCTTAAGACATTATCTAATCTTGTAGATCTCATCAATATAACTGCCACTAATACATCTTATTACATCATAGTGATAGCATTTACAACACATAGGGAAATCACATCAGATGACAAAATGATGGACAATCATACAATACTGGGAGTCACAACCTAACCAAGTTGACAGATATTTTCGGGGAGACACAATTCAATCCATGACACTGTTTCTTATGACTCCGAGTGTAAGGCAAAGATCCTACAGAATCTCCTCTTCGCTCACCTCACTGCCCTCATCTCCTACTGCACTCCTGCTTTATCCACTCTTCTCCAGCCACCTTACCTCCTTACTGTTCCTTGACTACACAATGCATGCTCTCAGCTAAAGGTATTTATTCTTTTGTTCCCTCTGCCTGGGATGCTTTTCCACAGGATGTCTGAATATCCTCATGGTTCACCATCTCAGCTCTTAAAACTTTTGCCCAAATATATCTCAACAAGGCCTTCCATGACCTAAAATTGCATATCCCCACCCCAGCAATCCTCATGACCCTTCCTGCTTTATTGTTCTTCTTAATACTTACCACCTAACATACTAAATCATGTAGTTTTTTATTTTGTCCATTGCCTGACTCCCTATAGTAGATTGGGGTTGCTCTATGAGATCCCCAGAAGGTGAAACAGAGCCTGGTATGTGGCAGAGGTTTAACAAATTTTGTTGAATGAACTTAAGGAGTCAGGGAATCAAGGACGATACCCAGGTTTCAGCTATAAACATTAGGTTATGCTTTTAAAGAGATGAGAAAGCTGGAGAGAAAGATTTTTTTTTTTAAGGTATGAAGGTGAATGTTGATTAGAATAAGAGAAGAAATCACAACAAACTGCAAATTATAAAAAGCTGATAAATCCACAAACCTCAGACAATTAATAAAACATTTTTGTTAATTAACTGCCTGAAACACCTCTAACATATCTTTTCCTAAATGTTTGGCTGCAGAACTTGATTGCCTCTTTCGATGGCAATGATTTAGTAATTTTTTTCATAGAGAGAATGGGAAAGTAATTCAGTCTTTAACAGGGTTGATAAAAAGAGAATTTTAGCATTGCTATGAGATTTGACAACAGGTCTGTTGAGTTTCTCTTCTGAGCTGTACGATTTCAGGCATTTCGAGTTTCAGGGTGCAGGAATCGGTCATCTCAAATCCATGGTGGCCTCAGAGTGGCAGACAATGAGCTTCACAGCATTGTTAATTTCAAGATTTCATGTCACATCAGGATGAAATGGAAACCATGCTCCATGTTTGATTCACTCCTTTTAGTTAACAGGCTCTCACACTCTTCTACTCCTTTCGGCTGTTCTCTAAGAAGGTTCTTGGTGCATTTTCATGTGATTTGTGTGCAACCCAAGTAAATGAAATCTTCCTGTGCTCTGTGGAGTCTTTGTGACTTTTGAGGGTTCTCAGGATAATCATTGATTTGAAAATCAGTCTGATGTAAGTAATTTCCATCTTGTTGGAAACTATTCAAGCAAAACAATATAGTCAAGGAATAGGCTAACCAAGAGCACACAGCAGTTTCAACCTTAAAAAAAAAAAATTATTTCATTATGCTGAGTGAAATAAGCCAGACACAAAAAAATAGCCATTGACTAATCCCTCTTATATGAAATATCCAGAGTAGGCAAATGCATAGAGACAAAAAGGTTATTAGTGGTTACCAGGGGCTGAAGGGAGGAGAAAATGTGGAATTATTGCATAAGGTACACTGAGTTTCTGTTTGGGGTGATGGGAGACTTGGAAATAGCGGTGATGATAGCATAATACTGTGAATGTGATTAATGTCACTATATCATACACTTACAAATGGTTAAAATGGCAAATTTTTTTTTGGTTATATTTTGCTGCTATTGTTGCTGTGCCACTGAGGTAGCTCCAACTCATGGCGACCCCACGTACAACTGAACGAGAAACATTGCCCGGTGGTCCTGCGACACCTTCACAATCATGGGTATGCTCAAGTCCATTGTTGTGGCCACTGTATTTTCAGTGCCTTTCAGCATTCATCTTCCAGCACTGTATTAGATAATATTCTGTTGTAATCCATTGGGTTTCCATTGGCTGGCTTTTGAAAGTAAATCACCAAGCTTTCCTTTCTAATCTGTTTTAGTCTGGAAGCTCCATTGAAACCTGTTCACCAGAGGTGACCCTGCTGTTTTTGAAATACCAGTGGCATAACTTCCAGCATCACGGCAACATGCAAGCCACCATGGTATGATAAACTGACAGACAGGCGGTGGCTATATATTTTACCACAATAAAATTAAAATTTTTTAAATTGTGGTGAAAATATACACATCAAAAGATTTGCCAACACAACTTCCACATTTACAATTCAGTGACATTGATTACACTTTTCATGTCGTGCCACCATTATTGCTATCCTTTTCTAAAATATTATACCACCACTAACCTAAACTCAATGCCCCCCAGACAAAAACTCCTCCTCTCTCCCGCCCTTGGTAACCACTAATGATCTTTGGTCTTGATGTATTTGCTTGTTTCATATAAGTGAGATCATACAGTACTTGTCCTTTTGTAATTTATTTCACTCAGCACAATGTTTCAAGGTTCACCCATGTCGTGGCATTCATCAGTGATTTCATTTCTTTAAATTCATGGCTGCATAATATTCCATTGTATGTATATACCACATTTTATTTATCTATTCACAATAAAAATTTTTAAAAATTATTTCATAATATTTTTCTGAGAAGCATCTCTTTTGTCCATTATATGTTTTGATCCTCTGTAAACAGTGAGATCACAATTTTTTTTCTTTTTTTTTAAATTGTACTTCAGGGGAAGGTTTACAGAACAGTTTCTCATTAAATAGTAGTACATATATTGTTTTATGACATTGGTTAACAACCCCATGACATGTCAACCCTCTCCCTTTTTGACCTTTCTCTTTTTTTTGGTGAAAATATACATAGCCAAAGATACACCTTTCAAAAATTTCTACATGGACAGTTCAGTGACATCGACTACGCTCTCCCAATTGTGCTGCTATTCTCAAGTTAGATGAAGGTTTACAGAACAAAATAGTTTCTCATTAAACAGTTAGTATATATGTTGCCCTATGACAATGGTTAACAACCTCACAACACATCAGCACTGTCCTTACTCAACCTTGGGTTCTGTCTTAGTTCTCTAGTGCTGCTACAACAGAAATACCACAAGTGGATGGCTTTAACAAAGAGAAATTTATTTCCTTGCAGTTAAAGGAGGCTAAAAGTCCAAATTCAGGGCATCAGCTCCAGCGGGAGTCTTTTTCTCTCTGTCGGCCTTCTTCTCTTCGGTGTTCCTCTGGACTAGGAGCTTCTCTGCGCAGGGACCCCAGCACTGCTTTCTTGATGGTATGAGGTCCCCCTGTCTCACTGCTCACTTCTGTCTTTTATAGCTCAAGAGATTGCCTCAGGACACAATGCAGTCTTGTAGATCAGGTCCTGCCTTACTAACACAACTGCCACCCATCCTCCCTCATTAACATCATCGAGGCAGGTTTACAACATACAGGAAAATCACACAGTACCAGGAATCATGGCCTAGCCAAATTGATACACACATTTTTTTTGGGACATAATTCAAACCATGACATTCCACACTTTGGCCCCCCAAAAATCACATCCTTGCAACATGGAAAACATATTCACTCTATCATATCATAACAAAAGTCTTAACTCCAAGCCCAAAATCCAAAAACTCCTCTTCATCTGTGAAATCTAGAATGCAAGTTATCTGCTTCCGAAGGTACAATGGCAGAACAGGCACAAGCTAGACATTTCCATTACAAATGAGAGAAACTAGAGGAAAAGAAGTGCTAACAGGCAGCAAGCAAGTCAGCAGAATACATTACATTAGCCCTCACGGCTTTGAAAAGAATCTTCTGTTCTCTGAGACAATTTACACAATAGCCCTGCCCTCCAGACTCTAGGTATTGGCCACAGTCTCTGGATTCTGAGTGGAGGCCCATCAGCCCTGGGCTTCAGCTCTGCCTTCCAGGCCCACTGGGACAACAACTCTGCTCCCTTGGCTTTAGACGCACCATTCTCCTAGTCCCTCAGAGTGCAACTCCACCCTTAGAAACACCAGAGGCCATGGCTCCACCCTTTGAAACCCCTGAGGTCATGGCCATACCTTTTGAGGCTGAAGCAGCTTGGCTTCTTGTGTCCCTTCTCCCTTCAGATTCTGCTTCTGTTTCCTGTGGCCTCTTGGCCCTCGGGCCTCATGCCCACATCTGCCCTGCTGGGGCAACTGTTCCAAAGGTCTGGAGCTCCACCGGTATAAGTGCCCGGAGGCACCCCACTCCGCCAGAAAGCCTCGTGCACGCAGACACTCAGCTCTCTCGCTCCGCTCCGTGGGTCGGCAAGCCTAGCTCCACCAATAAGTGCCCAGAGGCACCCCACTCCGCCAGGAAGCCTCCTGCTCACAGGCATTCAGCTCTCTCGCTCCGTGGGTCGGCTCTAGCACCATCTTTCACTGGTCTCCTGGTGCTGCTGCTGTAGGTTCTCTGCTGCTGCTGGTCCTCTGTCACTGCCGCACATCTATCCATTCACAGTTTTAAAACTGCTTCCACATTTTAGGTATCTGTTAGAGCAGCACCCCACTCCTGGTACCAAATTCTGTCTTAGTTATCTAGTGCTGCTACAACAGAAATACCACAAGTGGGTGGTTTTAATGAAGAGAAGTTTATTTCCTTACATTAAAGTAGGCTAAAAGTCCAAATTCAAGGTGTTAGCTCCAGGGGAAGGCTTTCTCTCTCTCGGCCTTCTCATCAGTGTTCCCCCAGACTAGGAGCTTCTCAGCCCAGAGACCCCAGTCCAAAGGACGCACTCTGCTCCCAGCACAGCTTTCTTGATGGTATGAGGTCCCCCTGTCTCACTGCTCACTTCTGTCTTTTATATCTCAAGAGACTGCCTCAGGACACGATCCAGTCTTGCAGATCAGGTCATGCCTTACTAACACAACTGCCACCCATCCTCCCTCATTAACATCATAGAGGCAGGTTTACAATATACCGGAAAATCACACAGTACCGGGAATCATGGCCTAGCCAAACTGATACACACATTTTTTGGGGGACATAATTCAAACCATGACAAGTTCCCTATCACCAGCTTTCCTGTCCCCTTCTGCCTTCTAGCCCTTGTCCCTGGACTGCTGTGCCTCACTAGTCTCGTTTTGTTTTATGGGGCTGTCCAATCCCTGGCTGAACGGTGAAACTTGGAACTGACCTCA
>NW_004444066.1:2663112-2680369 GCF_000243295.1 Trichechus manatus latirostris | reverse complement strand
TATGGTGGATTTTGTTTTAAAGTCTACTTTATCTGAGATTAGTATTGCCACTCCTGCTCTTTTTTGGTAGTTGTTAGCTTGATATATTTTTTTCCAACCTATGACTTTTAATAAATTCACGTCTTTGTTTCTAAGGTGTGTCTCTTGTAGACAGCATATTAATGGATCCTGTTTTCTTATCCGTTCTGTCACTCTCCTTCTCTTTATGGGTGCATTGAGTCCATTTACCTTCAGTGTAGTTACTGATAGATGTGAGTTTGTTGCTGTCATTTTGTAGTGCTTTTTTTTGTGGTGTTGACGTTTTCTTTGTTCTTCTTACTCTCCAGTGCTGAATTACTTTTGTTTCTGGATTTTTTTTTCATTTCTTTTGTTTTTGTAGGTTTTGTTTTTGCTGAGACTTTATGTTTTTCCTCTTTATTTATTTATGAGTAAGTTGTTAACTTTCTTTGTGGTTACCATGAAATTTGCCCTTATTTTTCTATGTTTGAAGCAGTCTATTATTACTTGGTATCACCTTGCCTTCCTCCCCATTAGAAGGTTCTTTACCTACACTGTTTATTCCCTCTTTTATTGTTTTGATGTTGTTGTCATTTACAGATTAACTGCTCTGATTCCCTGTTGTATTTCTTTTGGTTTTGGATAGTCCTTGAGAGTTTGTTTCCTAGATTGGTATCTGGCTGGTACAATCCTGTTTCCTAGGTTCATCCTGTGAGTTGAAGTTGTTCTCAGATCGAAGAACTTCCTTTAATAATTCTTGTAAGTTTGGTTTGGTTTTTACATACTCCCTTAATTTCTGTTTATCTGGAAATGTCCTTATTTCACCATCATATTTGAACGAGAGTGTTGCTCGATATATTATTCTTGGCTGGCAATTTTTTTTTTCAAGGTTTTATACATGCCCATTGCCTTCTTGCCGGCATGGTTTCTGCCAAATAATCTGAGCTTAGTCTTATTGTTTCTCCTCTGTATGTGAATTATTGTTTTTCACAAGCTGCTCTCAGGTTTGTTTGTTTGTCTTTGGTTTTGGCAAGTGTGATTATGATATGCCTTGATGATTTTCTTTTGGGGTCTATCCTATGTGAGGTTCTTTGAGCTTTTTAGATGGCCAGCTTTTCGTCTTTCATGATATTGGGGAAGTTTTCTGTCAGCAGTTCTTCAATGATCCTCTTTGTGTTTTCTGTTTTCTCCCCTGTTGTGGAAGTCCAATCACCCCTGATTTTTGCTTTTGATTGTATGCAACATAACTCTCTGGACTCTTCACTTGTTGTTGTTCTTTTTTCTGAGTTTTCCTCGAACAGAGTTGTATCCAAGTGTTTGTCTTCAATTCCACTGATCCTGTCTTTCACCATTTCAAATCTGCTCCTCAGCCCTTCTATGACACTGTCCATTTCTGAAATCTTGTTGTTTATCTTTTGGATTTCTAATTGTTGTTTTTGTATAATTTCTAGCTGTGAATTTATTTTGGCATTTTGTTCCTGTATTATTTTCCTGAATTCTTTCATTTTTTTGTCTGTATTTTCCATGAATTTGTCTGCCTTTTCCTTGAATTTGTCTATTTTTACCTCTTTTTTGTCTGCTTTTTGCTTCAACTCTTGGATAATTCTGAGTATTAGAGATTTGAATTCCCTATCAGGTGGTTCTAGTGCCTTTTCTTCTACTGGAAAGTCATCTGGTGTTTTATTTTGGAAGCCTACTGGAACCATCCTGTCCTGTTTTTGTAAATGTTCTGATATTGTCTGCTGTCTTCAGGGCATTTGGTAGTTATTTTTCTTGTTTATTGATTGTAAATTTGTTTGTTTTGTCCTGCTTTTTTTTAATTTGGCTATGTCTGAGCAGGTGGGCTGTGTGTTCTTTGTTGTTTGCTTGTCTGTGGGCATGATACTTTTCGCCTTCTTCTCCAATTGGTAGGGTCAGAGGCTCAGATATGGTACAGCAGGGCAGGTCTCGCTGAAGAGGGGTTACCGGGATGGGTTGTTTGTGGCACATACTACAGCCACAAGGGTGGGTCGGTAATCAGTGCAGGGCAGGTTCTGGTAGGCCGTGAGTGTGCTGCTTGGTGGCGTGATGTTAAGTGCACGGTAAAGGTAGGCAGGATGAAGAGGGGAGATTGTTACGTGTGGAGCTAAGTTGGATATGGGTGAGAGGAGAGAGGAACAGGAGCCAAAAACGTACAAAAAAAAAAGAGTGCTAGGGGAGCTTGCCATTGGAGTGGAGAGATGAGAGACTATGAAATGGAGAAAAACAAAAAGGGGAAGAAGAAGAAGAAAAAAAGAAAAGAATGAATAAATAAAAGTTAGAAAGGAAAAAAACAGCAAAGCTCCCAGGGATCCCACCAGTGCAGCTGTGAGGTCTGGGGAATTTGTTCTCTGGTGTTACAGTACAGCCTGGCTAGAAGGCGTAGAAGTATTCAATGCCAGGTATTCAGGGAACAGGAAGAGAAGGAAGGTATAGAGAGAAGAGAAACTAAATAATAAAGAAAAACAAAAAGGGAAAGCGGGAAAATAAAAGAAAACAAATTAAAAAAAAAAAGAACAAGAAAAGTCCCCCCAAAAATAGAAAACAAAAAACTAAAAAAGAAATGCTCTCAGGGATCCCTCTGCACTTCTGCACAAGCCAAGGGGGAGGTGCCAAGCTGTGCAGCACTGCCTGGCCAGAACAGGCTCCCAGCTCAACAAAAGGAAGAGAAAACAAACAAACAAACAAACAAACAAACAAAAGACCTGGGATCCCACCAGTGTGGCAGCGCAGACTGGGAAGCAGTTCCACACTTGAACAGAGCTCCGCCGCCCTTTAGGAAGAAGCAAAGATGGTGCCCAGAGTCAGGTATTTGAGTGAAAAGAGGAGGAGGTGGTGAAAGGTAAGGAAGAAATGAAAAAAAGCAGAAAAAAGCAACACCAGCAGCCAACAAATGGCACTCAGGGAGCCGGCCAGTGCGGGCAGTTGGAATCCAAGCAGCTGGTGCTTCCTTGACAAGAGACTGTGGCTGCGGGAAGCATAGGAGGCTGGGTGGTGGTGAAGAAGGGTGTGGTTGTGGGAAAGCGTATATGGCAAATTACTGGTTGTGTTGTCTCCTGCTGGAAGCTCCATGAAGCTGCTTTCTCTTATCCCCTATTTGCTGGTCTCGGATAGGAGTCCAAGATGGCAGATCCACGCTGAGTTAGCTGATAGCGGACCTCTGCATGAACCTCTCCTCGCTCTCCATTCTCTGTCAGTTTTCTCACTCCATTTGGTGCTTGGCTGAGTTCTTTATCTCTTCATTTGAGGGTTTCAGGATTGCTGTTTTCTCTGTTTGGCTTAGTTTTTCGGATCTTTCCTCTAGAGGGATGGAGTGGTGCTTCTGCCTAGAGCACCATTTTGCCGGAAGTCCAGGATCACAATTTTTTAAAACATAAATCTTTCATTAGCAGTGTTTGGTGAAGTTACTGCTCATCATAATGGGATATAATGAAAGGCCACAGGATTTACTGGGGCCAAGAGACTCATCAGTGGACCATTGCTGATCTGGTGTGCTGCTGGACACACACCCTGAGGTTTTCTTTTGTTACCTTCATCTTCCTTCTGCTTTTTTTTTTTTTTTAACTTCTGCTTTTTTGCTTCCTGTCTGGGAGGGTTCTGATTCAATAATATTCTTCATCTCTATGTTGTTTTCTTTGTCCACATTTTCTTAGCTATTACTATTTTTTTCTGTATCTTCGAGATTTTGACCATTAGCATTTTTTGTTTCCATTGTGAAATATTTGTATTTTGAAGCTTCTATCGGACTTTCATTTCCCTTTTTTTGAGGGGGGAGTATACTTCATTCTAGTCATGTTTCCATTTTGGTGTGATTGACAATTCTAAAAAAGCATACAAAGTTAACCTGAACTTAAGGCAAACACGAGCACAGCACAAATGCATTTTAAGATTGCCACTGCGCTGCATCCAGCTCCATCACTGTGTGATACAATAATCTCACGCCATATCCACTCATTTCTGGTGAATGTGTGAAGAAGTTTTGTCACTGGAACACAAGTTTCTTCAGGCCCTTTGCAACCAGTAGCAATTTGGGTGCTCTTTCTTCTGGACTTCCAAACTTTGGTGGGACAAAGGGCCTCAGGTCTGATCTGAAATGTCAGGCTGCAGAAACTATGACTTTGCACAAGTGTGCTCACCACTGGGGTTGCTCAGGTGTGTGTCAAGCACAGGCATTCTGAGAAATGACTTAATAAAGGGGACATGTTTGCTGCAACTGTATGTGCTGCTCTGTAGAATGTGTCCCTACGGGTGAGGACTCCTAAGCTGACTAGCTCCCAGGGGACTGTCCTGGGCTCCAGTGTCTACTTCTAACGTTGAAAGCATGCTGCACAGATCAAACACTAGCCTGACACACTTCTGAGCTTGTCTCACCCCTATCCCTGCATCTCTTGGTGCCCACTTTTCTTAGGCTGGGTTATCTAGAGAAGCAAATCCAGTGAAGTACATGCATGAATGGTTAGATTAGATAGGTAGGTAGGTAGATAGACAGATCTCAAGGAAATTTCTCAAGTGGTTGTAGAGGCTGGCAAGTCCCAAGTCTGTGGGTCAGGCATCAAGCTGGAGGTTTCTCCTGACTCATGTAGCTGCAGGGGCTGACAAACCCAAGATGGGCAGGTCAGACGGCAGGCTGCTGGCTGGCTCATGGACTGCTGATGCTGACAAATCCAAGATTGGCAGGTAAGCTGCAAGCTCAAGTCCCAAGAACCAGAGGTCAGATGATGACAAGCCAGATGTAGGATCCAGAGCAAGAGCCTTGCTGGAACATCCATTTATATACTGGAGGCAGGCCACACCTCTAGGGAAACTCCTTTTAAACTGATTGGCTGCGCATAGCAGATCTCATCATGGAGTTGATAACCATCATTACATAACTGCCAAATTATGTCATTACATAACTGCCAAACTACCTCATAACTGCCTGAGAATCATGGCCCAGCCAAGTTGACATACAGCCTTAACCATCACAGTCCACCCCTTGTCAACTTGGCACCTGTACACATCTCCTTAAACCATAGACAATCTCTAAATAAAGATAATTACAAAGTCATACTTGCATCTAACATGATACAACTAACGTGCATACAACCAAAAACACACTAGCCTCATTTACATCTTATGTTTTATAAGTGAAGAAAACAAAAATATTTGATGCATACATACAAGAAGAAATACTTATAACAATTACAGTTTTTGTTTCTGCAACTGATCACGTGCCCATAGCTGGTATTTAGAACTACCTTCTAACACTCACTCCATATTTCCTTTACCCTCAGCAAGCACCTCAGCTGATCCTAGTTCTTTGTGTGGTGGGATGACCCAAACCTTCATTCCTGAAGGGTCTGGGCCATTAGTAGTCATGTGAGAAATGGGTTGCTGTAGTTTTCCATTGACTTTAATCACAGGGCATGATAGTACTAAGAGACACCCTAAAGGATATCCTTAATTCCAGACATACTCTTCTTTACCTCCATTATGTAATGTCAATCTGATTTCCTCTTGGTAATCAGGATCAATCACACCAGCTAATATGGTAACTTTCTTCTTTGTTGATCCAGAGGCATAAGGAGCCCAAAGTGGCCAGGTGGCATTCTTAACTTCCAGTTCGGTAGAATCCATGTTGTGTCTCCAGGTGGGAGCATTCTTCCCTTTGGAACTAATACATCTAGTCCTGCAGAGCACAGGGTCAAGGGAATAGGAAGCAAAAATTTTTCGAGAAGGTCACTAGGGGTAATAGTGAGTGGTGCCACTCTCATTTCTACCCCTTGATTCCTGGACCCATCAATCCTGGCTATGGCAGAAATAGCACCATATATTGGATGCTGGTTTAGAGCATATACAGCCTCCTGAGAACATTGTCCCAACCCTGCAAGGTATTGCCACCTAACTGGCATTATACTTGTGTCTTTAGAAGGCCATTCCATAGTTCTATCAAGGCAGCTGCTTCAGGATGATGAGGAACATGGTAAGACCAGTGAGTTTCATGAGCAATGGCCCATTGCTGCACTTCATTTGCTGTGAAATGAGTCCCTTGATCCGAGGCAAGTCTGTGTGGGATACTGTGATGGTAGATGAGGCATTCTGTAAGTCCATGGATGGTAGTTTTGGCAGAAGCATTGCATGCAGGGAGGGCAAATCCATATCCAGAGTAAGTCTCTGTTCTAGTAAGAACAAAATGCTGCCCCTTCCATGATGGAAGTGGTCGAATATAATCAACCTGCCACTAGGTTGCTGGCTGATCACCTCAAGGAATGGTGCCATATCAGGGACTCTGTGTTGGTCTCTGCTGCTGGCAGATTGGACACTCAGCAGTGGCTGTAGCCAAGTTGGCCTTGGTGAGTGGAAGTCCATGTTGCTGAGCTCATGCATAACCTCCATCTCTGCCACCATGGCCACTTTGTTCATGAACTATGATTCTCAGGCAGTTATGATGTAGTTTGAGGAAAGAGGATGAGTGGTTTCCACAGAACACGTCAACCTATCCACTTGATTGTTAAAATCCTCCTCTGCTGAGGTCACCACCTAGTTAAGTTTTCAATAATCCACTGTTTTTTGCACAAAACAAAGAGGTGAGTTGAATGCAGACTTTGGTGGGAATCACCACTCCTGCATCCTTCAAGTCCTTGATAGTGGCAGTAATTTCTGTAATCTCTCCAGGAATGTGATATTGCTTTTGGTTTACTATTTTTCTATGTAAGGGCATTTCTAATGGCTTCCACTTGGCTTTTCCTACCAAAATAGCCTTTACTCCATTTGTTTGGGATCCAATGTGGGGGCTCTGCCTGTTGTTGAGTTTATCTATTCCAATTACACATTCTGGAACTGGGGAAATTACTACAGGATGGGTTTGGGGACCCACTGTGAGATGGATATGAGCTAAAACTCTATTAATAACCTAACCTCCATATGCCCCCACTCTGACTGGTGGGCCACAGTGACTTTTTTGAGTCTCATGGAATTAGTGTCATTTCAGAGCCAGTGTCCAGTAATCTCTAAAAGTCTGATTATTTCCTTTTCTTCAATGAACAGTTACTCTCATAAAAGGCCAAATATCCCTTTGGGGAAGCCTGGGAGAAAGATTAGCAGAATAAATTTTTGGCAGATAGTAGGGTCCTTCCTCAAGGGGGCCTGGCATCCCCTTCATTCAAGAGGTTGTGGGTCTATAAGCTCACTCAAGTCTGGAAATTGATTGAGGGGCTGTGACTCTCTATTCTGGTGATTTGAGTTAGACTGCCTCTCACTTGACCTAGAATTCTTTTGCTTGTACAGATCAAGTAAATATTTAGAAGATTTCCCATCTATTTCACTCCTAAGGACACCATGACTAAATAGCCAATGTCCTAAGTCCATAAGAGCCAGACTATTCCATTCTGATTACTGCTTTGACTCTGCTGTCCATTATAGCAACCATACACATCCGATCTTTGTTGATTGAGTGCTGCCACTTGGCTCCTACCACCACAGGGTCCAATCAGCCCCATTGTAGTCAGGTGTCTTAATTCAGTTGGGGCAGTTTCCACTGTCAAATCTGACTTACGTTAAATAGCAATCACAGCAGTCTTCAAGGATACTGGGGCTCCCTTCACAAATTTGTTCCTCACAGTTGTGGTAAAAAGTGTGTCCTCTGGGCACTCCTTGTGTGGGTCTGTGGGTCTAACTTGATAAATCCTTTCTAACATGCCAATTTCCCCAAGCCTTTGGATACCTTTGTCTACAATATACCGAGGCAGATCTATTAATATTTGGTTTCTATAATCTGCTTATTCCATATAAGTGATATCATACAGTATTTGTCCTTCTGTGACTGACTTACTTCACTCAGCATAATGTTCTCGAAGTTCATCCATAATGTGGCATGTATCAGAACTTCATTTCTCTTTATGGTTGCATAATATTCTACTGTTAAGTACAAATTACATTTTGTGTATCTCTTCATCTGTTGATTGACATTACCTCTAATTTAAAAAAAAATTATTTATTTTGTTGTTGTTGAGAATATACACAGTAAAACATACACCGATTCAACAGTTTCCACATGTAACATTTGACAACGTTGATTATATTCTTTGAGTTGTGCAACCTTTCTCACCCTCCTTTTCTGAGTTGTTCCTCTGTCATTAACATAGATTCACTGCCCTCTAAGGTTCCGGTCTAATATTTCAAGTTGCTATTTTCAATTTGATTACCCTAAATTTTTAAAGGATATTTTTGTTAGGTATTGACTACTGAACTGAATGACTTTTGTTTGTTTCACTTTTAGCATTTTACTGATGTCACTTGTTTCCTGGATTACATTGTTTGTAATGAGAAGTCAGCCGTCATTCTTCTTGCTTCCCTGAATGTGTGTTTTTTTTCTGTCTACTTTTAGCGCTTTTCTATCTTTGGTTTTTAGGAGTTGGACTATGATGTGCTTCCGTGTGTTTTTCTTTGAATTTATCCTCTTTGGGGTTTGCTGAGCTTTCTGGATTGATGTATTTTCATCAATTTGTAAACTTCTTAGACATTTTCTCTTTAAATATTTCTTCTGCTCCAATTTCTTTCACCCCTCCTTTGAAGTTCAATCTCACATGTGTTAGACTATTTGATTTTGCCCACAGGTGTCTAACATTCTTTTCTGGCTTTTTTTCTTTCTTTCTTTCTCATTTTCATTCTTTTTCTTTCTGTGCTTTGATATGGATACGAATTCTGTTGATGTGACTTCAAATTGAAAAATCTTTTCTTCAGCTGTATTCAGGTAACTTAATGAATTCTTAATTCAGATGCTTGAGCATGCAGCCCTTACTCCTAGGGTGTGGCTTCTCTGGGGTCTCAGCTGAGTGCCTGGGTTGCACGACTGTCTCTTCCCTGTCGTGGACCACAGCTCCAATGCCCCAGCTCTGCGAGACCTCTGCAGTCTCCGTTCAGCTCTTATGACACCCTGATGAAGAAGCGCTCGGTGACCATCGGGCACAATTCATCCCAGGGCTCGGTGGACGTGAGCATGGGCCAGTCGAGCTTCATCTCCCGACGCCACCTCGAGATTTTCACGTCCCCGGGCGGCGACGGTGGCGGCGGCCGGCACGGCGGGGCCCGGGAGTCGCCTGCGAAGCTCAGGCCCTACGCCGGTGCCTGCCGGCGGCGAGTTCTACTTGTGCTGCTTCTGCAAGAATGGCATGTTGGTGGGCGGCGTGTTCCCGAGGCGCTTGGAGCTGCCTCTGCAGCTGCGGCGCCTGTGAGTGGCGCCGCCCAGAGCGGGGGCCGGGGCGGAGAAATAGTTTTGAGAAGGTGAGAAATTAACAATTTGACGTCAGACATGTTGATTTTGAGGAATCTGTGAGAGACCTAGGAACAGCTAAAGAGACAGATTCTCTTTCTGTCCACCACTCCTTCCTCTCTTCCTGCATAGGTCCTTGGACTTCCCTCATTCTGAAGCCACCTCCACCCTGGTCCATGGCAAGTCCATCTCTTTCCGTTCTTGCTGACTAACACTTCCTGCTTTTGCTTATAGCTCAGTCACTTCCAACAACTCATAATCTGGCTTCTAAGTCCCCAGGGGTGAAGAAAAACACATACACAATGACTTTATCATAGAATAAAATCCTTTTGCTAATTTTCCTCATCCTACCCTTCCAAACCACTCACCCACTTATAACTGCATGAAGCATCCCCTGGATTAATGAATCAAAGCTAAACAAATACCTCGCCCCACACACTCAAGGCTTGTTCAAGTCTTTTCTTCTTTAGTGGTAGATCCACTGCATTCCTCGCCTTTATCTTTTATAATTGAACATAAGATTTAAGCTGCAGTGACGTGGGATAACTAGTGGCTTTCCTTTGGACCAACAGGGCTATGAGAATGTCTTCGGTGACTCAAATAAACACCACTATTTCATTGCAGGGCCATGAGCTAATAAAAATGCATCCTTAATTGCTCCCTTAACACTTTCATCCTGATGTTAAGCATTCTGCTCCGTGCTGGCCTGTTAGAACTCTTTTAATTTTCTGTTTGAGTGGCATACGGTTATTGAGAGGATTAAATGAAGCAATACATGCAAAGCAATTAGGATAGTTCATGGCATCCAACAGATGCTCAATAAATATTAACTGTCCTGAACTCCAAAAGCCCTCTCCCCGTGCCTGGTACCTGATTGGGGCTCACCTAAACAGAAGTCCCCAAAATGGATAGTCAAAATCAGGGTAAAGCCTTCCCCTTACTGAAAGAATTTTATTACCATTTCACACCTAAGTGCCTATTCATCTTCAGCTTTTTTCAATCAACTAAAAAAAAAACCTGTTGCATCAAGCCGATTTTGACTCATGGTGACCCTATGTATTACAGAGTTGAACTGCTCCATAGGGTTTTCTTGGCTGTAATCTATGGAGGTAGATCACCATGTCTTTCTTCTGGAGCACCACTGGGTGGATTTGAACCACTAATCTTTAGGTTAGTAGACAAGTGCACAATCTTTAAAGAGGTTGGATTTGTTTTTCCAAAACATTGAAAAATTATGTTTAATAACTTATGTTTAATAATGGAACCATTAATAGACTAAAAATTATGGATCTCAATGTTTATTGTGATTTCTCAACTGCAGGTGTATGGTGATAAGTAGAATGTGAGGATGTGAGTCTTGAAAAAGACCTTAGAGATCGTTTGTCTAATTTTCTCATCTTCTTTTCTTCTTCTTCTTTTTTAATAGAAAATTAAGATCTGGAAAGAGGAAAGAAATTTGCCTAAAATTATGTAGTGAGTTTGTGGCTGAGCCAGGACTTAACACGGGGTTTCCATCTCCCGGTCCAGTGCTCTTCAGACTTCATCCCCTCACTGGCAGGGAATTTCTCATATAGAGTTGCAGCCAAATCTTATTGTTGGAGTCTCATTCTATGCAAGGATAGAGAGTAAGGGAATCTCAGGCTGTGGAGAATCCAAGGCACAGACAGTACCCGTCACTTACGCTGACTTCTCAGGGCACAGAGAGAGAGAGAGAGCCAGAAACCAATGCAAAGTTGCTTGTTGGTCACTGGCTCCTTGGATTAGTCCAGATTTGACCTAAAACAAATGCCAATTTAGAGAATCAAAAGTAAGCCAAAGATAGAGTAGGGATGGGGAAGGGGACTATTATGAACATTTAACATTGTGCTTCTTTAAGGCAAGGACTGCATTTGTGTAATTTTGCCTTATTTAATAAGTATTTGTTGAATGAATGAGTAAATGTTCAGCCCCTCTCTGGCATTACGCTTAAAGAATTATACCATACTGAAACATATACAGAAATCCTAAACATCTGTCAGAGTATCAGGTATAGTTGCATTAAGTGACAATGAAAGAATGAGACAATATTAATAAAGTTGACCAAAACTGTGCTCCAAATAAATGTGGTAATGGACTCATTTTCCAGCTCATTTATTTTATCTAATGCAATTTCCTATTCTATGCCTGTCTTAAAAGTCTTTTTATTTTGACAGTCTTGGCACAAAATATACATGGTGCCTACAGTCATGAGGGAGAGGGAGATAGTAATCAAATGATCACACATATAAATTATAATTGTGGTAAATAGTATGAAATAGGTGGAATTATGAGTAATCACGACCTAATTAATAGAAGTATGGCTTTCAGAACATAGGAGGTGATGGACTGTTGCAATTCACACTCCTCTCCACAATTGAATTCTGACTTCTGTTCTAGCTGTCCACATTTTAAGACACCAGTAAGAATTCTCCTACACTTCCACAGTTAGTCTTTTTCAGCTTCCTTCCCTTAGGGGCTCTGCTTACCTTCAGAGCAGGAGAAGAAGTAGACAAAAGGAAACTAGATTTCATTCATTCACCAAATACTTATGAAGTTCCTACTATGTGCCAGGCTGTTTGCTAGCGCTGAGGATACAGTGGATAGCAAAATGTCATGGACTAAATTGTGTCCCCCCAAAAATGTGTGCATCAGTTTGGCTGGGCCATGATTCCAGGTATTTCCTCTTGTGTGGTAAATCCTGCCTCTATGATGTTAATGAGGGAGGATGGGCAGCAGTTGTGTTAGTGAGGCAGGACTCAATTTACAAGACTGGGTTGTGTCCTGAGGCAATCTCTTGAGATATAAAAGACAGAAGTGAGCAGTGAGACATGGGGACTTCATACCATCAAGAAAGCAGTGCAGGGAGCGGAGCGCGTCCTTTTAACCGGAGTCCCTGCGCAGAGAAGCACCTAGTCTGGGAAAACACCGAAGAGAAGGCCGACAGAGAGAAAAAGCTTTCCCCTGGAGCTGATGCTCTGAATTTGGACTTTTAGCCTACTTTGACTGTGAGGAAATAAACTTCTCTTTGTTAAAACCATCCACGTGTGGTATTTCTGTTACAGCAGCACTAGATGACTAAGACACAACATTTGAATTCTGACTTCAGTTCTAACTGTCCACATTTTAAGACACTAGTAAGAATTCTCCTATACTTCCACAGTTAGTCTTTTTCAGCTTCCTTCCCTTAGGGGCTCTTCTTACCTTCAGAGCAGGAGAAGAAGTAGACAAAAGGAAACTAGATTTCATTCATTCACCAAATACTTATGAAGTCCCTACTATGTGCCAGGCTATTTGCTAGTGCTGAGGATACAGTGGATAGCAAAATGGACCTAAATTTTGCTCACCTGGGGCTTATAGTCTTCTAGGAGAGGTGGCCAATAATCACATGATTGTACAAATAAAAGTAATAACAATTATAAGTGCCAAGAAGTACAGAAACCTATGTGAAAACATGATTTAATTCCAATTAGGGTTCTTGAAAGGCTTTTCTAAGGACTAAAATTCAAATAGAGATTTAAAGACTATGTAAGAGTTACAAAACAAAGAGGGGTGATGCTCCTGTGTAGATATTGAAAAAAAAGCCATCATCAGGCCAGGTTGCCCCTGACAAATTATTTGACCTGATGACTTGAACTATAAATTAGAAGGAATTGCATATTCCAGAGTAATGAGTTAAATTGCTATAGCCAGGAGGCAGGGCAAATATGGCGGAGTAGTTAGATGCTTCCTGTGGTCCCTCTTACAACAAAGACTCGAAAAAACAAGTGAATCAATTATATATGACAATCTAGAAGCCCTGAACATCAAAGGCAAAGTTCAGGGATCAAACTGAGTGGCAGGGGGAGGGAGAGATGGTTCAGAAGCAGCAAGGAGATGCCAGACCTAACCCAGTGAGAGTCGCAGCCCTTCAGGCCAGATCAGCTCCTGGTGAGTGATGAGACAAGTAGCGGCACTCGGGAGGGGTTTTACACATCGGGAGAGACCCAGTGGCAGAGAGTCTACTCAGCCACCAAGAACCAGTGAGAAGCAGCCCTTGACTGGCAAAGGTAAGTACTTGCGTCTGGCCTACTGCACGGGTCAAAAAATACCCTCCTTTTGGAAAAACCTCTCTCCTATTTACCTCCCTGCTCCCTGCTCCCTGCTCTGCACTGGGTCTGGAACAGCTTCAGTGATTGCTGAGTCCCCTGGGCCGGAAGTAGGACTGGTCACGCACCCAGAGCCATTCTCCTGGCCTTGGAGAGTGAACAAATTAACAAACAGGAAAAAATAACCCGCTGGTTCTGCTAAGCCAGGAACTCAGGGTAGGCACAGCTCCTTTGCCTAGGCACAGGCATAAGGGGTCCATGGACTCTGAGTGTCTTTCCCCCTGCATAGACTTGTGTGGGCCCATATCAACAGCGTAGACCCTCATTACCACAGTACAAAAGAGTATATACCTGAAGTCTAACTTCAACTGTTTAGCTGCGAAGTGGCAGGTTTGTGACATTTGACACTGCTCTGCCCATTAAGTAGAGTCTTCACCTACCCACATCAGGGTCCTGAAGATTGGTGGCTCCCCTTATACCACCTAGCCACCTGCGACAGGAGCCCAAGTATAAGTGGTGCCTCCCAGTCCTTACAGCCAAAAGCATTGGGTGCTCATAGTCCAGCTGCAAAACTCACCCAACAACATGCTCTAGCAAACAGGGACATGCTTTCCTCCTGGACACTTGGTGGTGACTGTCGGCCCTCTGCCTTGCTCAGTGTGTGACCCTCTGCTGCAGCCGGATGCCTGTGCCCATACCAATCACATATGCCTGTCTAGGACTGTAGGTGAGAGCTTGCACCACACACTTGATGGCCGACTACCTGGAAACCTGAACTGAATCCATACAGGAGGAGTGGGCAGATTCCCAGGCTCACTTACTTAGTGAAAGGTCTGAACACTTGTTGGCAGGACATTGGAGCTTCAGGGGAACCAGTGATCAGACTAGCTCACACGAGCAGCCTATTTGGGCATACCAAAACAAAACAAGAAGCTAGGACACAGTATGCAAAAATAAAATAAATAAATATAATAATGATGGCTCAGAGATAACAGTCAATATCAAATCACATAAAGATGCAGACCATAATGGCTTCAGCAAGCTCCCAAAATAAAGAATCAAGAAACTTTCCAGAGTAAGAGAAGTTCTTGGAATTACCAGAGGCAGAAAACAAAAGATTAATATACAGAACTCTTCAAGAGATCAGGAAGGGGATAGTGCAAAATGCTGAAGTAGCAATAGAAGAACATAAGAAGATTAAAGAAGAGCATAATGACAAATTTAACTGGCTGCAAGAATCCATAGAGAGACAGCAATCAGAAATCCAGAAGCTTAACCAAAAAATTTCAGAATTAGACAACTCAGTAGAAAGTTATAGGAAAAGAATTGAGGCAATGGAAGTCAGAATTAGTGAGATTGAAGATAAAGCACTTGACACCAACTTATTTGTGAAAATTTAGAGAAACGGATTTAAAAAAATGAAGAAACCCTAAGAATTATGTGGGACTCTATCAAGAAGAATAACCTACATGTGATTGGAGTACCAGAACAAAGAGGGATAACAGAGAGAATTGTTGAAGATTTGTTGGCAGAAAACGTGGCTGATATCATGAAAGATGAGATGATACCTACTGAAGATGCTCATCAAATCCCACATAAGGTAGATTCCAAAAGAAAGTCACCAAGACATATTGTAATCAAACTTGCCAAAACCAAAGATAAAGAGAGAATTTTAAGAGTGGCTAGGGATAAACAAAAAGTCATTCACAAAGGAGAGTCAATAAGACTAAGCTTGGACTACCCAGCAGAAATCATGCAGGCAAGAAGAAAATAGGATGACACATATATAAAGCCCTGAAGGAAAAAAACTGCCAGCCAAGAATTATATATCCAGCAAAATGGTATCTTAAATATGATAGCAAAATTAGGGCATTTCCAGATAAACAGAAGTTTAGAGAATTTGCAAAAACCAAACCAAAATTATAAGAAATACTAAAGAGAGTCCAATTAGAAGATCAATAGCATCAGATAACAACCCAAGACTAGAACACAGGACAGAGCAACCAGATATCAACCCAGATAGGGAAGTCACAAAAGGAAATCAAAGCTAAAACACTGAAAATAGAGAAAAAGATGTCAATACGTAAAAGATGACAACATTGAAACAAAAAAGAGGGACTAAAAAATGTAGACATAGATTTTCATATGGAGAAGAAGTCAAGGTGATATAAAGAAATAAAAGACTGGTTTAAACTTAGAAAAAAAGGGATAAATATTAAAGTAACCACAAAGGAAACTAACAGTCCTACACATCAAAATAAAAAACAAGAAAAATATAAAAACTCAGCAAACACAAAATGAACAACAATGAAAAAGAGGAAAAGAAAATACATAAAGAAAAACGACTCAGCACAGAAAATTAAGTGTAACAAAGAACAGTCAACAACACACAAAAAAGACATCTAAATGACAGCACTAAACTCATACCTGTCAATAATTACACTGAATGTAAATGGACTAAATGCACCAATAAAGAGACAGACAGAGGCAGAATGGATAAAAAACCACACTCCGTCTATATGCTGCCTACAAGAGACACACCTTAGACTTAAAGACACAAACAAACTAAAACTCAAAGGATGGAAAAAAAAATATATCAAGCAAACAACCCTCAAAAAAGAGCAGGAGTGGCAATATTAATCTCTGACAACATAGACTTTAAAGTAAAATCCACCACAAAGGATAAGGAAGGACACTATATAATGATTAAAGGGTCAATACACCAGAAAGACATAACTATAATAAATATTTACATATGCAACAACAGGCCTCCAAAATACATGAAACAACTCTAACAGCATTGAAAAGAGAGAGAGACAGCTCCACAATAGTAGTAGGAGACTTCAACACACCACTTTTGGTGAAGGACAGAACATCCAGAAAGAAGCTCAGTAAAGACACAGAAGAGCTAAATGTTAACAATCAACCAACTTGATCTCATGGGCATATACAAAATGCTCCACCCAACAGCAGCCAAGTATACTTTCTTTTCCAACACACATGGAACATTCTCCAGAATAGACCACATATTAGGCCATAAAGCAAGTCTTAACAGAATCCAAAGTATCGAAATATTACAAAGCATGTTTTCTGATCATAAAGCCATAAAAGTAGAAATCAGTAAGGAAAACAAATCAAACACATGGAAACTGAATAACACCTTGCTCAAAAACTGCTGGGTTAGAGAAGAAATTAAGGATGGAATAAAGAAATTCATAGAATTGAACGAGAATGAAAACATCCTACCAGAATCTTTGGGACACAGCAAAAGCAGTGCTCGGAGGTCAGCTTATAGCAATAAATGCACACATCCAAAAAGAAGAAAAAACCAAAATCAAAACATTAACCCGACAACTGAAAGAGTAGAAACAGAGCAGCCAAAGAAGCCCTCTGGCACCAGAAGAAAGGAAATAATAAGCATTAGAGCAGAATTAAATGAAATAGAGAATAGAAAAACAATTGAAAGAGTTAACAAGACCAAAAGCTGGCTCTTTGAAAAGATCCACAAAATTGATAAACCACTGGCCAAACTGACAAAAGAAAAACAGGAGAGGAAGCAAATAACCCGTATAAGAAATGAGATGGGTGATATCACAACAGACCCAACTGAAGTTAAAAGAATCTTAACAGAATACAATGAAAAATTGTACTCTAAAAAATTTGAAAACCAGGAGGAAATGTACAAATTTCTAGAAGCTCACTACCTATTTAAACTAACACAAACAGAGGTAAAACAACTAAATAAACCTATAACAAACGAGGAGATTGAAAAGGTAATTAAAAAACTCCCAACAGAATGCAAAATGATACAACCATTTTGTTTTTTTTCATTTTTCTTTTTTTTTTTTTTTAATAATTTATTGTACTTCAGGTGAAGGCTTACAGAACA
>NW_004444066.1:2640747-2651990 GCF_000243295.1 Trichechus manatus latirostris | reverse complement strand
TCCAAACTCCCTGAGGGACTGAATTGCTGGGCGGAGGGCTGTGGGGACCATGGTCTCGGGGAACATCTGGCTCAATTGGCATAACATAGTTTATAAAGAAAATGTTCTAAATTCTACCTTGGTGAGTCTTAAAAGCCTGTGAGCAGCCATCTAAGATACCCACTGGTCTCAACCCTTCAGAAGCAAGGAGAATGAAGAGAACAGGATACAAGGAAAAGATTAGTCCGAAGGACTAATGGACCACAGCCTCCACCAGACTGAGTCTAGTATAGCTAGATGGTGCCTGTCTACCACCACTGACTGCTCTGACCAGAATCACAACAGAGGGTCTTGGACAGAGCTGGAGATGGATGTACAACAAAATTCTAACTCACAAAAAAAGAACAGATTTACTGGCCTAAAGGAGACTGGAGAAACCCCAAGAGTATGGCCCTTGGACACCCTTTTAGCTCAGTAATGAAGTCACTCCTAAGGTTCACCATTCACCTGGAGATTGGACAGCCCCATAAAACAAAATGGTACTAATGAGGCACAGGGACAAGGACTAGAAGGCAGGAGGGGACGGGAAAGCTGGTGATAGGGAACCCAAGGTTGAGAAGAGACAGTGTTGAAAGGTTGTGGGATGGTTAACCATTGTCATAGGGCGATATGTGTACTAACTGTTTAATGAGAAACTATTTGTTTTGTAAATGTTCATCTAAGGTAAAAAAAAAAAAAAAGAACTGTCTGTGTGAGATCAAACTGACAACAGCAACTCAAAAGGTTTGATGGGAGGCCTAGTGGGCAGTGAGTTGAATATAATGGTGATGGAATAATTTGGAAAAGGATAGTTAGAATAGCAGCAAAACTGGAAGAATGTAATCAATGTAACTGAATTGTACATGTAAAAACTTTTGAAGTGGTGTAACTTTGCCTATGTATATTTTTACCAGAAAAAAAAAAAAAAGTCCTCCAAGTTCAAGACGGGAGAGTGTTGACATGTCTTGGGGTTGTTAACCAATGTCATAAAACAATATATGTACCGACTGCTTAATGAGAAACTATTTGTTCTGTAAACCTCCATCTAAAGTACAATAAAAATAAAAGTTATTAAAAAAAAACTCCCAACAAAAAAAGCCCTGGTCTGGACACTTTCACTGGAGAATTCTACCAAACTTTCAGAGAAGCGTTAACACCACTACTATTAAAGGTATTTCAGAGCACAGAAAATGATGGCATACTCCCAAAATCACTTTATGAAGCCAGCATAACCCTGATACCAAAACCAGGTAAAGACACCACAAAAAAAGAAAATTACAGACCAATATCCCTCATGAACATTGACACAAAAATCCTTAACAAAATTCTAGCCAGTAGAATTCAGCAACATATCAAAAAAGAATTCACCACAATCAAGTGGGATTTATACTACGTATGCAGGGATGGTTCAACATTAGAAAAGCAATCAGTGTAATCCATCACATTAATAAAACAAACGACAAGAACCACATGGTCTTATCAATTAATTCAGAAAAGGCATTTGACAGAGTCCAACATCTATTTCTGATAAAAACTCTCAACAAAACAGGAACAGAAGGGAAATTCCTCAACATAATTAAGGGCATTTATACAAAGCCAACAACCAATGTCATCCTAAATGGAGAAAGTTTGAAAACATTCCCCTTGACAACGGGAACCAGACAAGGATGCCCATTATCACCACTCTTGTTCAGCATTGTGCTGGATGTCCTAGCCAGAGCAGTTAGGCTACAAAAAGAAATAAAGAACATCTAAATTGGTAGGGAAGAAGTAAAAGTATCTCTGTTTGCAGATGATGTGATCTTAAATACAGAAAACCCCAAAGAATCCACAAGAAAACTACTGGAACTAATAGAAGATTTCAGCAAAGTATCAGGATACAAGATAAACCCACAAAAATCAGTTGGATTCCTCTACACCAAGAAAGAGAACTTCGAAGAGGAAATCACCAAATCAATACCATTTACAATAGCCCCCAAGAAGATAAAATACTTAGGAATAAATCTAACCAGAGATGTAATAAAAGACCTATACAATGAAAACTACAAGACTCTACTGCAAGAAGCTGAAGGAGACCTGCATAAGTGGAAAAACATACCTTGCACATGGATAGGAAGACTCAACATTGTGAAAATGTCAGTTCTACCCAAAGCAATCTACAGATACAATGCAATCCCGATACAAATTCCAACAGCATTTTTTAATGAGATGGAGTAACAAATCACCAACTTCATATGGAAATGGAAGAGGCCCTGGATAAGTAAAGCATTACTCCGGAAGAAGAACAAAGTGGGAGCCTCACACTACCTGATTTTAGAACCTATTATACTGCCACCCAGTCAAAACAGCCTGGTACTGGTACTACAACAGATATATAGACCAATGGAACAGAACTGAGAATCCAGACGTAAATTCATCCACCTATGAGCAGCTGATATTTGACAAAGGCCCAAAGTCCGTTAACTGGGGAAAAGGCAGTCTCTTTAACAAACGGTGCCAGCATAACTGGATATCCATCTGCAAAAAACTGAAACAAGACCCATACCTCACACCATGCACAAAAACTAACTCAAAATGGATCAAAGACCTAAATATAAAATTGAAAATGATAAAGATCATGGAAGAAAAAATAGAGACAGTTCTAGGAGACCTAATACATGGTATAAATAGAATATGAACCATAAATTACAGTGTACAAACACCGGAAGAGAAACTAGATAACCAGGAGCTCCAAAAAATCAAACACTTATGCTCATCAAAAATCTTCACCAAAAGAGTCAAACGACAACCTACAGACTGGGAAAAAAATTTTGGCTATGACAAATCCAATCAGCGTTTAATCTCTAAAATCTACAAGATACTGCAAAACCTCAACAACAAAAAGAGAAATAACCCGATTAAAAAAATGGGCAAAGGTTATGAACAGGCATTTCACCAAAGAAGACACTCAGGCAACTAACAGACACATGAAGAAATGCTCATGATAATTAGCCATTAGAAAAATGCAAATCAAAACTACAATGAGATGCCATCTCACCTCAACAAGGTTAGCATTAATCCAAAAAACACAAAATAATAAATTCTGGAGAGGTTGTGGAGAGACTGTAACACTTAAACACTGTTGGTAGGAATGTAAAATGGTACAACAACTTTGGAAATCATTTTGGTGCTTTCTTAAAAAGCTAGAAATACAAGTACCATATGATCCAGCTATCCCGCTCCTTGGAATATATCCTAGAGAAATAAGAGCCGTCACACGAATAAACATATGCAAACCCATGTTCATTGCAGCACTGTTCACGATAGCAAAAAGATGGAAACAACCTCGGTGCCCATCAACGGATGAATGGATAAACAAATTATGGTATATTCACACAATGGAATGCTAGGCAACGATAAAGAACAATGATGAATCTGTGAAACATCTTATAACATGGAGGAATCTGGAAGGCATTATGCTGAGTGAAATTAGTCAGTTGCAAAAGGACAAATATTGTATACAATCACCATTATAAGAACTCAAGAAAAGGTTTAAATGGAGAAGAAAACATTCTTTGATGGTTATGAGGGTGGGGAGGGAGGGAGGGGGGATCCTGTAACTAGATAATAGACAAGAATTATCTTAGGTGAAGGGAAGGCAGCACGCACTACAGGGGAAGTCAGCACAACTGGACTAAACCAAAGCTAAGAAGTTTCCTGAATACAACCAAACACTTTGAGGGACAGAGTAGCAGGGAACAGGGTCTAGGGACCATGCTTTCAAGGGACATCTAGGTTAATTGGCATAATAAAGTTTATTAAGAAAATGTTCTGCATCCTACTTTTGTAAGTGGCATCTGGGGTCTTAAAAGCTAGCAAGCGGCCATCTAAGATGCATCAATTGGTCCCAACTCACCTGGAGTAAAGGAGAATGAAGAACACCAAAGACGCAAGGAAAGTATTAACCCAAGAGACAGAAAGGGTCACATAAACCAGAGACTGCATCAGCCTGAGACCAGAAGAACTAGATGATGCCCAGCTACCACCAATGACCACCCTGACAGAGAACACAACAGAGAGTCCTTGATTGAGCATGAGAAAAGTGGGGTGCAGTACTTAAATTCTAGCAAAAAGACCAGATTTAAAGGTCTGAGTGAGACTGGAGGAATCCCAGAAAGCATGGCCCCCAGAGTCTCTGTTAACCCAGAACCAAAACCAGTCCCGAGGCCAACTCTTCAGACAAAGATTAGACGGGACTGTGGGACATAAAATGATACTCGTGAAGAGTGTGCTTCTGAGCTCAAGTAGATACATGAGACTAAATGGGCAACCAAGTGTCCGGAGGTGAGATGAGAAGGCAGAGAGGGTCAGGAGCTGGTTGATTGGACACGGGATATCAGGGGTGAAAGGAGGAGTGTGCTGTCACAGTACAGGGAGAGCAGTTAGGGTCACATAACAATGTGTGTATAAATTTTTGTATGAGAGACTAACTTAAATTGCAAACTTTCACTTAAAGTACAAGAATAAAAAAAAATAAAAATAAATAAATTGCTAGAGCCAGCGAGTGAAATCTGGTCCTGCAGCCTGTTTTTGTACAGCTCATGAGATAAGATTGTTTTTTACTTTTTAAATGGTTAGGGAAAAAATCAAAAGAAGAATATTCTGTAACATATGAAAATTATATGAAGTTCAAATTTTAGTGTCCATCAACTAAGTTTCTTTGGAACACAACCATTACCCATTTATTTATGTCATACTGACTGTCTATGGCTGCTTTCATGATACAGTAGCAGAATTAAGAAGTTGCAACAGGAGTCGGATGGCCGCAAAGCCTAAAATATTTGCTCTCTGGCCCTTTACAGAAACAGTGTTGAGGTTGCTGCTTGAGGGGAGGATTTAAATGCTTAAAGCAATGGAAATGTGTTGGTTCCAGGACAAGTACCTTCAACGTAGGTAAAAGTGATCAGCCTGCTCTCTGGCCCCAGGTATCCCTAAGAGATAACTGAAATTTCAGTTGAACACTTATTTCCATATAATACAGTCATTTTGCCTGCACTAAATGAGGCAACCATTTGCAGGGCTGGGGGGCACTTGAGTTCCAGTTGTAATGGCCCATCTATTTAAAAAAAAAAAGCCCCTAAGACCTGTCATCTCCCCTGTTGGTAGCAGACACCCAGAATCTGGTGACGTCAAGGCTGCCAGGGCCTGTGATCTTCATTTCTTTCCTTCTGCTGAGTAGACAAAAACAAAAACACTTGTTGTGAAGTTGATTTCAACTTGTGGTGACCCCATGTGTGGTGGAGTAAAACTATGCTCCGAAGGGTTTTCAATGGCTGATTTTCAGAAATAGATTGCCAGGCCTTTCTTCTGATGTGCCTCTGGGTGGACTCCAACCTCCAACCTTTGGGTTAGCTGCCAAGTGCATTAACTGTTTGTACCACCCAAGGACTCTGCTGCATAGACATAGAAAAGTTAAAAAGGAGGCTGTGTTATCTGACATGCTAAAATTCTCTACACCCCTCTGTCAGGGTAAGTGGCTCAGACGTGGAGGATACAAGTGATGAGACCGGTACAGGCTTGATTGCCCGTTTTCTCCATGCAAACCTAACAGCTTGTAGAAATGGGGTCAAGATATTTACAACAGAAAATAATCCTGCTTTGATCCTTCCCTTTAGGAGGAACAATGTAAAGAAGGGCAGACTATTCCAGGCAGAAGGAGTAGCATGCTGGAAAGCTCCAAAGTGAGAAAGACGTTGACTTGTTCAAGAACAGAGAGGAGGTTGGTGTGGCTGGAGCTCAAAGAGCAAAGGAGAGAGGGGTAGGAGATGAGAACAGAGAGAGGCTGGAGTCAGGATTATCCAGGCCTTGCGAGGATACTGAGCTTTCTCATAAGTGCCATCAGAAATCACTGAAGGGTTTTAAGCTCTGGAAATTGGATGATGTTACCAAGCGGTATGGCCCATTGTATTTTCCAAGGATGGCACAACCACCAAGTATCCCATCCCACATGCTCTTCTCACAATATGAAGTTGATACTCTGGAATAGAGAGATGGTCTCTATGTTTCCTCCCCTTGAATCTAGGCAGGCCTCTGACTATGGCAGAAGTGGCACAACATGACTTCCAAGGTTAGGTCATAAAAACAGATACAGCTTCCACCTGGTCCCCTTGGAATGCTCAGTCTTGGAACCCAGTCATCATGCTGTGAAGAAGCAGAGAGACAACAGGGACAGGCTACGTGAGGTGTTCCTGCCAACAGCCCCCACTGAGGCCCAGCGAACAGTTAGCATTAACCTCCAGATATATTCATGAGCAAGTCTTCAGATGATGCTAGCCCCCAGCTGTGAGTCACCTCAAGCCTCCTGGTGTTCCCAGCTGAGACCGTAGAACTTGTGAAGAAGAGTCAAGGTTCCCTTGACTTCTTGACCCACAGAATCCATGAGTGTTAAAAAATGGCTGGTGGGGTTTTATCCCACTAAGTTTGCAGGGTGGCAGAGAATTGGCTTACACAGCAATAGACAACCAGAACAAAAGGTTAAATATCCTAAAGTCTATGTTTCCTAAAACTCATTCTTGTCTGTTCCTTTTCTTTTTTCTTTTTTAGAATACCTACTAGCAATATTTCCCCTTGGGGTGTTTAACTTAACTCCACATAGGAATGCCTTCAATCCTTACCCAAGGCTTGTTGCTTTTGTTAGTTGCTATTGAATCGGCTCCAACTCATGGCGACCTTATGTATGACAGAAAAAAAACGTTACTCAATCTTGCACCATCTTCATGATATTTGGTATGTTTGACTCCATTGTCAGTTCATCTCACTGAGAGCTTCCCTTGCTTTCTCTGATCCTCTGTGTTACCAAACATGGTGTCTTTTTCCAGGGATTGGTCTTTCCTGATGACATGTCCAAAGTAAGCAAGAGGATATCTCACCATCCTCAGTTCTAAGAAACATGCCAGTTGTATGTCTTCTAAGACTGATTTGTTCATTTTTCTGACAGTCCACAGTATATTTAATGTTTCTTCACCAACACCATTATTCAAATGCATCAATTCTTGTTCTGTCTTCTTTTTTCATTTCCAGCTTTCACAGGCATATGAGGCTATTTAAAGACCATGGCTTGGGTCAGGCACACCACAGTCATCCATTTGAGAGGTATAGAACCTTAAAGGAGGAAAAAATTGGTAACAGTTTACAGTAGTTTGTGAGCAAAATATCACTTTTAGTAGCAATAGAAGATTAGAAAAGAAATGAATATTATATGCAAATCTAGTTTTACATCGCTGCAGGAAAAGAAACTTGGAAGAAATGAACACCTGTTCACAAATTCTCACCTTTCTCACAAACCCCAGGATGATTCATTGCTTAATCTGCATGAAAACTTGACTAGAAAACTGTTTTCTTACTCATCATAATCTGTTTTCTTGGAAATGATTTCTCCTGGGATGGCAAGAAGTTTGACGTCAACTTTAAAGTTTCCCCAAGTGCTGGCAAGGAGTTTCTCCGTGTGTGTCTTCTGCCAGCCACAGCCTTTCTTGCCTACCACCTGCCTTGTCAACAAAGAGGAAACTAACAGAAAGAAAGGAGTCCCGGGGTGGAGCAAATGGTCAAGTGCTTGGCTACTAACCAAAAGTTGGTGGTTCAAACCCACCCAAAAGCACCTCCGAAGAAGGGTCTGGCTATCTGCTTCCAAAAGGTCACAGTCTTGAGTGCAGTTCTACTCTACAACACATGGGGTCTCCATGAGTTGGAGTCAACTTGACTCAATGGCAGTTGTTACTGGTAGTACTGGCAACAGAAAGAAGAGAAAGGCTACTAATTGTCTCTGCTCTGGTTCTTGGTCTCCAGTTTTATGACCTCTTCATTCACAAAGAGGAACAAGTTGGTAGTGTGAACTTGGTGACTGCCTTTTTCCAACTGGAAGGGAGTAATTATCCTCAAAGGTGAGATCAACTGCCTCTGCTTTTGACAAGATCTTCCACTGCTCTTGTAAGCAATGTTTGATTTAAATATATTAATGAGCTTTCCAGATCAAATACTTCTCATTTCTAAGAACAGATTAATTCCAAATTACTTCTGAAATTCTGCTTTCCCAAAATAACCTATTCTGTGGTCTTATGGGACTTTGACTTTTATAGCAGATCTTATTGAGCTGTTGTAGATTGATGAGGTATGATGGGAAAGGGTTTTGGAAGGCCTAAAGAGTCCTGCTAACGAACTCAGTTAACACAACAGTTAAGCCCACAGCTGCTAACCAAAATGCTGGTGGTTCCAACCCACTGAACAGCTCTGCAGGTCAAAAATCTGGTGATCAGCTTGCAGAAAGATTATAACCTAGAAAACGCTATGGGGCAGTTCTACTCTGTCACATGGGGTCACTATGAGTTGAATTCAACAACAACACAAAGAGACATGCTAAAGAAAGAAGACTGTAGTAGAATCTCTGCCACTAATATTTGTGAGCACTTACCAAGGCCAAAATCCATAAATTATTTTGTTTAATGATTTCAACAGCCCTGTGAGGTTTGTAAGGAGCCCTGGTGGCACAATGGTTAAGCGCTTGGCTGCTAACTGAAAAGTCACTGGTTCAAACTCACCAACTGCTCCATGGGAGAAAGATGTGGCAGTCCACTTCCATAAAGATTACAGCCTTGATGGGGCAGCTCTGCTCTGTCCTATAGGGTCGCGATGAGTCAGAATCGACTCAAGGGCAATGGGATGAGGTTTGTTATGGATTGAATTGTGTCCCCCCAAAATTTGTGTTGGAATCCTAATCCTTATACCTGTAGATGTAATCCCATTTGGGAATAGGTTTTCTCTGTTATGCTAATGAGGCCATATCAACGTAGGGTGTGTTTTAAACCAATCATTAAACACAGATTAAACACAGAAGCAAGCAAGAACGCGTGAGGGAAGATAGACGCCACACTGCATGAAGATTGCCAAGGAACTGAGCAACAGAGGCTGAAAAGAGACAAGGTCCTTCCCCCAGAACCGAAAGAGAGTCTTCCCCTGCCAGTGCCCTGAATTCAGGCTTATTACCTCTGAAACTGTGAGAAAATAAATTTCTGTTGGTTAAAGTCACCTTCTTGTGGTATTTCTGTTACAGCAACACTGGGAGAAGTTTGCAGCCCTGGTGGCGCAATGGTTAAGAGCTTGGCTGCTAACCAAAAGGTTGGCGGTTCAAATCCACCAGCCACAGTTCTCTGTCCTATAGGGTTGCTAAGAGTTGGAATTCACTCGACGGCAAGGGGTTTGGTTTCTGGTTTAAGAGAAGTTTGAAGGCAAAACTCGCCTTTTACAGATGAGGAAACTGAGGCTTAGAGAGCTTAAGCAACATTCATGTGACCATACAGCTGGGCAGTGGCAGAGCTGGGAGCCAACCCAAGTCAAACAACTCCACGCTGGCGCTTAGTAGAAGCCTAGTTGGCTCTGGCTTGGAGCCAAGTTTGAGAACCTATGGGCAAAGCCTTCCAGGTTTCATTTAGTTCTAAGCAGGCAGTAGATCAGCCACACACAACACAGTTTTGATCTGATCTCTGTTGATGAATGATAATCACTGCCCATAGTGTTAGCAATTTTTCTTCTTGACTGTCTGAATTTTTTTTTTTTTTAAAAAAAAAAACCTTGGAAAAAAATGCTTAGCACCTAAAAATACTCCCGCGACGCTATGTAATGTAGCTCCTAATTTGCACTTTCTTGGAATGGAATGCACACAAATCAGGAAATCAAAGGTAGGGGCTCCCCGGGATTGGAGTTGAAAGATCTAGGTTGTGATGCCTGCCCTGTCCCAGATGTGCTAGTCAACTTTGGGCAAGGCTTCTTTCCACCCTGAGCCTACCTCCCCCGTTTGTGAAATAAGGAGATGGTAGAAAAGACAAGGATTTTTAAGCTTTACATGTCAGATTTGCTTGTGGTGCTACCTCCAGCTTCGGGGAAGGACAGAGTAAAACTAGTTGTTCCATATCCTCGCAAACAGAGCACTTCCACTGTTATTATTGTATATATTGGGGCCCTAAGTCCCTGGGTGGTGCAAATGGTTTGCACTTGGCTGCTAACTGAAAAGCTGGTGGTTTGAGTCCACCTAGAGGCACTTTGGAAGACAAGCCTGGCAATCTATTTCTGAAAAATCAACCATTGAAAACCCTAAGGATCACAGTTCTACTCTGACACATGTGGGGTTGTCATGAGTCAGAATCAACTCAATGGTAACTGTTGCTGTTGTTTTTAATCACATTGTCATTTGAAGAAATAGAAAAGTATTGCTTTTGCCACCAAAATCTATTGCCTTTGATTCCATTGTGACTCATAGCGACCCTATAGGACAGAGTAGAACTGTCCCATAGGGTGTCTAAGGAGTGGCTGTTGCATTCAAACTGCCAACCTTTTGGTTAGCAGCCAAGCTCTTAACCACTGGGCCAGCAGGGCTTCTGCTTTTGCCAAGCTTCCTTCAATTCCTTCTTCTCTGTGTGATGCCCTTTTTTCCCATAATGTTTCTTAATTTTTTTTTTCCTTTGGAAAGCTAACCCCATCCCCGATTTGCAAAGTCTTAATGGGAGAGTCAGTCAAGAAGCCCTGACTCTCCAGACCTAGGGGTGATTCCATGGCCTAAGTCAGGGCAACCGGATTCTCAGGGAACGTGAGTTAAAAGCATGGAAGTCAAGACGTGAACAAAGTTGGAAGAGATTCATTTCCCAAAAAGACACTTGAAAAGATTGGAATTCAGAGTCTTGCTCCTTAGATGCCCAGACGTGCCCTTCCTAAGGCCCAGCATGTCATCTTTTCCTTGAGTCTGGGAGCTGCCCCAGATCCCCCCAATAAATTCCTCATTGCATGTGTTAGGCAGAGTGGTTTTCTGCTGCTGAAAACCAAGTAACCTGGCACAGCACTGCTTACAGAAAATAAATCCAAACCATAGTCTAGATGATCTCCAAATTCCCCTCCAATATTCTCAGTTCATAGTTTTTATATTACATTTATCCTAGAACCTGAAGTTGTTTCTCCACTATAGCAAAACTTCAGATGCAGGCTGAAAAGGAAGAAGAAAATCAGGCAATTTGGTATTCATCCTACAAGTTTCCAAACAGCTAAGTAGTTGAAAACCTGGGAAGGTTTGACTGAAATTTTCAACTTTACACTTAAGAATGTGATTGTGGGGAGACTCCGGCAAGATGGCGGTCTAGGCAGAAGCACCATGCCGTCCCTCCACAACAAAGATCCGAAAAACTAAGCCAAACAGAGAATCAACA
>NW_004444066.1:2598052-2632298 GCF_000243295.1 Trichechus manatus latirostris | reverse complement strand
AAAAAAAAAAAAAAAAAAAAAGAATGTGATTGTGGTTAAGTCTGAGGCAACTGGAAAGAGCTTTGGGGCCAGAGAGATCAAGGTTCAAATCTTATCACTGATAACTCACCAGCTGCTTAACCCCATATAAGTCACTTTATCTCGCTGAATCTCAGTTTCCTCACCTATAAAATGTGTGGAAAATTACCTGTAGAATGATTTATTAAGACAGTAAATTTTGTTTTGTTCTCTCCCTATTTTTCTCTTCCGTAACTCACAAGCCCTTACACATTCAAACATGCATGCACACACAACTTCCAAGTTCATAATCAAGCCCTTTCATTGTGCCTCTTCCCTTAGGGTCAAAAAGAAATATCTGCAAGTAAAAACTTCCTCTAGGCCTTGTTTTCCCACACCCTAAGCTTCTAGAGTGGTTTATGCTGAGGAAAGAGGATACTTGAGGAAGGAGAGTCTTCAAGACAGGAAAGAGGACATAGGTCTATGGGTTCCAAAAGTAGTAGGGACCTGGACCCTGATTCCCAGAGCATTTCAAAGATGGGGCCAGGACCTCAAAGGGATCACTCAGAGCGAAAGCCCGGTCCTTGCAAAGATTCCCCTGCCAGGCTTAACATGTAAGGTGCTGCCCAATCAAGAAACCATGAAAGTGTAGACAAAATGGATACCAGTGGCCACCATGGAAGGTGGGGACCAGAGTATTTGTATGAGACTCTAGAGAGGGGGAGAAAGTCACCCAATATGTTGCGGATTGAATTTCCTGTCCTCCTGTCAAGATGGGAACTGGAGCCAGATTTCATTTGTTTCAAAGAAAACAATTTGACGTTTCTTACACGCTCAAGAATGTGGAATAAGATTCATATGGGCTAGCTACCTGGGGCTGACAACTTTTTCAAGTATGAAATGAGATTATTTGAGGCTAATGACAAGTTACTTGTCACTGAAGTCTGAGGCAACTGTTAATAAGCAGGAAATGTGTAGGTTGGTATCATGGTATTTGCTGGTATCTCCCCAGGCTTGTCCTTGGCCATGTTGTTCCTGGGGGAAAAGCGGGGAAGAGAAGAGCCAGGGTAAGCTGGTAGCTTTATCATGAGGATGTATTTTATGTAATGAAGCCACATCCCTGCAGTACTGCCTTGTACGAGGCCCCCTGCCCTTTGGGATCTTTGCTGTTGTCATCATCTTCATCACTATTGTCTCTATCATCATCCCATTGTCGTCATCATTACTAGTTTACCAGTCACCATGAAGTCAATTCTGATTCCTGGTGACCCCATGTGTGTCATAGCAGAACTGTGCTCCATAGGTTTTCAATGCCTGATTTTTTTGGAAGTGGATTACCAGGCTTTTCTTCTGAGATGCCTCTGAATGAACTCAAACTGCCAAACTTTTGTTCAGCACCTGAGCATGCTGAAAGTTTGTTCCACTCCAGGTACTCATCATAGTAGTTACCATTTATGGAGTGCTTATTATGTTGCAGACACTATTTTAAACACTTAAATGTATCATCTTATTTACTCCACTCAACAACCCTTTGAGCAAATTTCTTTTATTATTCCCATTTCACAGATGGGAAAACCAAGATTCAATGAGATCAAGTAATTTACAAAGTGACAGAGCATCTTCCACAAAAGCAGTGGGTTACCAGAATTTATAAAGATACCATAGATCATATATTCCATTTTTACCTAAAATATGTTAAATTTAGAAAAACACAGAACACATAGTTTTTACATGTAATAATAGGCCATTAGAGCAAACGTGAAAAACAAGCACCTAAATTCTAAAAGGTCAGATTATTGTCCATATGCCACTAAGCAGTGGCTGCCTAAACTTTAGTGTCAACATAATCTACCACCAAGTTCATTACCAGTCCCCATTTTTTGTGTATCTTATGGAGCTAAATACCTCAGTGGTACTTTTCTGGGCAAAATTATTTCTTCTCTATTTTAATTGACGAGAAATATGTTTTATTTATTTTTTTATTATTATAGAAGCAATATTAGGTTATTTTTTAAATTAAAATATAATAGGTCTACATTACCCAGAAAGTTAATGTCTCTGAAATCTCTCATACTGATAAACACTATCAAATTAGTACATCTATTCCTCTAATATATTTTCTTCTCCATCTACATATTCATATGCTAATGAATTTATACTATTTATTATAAATTTACATATATGCATGCAAATAGGTACTGACAAAATATAATTATGCAATACACAACATTTACCACTTGCTTTTTTCAATTAACAATGCATTTTGGATACTTATCCATGGCAGTTCATAGAAATCTAATTATTTTTTAAATTATTGCACATGATTAAATAAGTTCCATATACAGCAAGGTATAAAATACAAGGTAAAAGTATCTCACCTTTTCGCAGAAGTAACTCTCCAGAAGTAACCAGTGTTCACCATTTTGTGTGTATCCTTTTGAATATTTTAAGCATATATGAGCGTATCTTAGGTCTACTTTTAAATAATCTTCACCAAGATCAGTTATTGTGGTCCGAACTTCTTCTCTTTGCTCTCTCAGTGTGATATCTGAACTGCCTATCAACCAGCAGACTGTAAGTCTTATTTCTAAGCCATCTCCGTATGCAGAAGAGTAGTTAGAAATAGGGACTCCAGCAAATGGTTTCTGTTTTTAAAAGGGCAAAACCTTTTGTCTCCTCAACCTTTTTTGAAGCCATAAATATCAGACTGTGGTTTAAACAAGAATATACAGGGTTCTAAACAAAGCGTATATAATTTTTACTGTTACCTAGTTTTAAAAACAGGCCATTAACAGGTTTCTTCAACAAACTCCCACTTACTTATTCTCAGTAATGATGATCCCAAGACCAGTTTTTATGCTGACGAACCCACAATGGAACAGGCTTTCTAGCCTGTATATTTAACACATCTCTCATTTATCACGTGGCATCTACGCTCGTCTTAGTTATCCAAACTAAAAGTAATTCAGGAACGTAAACAGCTGCTAATGACCAATGAAATTTTCAGAAAACCATTTTGATTACTTATACAGTCTTCTCTGTATTGCCTTCTACTAGCCCTCATCTGTGGAGGAATCTTGATTATGTCCAGAGCTTAGCTCAAGACCGCACTGCATTCAGTCCACTTGAAACCGTAATTATTTATTTGGTCATACAACTCTCAGTGTTGCTCCTAAAAGGAACTTACACAAATGTCATGCAGAAGAGTGAGCTTCCATAGGTAACCGGAATCATCAAAAACTTTCAAACAAGAAAATGACACACGCTGTCCTGCCTTTTGGAAAGGTGGATTTAGTAGCTTTAGGAAGATGTATTAAATTGACTAAAGCTGGTGATGATTTCCAATCCAGTGGTCCAGGCAAGACATGATGAAGGCCTGATCTAGGGAAGTCCCAGTTGGATGAACTGGAGTAGGCAAATCAGTAGGATTTATTGACATTATACTAGGTGTCATAGTTTGAATTGTATCCCCACAAATATGTGTTATAAATCCTAACCTCTATGTATGTGGTTATAATCCCATTTGGGAATAGGTTGTCTTTGTTATGTTAATGAGACAGGATTAGTGTAGGATGTGTTTTAAGTCCATTTCTTTTGAGGTATAAAAGAGATTACATAAGCAAGTGAAAGAAGCAGAGATGGGGAAGAGACATGCGAAGCCACATGAAGACTGCCCATGAGCAGAAGCTCAGAAGAGACAAGAACAGTCCTCTAGAGCTGACAGAAAGAGAAAGCCTTCCCCTAGAGCCGGCACCCTGCATTTGAACTTATAGCTACCTAAAGTGTGAGAAAATAAATTTCTGTTTTTTAAAGCCATCCACCTGTGGTATTTCTGTTATAGCAGCACTTGATAACTAAGACACTAGGTAAGAGAATGAGTGGGGTCAAAAATAATGTTGAGGTGTGTTGCTTAAGTGGTCAAATAGAAAGTGATACCTTGGAATGGAGTTCTAATGCAGTAGGAGGAGCACTCTTGTGAATGTGGACAGGGCAATATGGAGTTCCATTAAGGAAAGTTGAGATTGGAATGACTGCAGGGTGTCTTCTATTGCAAGTGTAAAGGGAACAATACAAATAATTCATCATGGAGAGCAAAACTGGGGTAAGAGAAGTATTAATGACAAAGAGGAAGATTATATGAGAGATGTTGTAGAGCTTTGAAGGGACATGTAGAGGACTTTCCACAATATTAGCTCCCAGGGTCACAAGACTCATATTTACCAAAACTTATTTTGCTCAGCAAAGAAGCTGACAGTGGAACCCTTTGGCTTAGACCAGAGGGCCTCCCAGGGCTTATGCTACCAAACTGCATCTCCTTATAAATGTCCCAAGGATGCCAGCGACAAAGGTGTCCCTTCTGAAAGGAAACCTAAGAGCCAGCCTTCTCCCTCTGCCTTCCAGATGGCATTACACATGTCATTTAGAAATGTTCAGGAAGCCTTTCCTCTTTGCTACCAAGAGAAACAGTTTCCTTCTTTGGAGGCTGTTCCTGCTTTCTCTCCCTCCTTAAATGCAATCTGATGCGTTTTTCCCAAATTATCCATGACTGGCCCCTTGCACTGTTTGTGCTCTTGGTGGATACTCAGCAGTGGGCAGATAAGGACGGGGCTCAGTGACGTACATTTCTCTGTTGGTTTCCTTAGCAATGCCCCAGCAGGCTTTCAGCTCCCCTACAAACCTACTTCTGAGTCAGTCTGCTTTCGGCTACAATCCAGGCTCTACCAGAACATCACTTTAAAAACAAAAATAACTCTTTTTCCTTTATGGCTCTTTAAATTTTATAAAGCCCTTCCACAGTCTTCATTTTATTTTATCTTGGCAGCACAATCTCAGAGAAAAGATATCCCTGTCACCATTTTACAGGTAAAGAAATGAAGGCTTACGAAAGTCCAATGACTTAATCTAGATGGCATAGCAACAAGTCAACAGAAGAGGACAAGGCTTGTGAAGAGGGGTTAGTGGAGTTCAGTCATCTTGGGCAATAGTGGCCCAAGAGGTACAGCCAGACTTGCCGAGGCAGAGTCTGAAGACTTCAGATAGCGATCATTACAGCTCAGGGCGAAGTAAGAGGGCAAGTTATCTCTGTGATTTAAGATACGTTTAAAATTTACTGACGTAATCAAAGTCTGGAACATGGGCAGTGATGGTAAAAGGCTTATTAACTGAGCCACCAGCATGTCCCAGGTAGCTTCAATGGTCAACATATAACAGTTTCTATGTTGTTGCTGTTAGTTGCCACTGGGTCATCTCTGACTCAAGGTGACCTCATGTGTAACAGCACAAAACATTGCCCAGTCCTGTGCCATCATGTTATGGATCACAACAGCAGTTTCTATAGTGCTCATCATATAACAGTGGTACTGTGGACTTGTCACAGTGTATTACCACAGATGGTCAATGTATAGATTTAATTTTGCTTATTATTTATTGATTCACATTTTTATAGTAAAGCTTGTCATGTGGAACACTGACTTGAGTAGATCATGGAAATGGTTTAGAGTTGGTAGAACTTGTTGCTAATGAGAGGTGTTGCTTAATATCAATCTGGCATCTAAGAATGATTACATGTTTACTGGAACATGCAAGGTGTGGTTGTGTGTCTATGCATGAGAGGCTGGATAGGGCATCAAAAGGCTCTTCCCAAGGAGTTCCACAGCGCTGATGGGTGATGAAGTTCCTCAGTATGCAATTAGGGATCCCTCTCTGGAATCACTGAGACACCAGCATATGTGGCTAAAATTTTCATCGAAATTATGGCTGACTTGTTTAGAGCTCTTTTGAATCTCTCAATCCTTCCAGGGGAGCTCTAAATTTCTAGTTTGAATATGAGTCACACACTCAAAAACCTGAAAATTGTGTTCTAATTTCTATTCCTGACACATATCAAAATTAATATGTAAAATATGTGATTTGAAAACATCCTTAAAAAGTCATTGGATCTTTGTTGGTTACAAGGGATGGGAGGGGTTGGGGGTGATACTAAATAGACAATAGATAAGTGGTAACTTTGGTGAAGGGTAAGACAGTACATAATACTGGGGAAGCCAGCACAACTTGCACGAGGAAAGGTCATGGAAGATCCATAGCCACATCTAAACTCCCTGAGGGACTGAATTGTTGGGCAGAGGGCTGTGGGGACCATGTCTCGGGGAACATCTAGCTCCATCGGCATAACACAGTTTATAAAGAAAATGTTCTACATTCTGCCTTGGTGAGTAGCATCTGGGGTCTTAAAAGCCTGTGAGTAGCCATCTAAGATACTCCACAGGTCTCACCCCTTCGGGAGCAAGGGAGAATGAAGAGAACAAGATACAAGGGAAAGATTAGTGTAAAGGACTAATGGACCACAACTACCACAGCCTCCACAAGACTGAGTCCAGTACAACTAGATGGTGCCCGGCTACCACCCTGACTGCTCTGACAGGGATCACAACAGGGGATCTCGGACAGAGCTGGAGAAAAATGTAGAACAAAATTCTAACTTACAAAAAAGACCAGACTTACTGGCCTGACAGACACTGGAGAAACCCTGAGGGTATGGCCCCCGGACACACTTTTAGCTCAGTGATGAAGTCACTCCTAAGGTTCACCATTCAGCCGGGAATTGGACAGCCCCAAAGAACAAAATGGTAGTAATGAGACACAGGGACAAGGACTAGACAGCAAGAGGGGACAGGAAAGCTGGTAATAAGGAACCCAGGGTTGAGAAGGGACAGTGCTGATATGTCGTGGGGTTGTTAACCATTGTCATAAAACAATATATGTACTAGCTGTTTAATGAGAAACTATTTGTTCTGTAAACCTTCATCTAAAGTACAATAAAAAAAAGTCTTTGAAAAACAAAAGTTCATTGAGTTGAGTTGACCTGTCCATCCAATGTAGATATTGTCTACATTGTCTACAAGGAATATTCCACCCATCCCATTCCTCTCATTAGCAGGAGTCTCACCACCTCACAAGAAAGCCTGATTTTTCTCCCACACACTAACCTATTTCTAACAAATCATTCTGGAAATTTATTCAGGATTAGTATCAGTGGCCTGAGTTTATAGGTTCTGTTTCTTTTTGTGGAAAGAGAATCACAAGCAACAAAAAGTCCCAGCAGCTCCGAAGTAGTACATTCTTAATATTTTCTTTTAGATTGATTAGTGTTCTGCCCTCTTATAGCTTCCAGAAGAGGCAACTAAGCAAAAAAGATAAGGTCTTGGGTTTTGAAATCATAGAGTCTGTGTTTAAGTGCCAGCTCTGTCATTTCCTGGTTCTGCAACTCCGGATGAGTTACTTAACACCTTAGAGTGGCAACATCCCAATCTATAAACAAGGAAGTATAATAATAATAATACCTACTTTGCATGACTGTGATAAGAAGTAATTGAAAGTATGCATTTAATATTCTTATAGCCCGGCACTTGACACATATTAATTATTGAATTAACATGTATTGAAAAAATCAATAAATGATAGCAACTCTTAATATTCTATACCTTGGTCATACTTAGAGGTCCCTGGGTAGTGTTAATGGTTTGCACTTGACCACTAACCTAAAGAAAGGTTAGTAGTTTGAACCTACCCTGTGGCTCCATGGAAGAAAGGCTTGGTGATCTGCTTCCAAAAGGTCATAGCCAAGAAAATCCTATGGAGCAGTTCTACTCTGTAACTCATGGGGTCTCTGTGAGTCAGAACTGAGTCAACAGCTAGAGGTTGTATTTATTTATTTTGGTAGTACTTGACTAGGCCTTACAGAGTCATGTGAAATAGATCAAGAAACTCTTCCAAATGGGGGCCTTCCACATATTTGAAAAATGCTGCTATGCACCCATCTCTTCTCTTAGGGTAACTGGTCTTAAGTAACACCGTAAAGTAAGCATAAACCACCAAAGATTGTGACCCCACAAAGTTAATTAAAAGATGACAATGCTCACCATTGGTTCTAGAAAACAAGATCTGGCCTCTACATAAGCCTATAGGCAATTTATAAAGAGAGACAACATGGTATCGAAGTGGAGAGAATACCCAGCTGGGAATCCTGAGAAATGCATTCTACTTGCTCTATGCCCTTAGGCAAGCCTCTCAACCACTCTAATATCTTCAATTACCGAGAAGAGAAAATGAAAAAAAGGTCGCAACTCTGTTGTGGGGATTAAGGAGATACATGTGCAAAATATCTATGAGAACAGTGTTCAGCACATAATAGGCGTTCGACCAGTTACTGCTGATTTTATTTCTAGGCCCCAGACATCTCAGTCTACAAAGTTAGCTACATCCTTTCAGCTGATGTTTGGAGTGGCTTCTTTAACTAGTCTCCCAGCTTCCCATCCATCCTGAAAGTCCAATTCTAATCATGTGCTCGTCATTCAAAGGCAGATAATTAAAAAAATAATAATAATTATGCACCAAGATCTGTGCGAGGTGGTCAAAACAGTGTTTAGAGGAACATTCATAACTTTAATTATCTTCGTTCTTAAAAAATAAAAGGAGGAAACCAAGGACGTTCTCAACTTATGGCATAAGACAACAAAACACACACACAAAAAAAGAAAACTAAACATAAAAAAGTAGTTATAGAACGAAGAAAGGTTAAAGAAGTGATGGATACAGCCAAAGATTATTTCTTGAAAAAGACGAACAAATGAGCAACAAACAGCAAATTTAAACAGCAACAAAAACAAATCATTAAAATTAGAAACAAGGCAGGAAATAGTACGCCCAAGATATTTTTTTCTAAGTGTCAGAAAACGCTTCGCACAGTTAAAAGGTAGTACATTTTAAATTCTGTGTGAAATGAATTATTTTCTCACAAGGAAGAGAATGATCACTTACTGGGTGCTCACTATGTACCTTGTCATGGTGCTAGGTGTTTTATATGCATCCTCTCCTTTTGTTGGTACAATAACCCAATGAGATAAATATATGTCCTCTTTTTACAGATGGGAACTGAAGCTCAGAGAAAGGAAGTTATCCATAAAAAATCACCCAGCTACTAAGAGATGCAGCTGTATTTCAAATCCAGATCTGACTGCAAGGCCTATGCTATTTATATTTTTCCAGTCTTTCCCCCTAAAAATATAAAACATCAAAATGGTCACAATAAGGAAAAAGAAATTTGAATAACTTGTAACCAGATAAGTTGAAAAAAATGTTCACACACCATTATCAAAATTGGACCTGGATATGTTTGTTTAGCGAAAAGCTTCTCCAAACTTTCAAATAACAGTATTAACTGCCATTTCGTTTCCCCATCCTCAGAGTGAATAAATAATAGCAAACTACTGTTGTTGCCGACGCGTGGTGACCCCATGTATTACAGACTAGACTTCTGCATAAGGTTTTCTTGGCTGTAATCTTAACAGAAGCAGATCGCCGGGCCTTTTTTCCATGGCAGCGCTGGGTGGGTTCAAATCGCCAACCTTTAGGTTATGAGTGGAGCGCAAATCATTTGCACCACCTAGCAAACTATCTAAAGGACTATAAAGGAAAAAATTGGTCTTCATCCTAATTGCAATTAGGGCACATGAACATCAAAAACTATGTGTGCTTCCCCCTTAAAGATATGATTTTTTTTCAATAAAAAGCAAACAAATAGAATTACGCAATAAATGAAGGTAATTACATTCTAGGTGCTAGCAGAATAGAGGCATGCTAGGATAATACAACTCTGAGTAAGATGAAGAGCCATTGCAAGGTTTTGGAGCAGAGAAGTGACAAGATTTGCCTTGCATTTTAGAAGGATCCCTCCAGCTACTGGGTTGAGATTAGAACAATGAGCTGCAAGGGTGGAAGCAGGGAGATGTTTGGAGGCTATTGCATGCAAAATTGATGGTCGCTGGCTATGGATTTTAGAAAATAATAGCGATATATACCATATCCATTGAGAGCAGGAGAGGAGGATGGGAAGCAGGGGTGGTATGGAGAGTTGAACCACCATCTATCATAACAAGGAGTCAAAGAGTCTAACATTAAGAAGTAAAGAAAAAGCAGTAAAAGCATAGCATTTAGAAATATTAAGTTAATTAGCATAAGAGTTAGTGAAAATGTTTTGAAAGGATTGCCACCAGAGAAAGACACGGGGGAAGAGGGACAAGGGACAGCTGTTTATTATTATGAACTTTCCACTTCATTTCTTTTAAAACCATATGAATGTATTACTTTGATAAATTTTTTAGAAAGGACCAGAGCAAGGGTGACATTTAACTTCATCGTTAATGATGGGTTGGGGAATTGTGCAATTGCAATAGGTTACAAGAAATAAAAGAATTTTAATTGTTGGAAAAGTATATGCAAAATATCGCTTTTTGCACATGGCAGAATGCCTAGTTAAAACAAGACAGTCGTCGAAAATATTTCAGTAAAGTAATCAGATAAAAGGCATTTTCTTAATTTACTGGCTAGTATAATGCCTAGCTTAATAAATGTTTCTCTTAAGTGGAATAGAATTGTCTTCACTGCTTGAAGATTGAAACGAAATTCAGCACTCAATCATAGTTAATAATTAATACCCTAGGTGCTTGCTCTTTTTTAATTCTTAAAAATTAAAAGACCATCCAGCTTTACCTGTTTTAATATTATTTACTACTTTGAGTTCCTTTGGAAAGAAAATATGCTTTATCCTTTCCCGCTGGATATTTTTGGTTTGGAAGTATTTGCTGCGCAGACCAACAAGCAGTTCAAGGACATACTATGTTCTGGTCAAAAGTCAAGGGCAGGTCACTACAGACGATTTTTAATATTCACTTCTCCCTACTTTGGAAAGGAAGATTAGAAAGTGGTTTCTACCTGAGTTCAAGCCAGTAAATCATTCATTCAGCCATGCATCCATTTATTCATTCATTCACTCATTTAAATCCTTACTGAGCATGAGTAAGGTAGGCATCAGAGATTCAGGGAAAAAGACTTGCTCCTAGTTATCAGTAGGCTTGTGTGAACAAAAATTAATATTAAAAAAAAAATTGTGATATGCTACGGTAAGGATTCCCTGAGTGACGCAAACAACACACTCAGCTGATAACCAAAAGGTTGGTAGTTTGAGTCTACCCAGAGGTGCCTTGGAAGAAAGGACTGGCAGTCTATTTCTGAAAAATCAGCCATTGGAAACCCTACGGAGCACATTTCTACACAGACACACTTGCGGTTGCCATGAGTCAGAATCAACTTGATGGCAACTGGAACAGTAAGGACTAAGAGAGAGGTCTGCCTAGGGTGCTAGTAGAGGCAGACCCAAAGTTGGCAGGGGTGGAAGCAACAGTGATAGAGAGGCAGGGAGAGGAGCTGGATTTTACTGATTGATTAAAAATTATAGTAAGGAGAATTGAGCAACTAGGAAGGAAGTAAAACAGCAAACATTGTGCCTTGAAGGAACTATACATATATAGAGAGAGTGTTGTTCAGTGATGCTAACCTCAGATGGCCACAGAAGCCAGACAGGTAACATGAATGAGTGCTTGGGCTGGGCCCTGGGAAAGGCAAGACAGAGTAGTGCAGACTACAGTGAACTGAGGACACCACGCCTCCTGACAGGAGTAGCTCCTCCATAGCTCCAGTGATCCATGCCAGCAGGGCCTAGTGTTCCCAGATCTCAGAGTTGTCAACAGAAATCCAGATTTGTGTTGAGGTTTGTGTTATGAAATTATTAGTGGACTAAAGTGTCTTAAAAATAATAAACTCTAGATGCAAGCCACCCTCACTCCCCCTCACCGCCCCCCCCACCAAAAAAAATGTGCCTGGTTTCAAACTGAGAGCTATTAGTGTGCTATGCCTGGGATAACGGTTGAGTTATTCTGCCATTTACTATCTTAAACAAATCACTTCAATTATCTTAAGCCTCACTGACAGGGATCACAATAGAGGGTCCTGGATAGAGCTGGAGAAAAATATGGAACAAAATTCTAACTCAAAAAAAAAACAAACAAAAGACCATACTTACTAGTCTGACAGAGACTGGAGAAACCCCAAAAGTATGGCCCCCACACACTCTTATACCTCAGTAATGAAGTCACTCCCGAGATTCATCCTTCAGCCAAAGATTAGACAGGACCATAAAACAAAATGAGACTAAATGGACACACCATCCCAGTGGCAAGGACGAGAAGGCAGGAGGGAACAGGAAAGCTGGTAATAGGGAACCCTAGGTCAAGAAGGGGAGAGAGATGACATGTCGTGGGGTTGGCAACCAATGTCACAGAACAATATGTTTATTAATTGTTTAATGAGAGACTAGTTTGCTCTGTAAACCTTCACCTAAAGTACAAAACAAAAAAACTATCTTAAAACTCAGTGTCCTAATCTGTAGAATGGAGATACTAACAGTGTTTAAATTACAGGATTTTTGTGAGAATTAAGTGAGGTAATTAATGTGCACCTATACCCTATTTAAAGATGCTGATTTGTTATAAAGTTATTTATCTTTTAAATATTTTTATTAAAAATATGTTTTTGATATATATATAAAAGCCTATAGGCAATTTATAAAGAGAGACAACATGGTATCTAAGTGGAGAGAATACCCAGCTGGGAATCCTGAGAAACGCAGGATGTTGAGTTGATTCCAATCATGGCTACCCGATGTGTTACAGAGTAGAACTGCTCCAGAGGATTTTCTTGGTTGTAATCTTACTGAAGCAGATCGCCAGGCCTTTCTTCCATGTCACCACGGTGTGGGTTCAAACTGCCAACCTTAGGTTAGTAGTCGAGTGTAAACCGTTTGTGTAACCTAGGGACCTCATATATATATACGTATATAATTACAGTACACTACATATAATTAACGCATTACAGTACAGTATATTCACAAATTTATTTGTTTTTAGCCAATGAGGAATGGAAAACTGACTGAACACACTGTATGGAAAGTATTCAAAAAGGGGAGTAGTTTGTTCTACTCTTGACTTCCTTTCTGTAGTTCATTTTACATCCTAGCAAGCAGTGTTGACCCATAACAACTGACTGAGATTGGGCTAATGGCAGTGCTGGACCTGCCTACAGGTGGCAAAGGAAAGGTATCATCCTGCATGCTGGAATGCTAGTTTCAAGGCAGCCCCAGGAGGCCTGAGGAAATGGCTGGGTTCTGAGGATACAGATGAGCAGGTGGTCAGGAGTGATTGAAGCCCTGGGCCACATGAAGGGCACCCTGCAGTACAAGAGGAACAAGCAGAGATTGAATTAAGGGAAACTAGTAGAAAGCATGCTTACAGGCACATGATGGTCTCAAGGAATTTGAAAACAAAGGAACAGCAACCACCGAAGAACAATGTGCACAAGCATCCATAAGGAGTAAGCCCCCACAGATCTTGTGCAGTCAGGAATTTAGTTTCCAGGAATTCCTACTCTAAGCTAAAAAGGGTTTATGGCTAAAGTATTTAGTATAGAGAAAAAACAATAACAACAATAACCAAAAAAAAAAAAAAAAAAAAACAGTGGCTACTGAGTCAATTCCAGAGACTGGTTAAAAAACGTCAAATTTTATTATTATTTGCTTAATATGGCTAGATTATAAACATGTTAAAAGGTGGTAAAACATGAGACTGAAAATTTGAATAGCCAGAGACCGGATCACCAAAGGTTTTAGAGGCCACGCTAGGGAGTTCAGAATTTCTCCAAAGAGTTGAGAACTGCTCTGAAGTATTTTAAGCAGAGTATTAATCACCTGTATCAAACATAGTATACAGCAAACAGCTTACACACAAATATGGGATGATTGACATGAAGCTAAATACATTTAGGGGATTTTTCAGTTCTCTCCAATGTGACAATACATATGCCAAGTACAATCTTTAAAAATCTACCTTTAATTAACAGCATATGTCCCAGGGGAGAAATGAAATTTAGGTTCTATATGCTGTCCTGAAACACTGACGCTGCTTCTAAACTTTGCATACTGGCGGCTGCTCTGAGGCAGCTTCAGCAGAAAACAGGGGCAAAGAGACCTCACTGGAAAAAATGACATCTCCACGTACTTGAACAACAACCTCTTAAGCAGAGACCAGAAGTGATTCAAAGGATGTATTAGTTCTGCTTCCCCATCTCAGAAAACAACAGCTGATGGAGCAGGATAGGGCAAGAAGTGGGTGGTAGGAGAGGAGGAAGCTGCATTGCTCTGACAGAAATAGCTTCTGGATAAGGTCTAACCCGCAAATACTAAATCGTCAGTCCGAAAAAGAGGGTGGGGAAAATGTTTCCTAATCCTTGGTATAAAAAAAGCCGCAGCCATTTTTGCCTCAGTTTCATTATTTCTGGGTGGTGGCACAAAAATAAGTTGAGATGAAATGCCTTTGTGAAATTATCTCCCTGGCAGTTCTAAACTTCCTAGCCCCAGAACCATTGATCAAACACCTGCTTACCTGTATCCACTGACCAATTTCCTTACATAAAATTCAGAAAATTTTCCAGTCTTTTCCAAGCTCTCTTCTCAATCCCCCCCACCCCCCACAAACCATCTGTCATTGTCTCCTTAAGGCAACAATATTTTGAAACAATCAATGGCCAGATATTTGCACAGTGACTGTTGAGGTCCTGTCATGGATTGAATTGTGTCCCCCAAAAAGGTCTGTCAGCTTGGCTGGATCATGATTCCCAGTATTGTGTAATTGTGTACCATTTTGTGGTCTGATGTGATTTCCTTATGTGTTGTGAACTCTATCACTGTGATGTAATGGGATGGATTAGCCAGAGTTATACTGATGTCTACAAGATTAGATAGTGTCTTAAGCCAGTCTCTTTTGTTTTTTTTTTTTATTTTATTGTACTTCAGGTGAAGGCTTACAGAACAAATAGTTTCTCATGAAACAGTAGTACACATGTTGTTTTATGACATTGGTTAACAACCCCACAACATATTAACCCTCTAAATTCTCCACCTTTTTTTTTTTTTTTGTGAAAATACACATAGCCAAAGATACACCGTTTCAAAAATTTCTACATACACAGTTCAGTGACATTGACTACGCTCTTCCAATTGTGCTGTTATTCTCACTTAAGATGAAGGCTTACAGAAAAAAATAGTTTCTCATTTAACAGTTACAACAAATGTTGCCCTATGACAATGGTTAACAATCTCACAACACATCAACAATATCCTTACTCAACCTTGTGTTCCCTATCATCAGCTTTCTTCTCCCCTTCTGCCTTCTGGCCCTTGTCACTGGACTCCTGTACCTCGTTAGTCTCATTTGGTTTTACCGTGCTGTCCACTCCCAGGCTGAACAGTGAACCTTGGAGGTAACTTCACCACTGAGCTAAAAGGGTGTCTGGGGGCCATACTCTCGGGGTTTCTCCAGTCTCCCTTAGGCCAGTAAATCTGGTCCATTTTTTTTTTTTTTTTTGTGAGTTAGAATTATGCTCTACATCCTTCTCCAGCTCTTTCCAGAACCGTCTGTTGTGATCCTGGTCAGAGCAGTCAGCGGTGGTAGCCGGGCACCATCTAGCTGTACTTAAGCCAGTCTCTTTTGAGATATAAAAGAAAGAAGCCAGCAGAGACACATGGGAATCTTATACCACCAAGAAAGCAGTGCAGGGAGCAAAGTGCATCCTTTGGACCTGATGTTCCTGCACAAAGAAGCTCCAAGACCAAAGAAAGATTGATGACACAGATTTTCCTCCAGTGCTGACAGAAAAAGCATTCCCCTGGAACTGACATCCTGAATTTGGACTTGTAGCCTGCTAGACTGTGAGAGAATAAACTTCTCTTGGTTAAAGTCATCTGTTTGTGGTATTTCTGTTATAGCAGCACTAGATGACTAAGACAGATCCCTAGGTAGCACAAGGAGCTTGCGCTCGCCTACTAACCTAAAGGTTGGCAGTTCAAACCCACCCAGGGGAGCTGCAGAACAAATGCCTGCCAACCTGATCCTGTAAAGATTACAGCCAAGAAAAACCTATGGAGCAGTTCTACTCTGTAACATATGGGGTTGCCATGACTCAAAATTGACTCAGCAGCAGCGAGTTTCCTTTTGTTTTTTTCTGGTATGTCTACCTGGTTATTGGCTATTTGGGGACAGGATGGTACAACTATTGAAAATTAAGAGCCATCAGCTCACAGTTTTTTTTTTTTTAAGTGAAAGTTTATAGCACAAATTAGTTTCTCACTGAAAAATTTATACACTAATTGTTTTGTGACATTGGTGACACGAAGTGAGCACATGCTGTTGGGAAAATGGCGCCTATAGGCTTGCTCAATGAGGAGCTGCCATAAACCTTCACTTTGAAAAAAATGCACTGTTTATGAAGCTCAATAAAATGAGGTGTGTCTGTATATGAGAGACCAATAAATAACACGTCAAACCACGTATTTAAGGTTTCTGTTATTAGCACCCAAATGCAATTCCTAATTGATTCATCCTCTATGTGGTAAAATAAGAAGAGCAAGGAAAAATACATTCAACCAAAAAAAAAGAACCCAAACCCATTGCCGTCGAGTTGGTTTCAAATCATAGCGACCCTATAGGACAGAGTAGAACTGTCCTATAGGGTTTCCAAGGAGCAGGTGATGGATTCAAACTGCTGACCTGCTGGTTAGCAGCCAAGCTCTTAGCCACTACACCAGAAAGAATATGACATTTAAATTCTATAGTTGTCAGGACAGGGTGGGAAGGGTATGACTAGGTGGGGACTATAGAATAACTTATGCCCCAGTTGGCCAGGGGAGGGGCATTTCTTGTAACAGGAAGTGATAAGAATCCAGCAGATTTCACCAGTGGTTTTCAAACACTTTGCCCTTTGTGGAGATTATAAACTTGCATTATTTATCAACATTGAATGTGACTAGTCCGTAGGAGAAATGACTGATCCTTGGAAAGTGTTTCCCATGTGGGACCTGGGAGACTTCAGAATCTGTTTAATGAAAAATGAAATGACGACAGGCTAGCAAGTTCAAGTTTACTCAAGTCTACATCAGTGAGGGTTTCTCCAGAAGCAGGAAGAGAGACCACAGAGAGGAGCTTATAAAAGCTCTTGGCACTGCTCTCCTAATTAACCCAATCCACTAAAGAGCTGGAAACATCTTACAAATACTAATTAATGAAGTCCCCTACCAGTCAAGTGGTGACTCTAGAAGGAGGCCTATGTACTAGAAATATGATCTGTAACAGAACAGGGTGGACTGGGAATAGACGTCTAGTTGAGCAGGCAGAAGGTGAAGTCTGGTAAGGTCAGCTCTGGCAGTGAGAAGCAGTAATCAGGACAGTAAGAACAAAGAGTACAGAGTGTAGAACTTTGAGAAACCAATATGTGCATTCTGGTGATGATCTCTTCCTCACTCCATCCCCCATACTGTTTACAACCTCCACCATCCTCACAGGCCCATACTGCACCCTAATCTCAGAACTCCTAATCTTTTGGAACTCTTCCAAGTTTCACCTCTATGCTCTTTGAACAACCCATTGGCATTCACTCTCACTGGAAATTATTATTTCATGATATTGCTCTGCTTTCATGCTTCCCAAATGGTGAACGGCTGAATCATGTTGCAGAAGACATTTGAATCAGCCATAATGCTTTTGGCTACAAATAAAAAGAAAACTTAACTCAAAGTGGCTTAAACTGCAAAGGGAGATTCTTGTTTCTGGTTCCCTTAACTGAAGAGTTTCAAAGTATGTCAGCTTTAGGCACTCATTTAAGAATAGGGCTCTGGATCCATTTCTCTGCAGTTCTCTTGGTGCTGTTCTCATTTGTTTGTTCTTTCCTCTAACTGATTTCTATCATAGTAATGAAATGATACAGCAGTTCCTGGTGACACTGATGTATATTATAGCATCCAAAGAAAGAGAGTGCCTCTTTCCTCAGATGTCAAGAAAATGCCTGCAGCTGCAACACCAACAGACAAAATTAGGTCAAGCACCCACTCTTGAAAGATTCGCTATGGTCCAAAGAGTGGTGTGGTGCGCCCATCAGCTTAGGCTAAGTTGTGCTGTGGTAACAAACGACCCAGAAATCTCAGTAGCTTGCAAAGCAACAAAGGTTTATTTCTCATTCAATTTGCGTGCTGGCAGTTGCAGATCAGCTGAAACTTGATCCATGTTCTCTTCCTTCTGGGACAAAGACTAAAGGAGCAGGCAGTTTCTAACACATGTCAATCTTGTGGCAGAGGGAAAAAAGTGATGGCAGAACTGCATGATGGTTCTTAAAACTTCTACTTGAAAGTGGCACATGTAATCTTCAATCACATTTTCTTGTCCAGAGCACATTCTTACCTAAACCTGTTGTCAATAAGGCGGGAAGTAAAATGGTCCTGTAGGTAAGCCCAGAAGTTGTTGTTGTTAGGTGCCTCATAGCGACTCTATGGACAATAGAACGAAAAACTGCCTTGTCCTGCGCCATCCTCACAGTCGTTGCTACGTTTGAGCCCATTGTTGCCACCACTGTGTCAGTTCATCTCATTGAGGGTCTTCCTATTTTTTTCTGACCCTCTACTTTACCAAGCATCATGTCCTTCTCCTTGACAATATGCCCAGAGGGGATGAGCTTAAAATAATTTGAACATAATACAATCTATAGCAAATGTTGATTGACTTAAACTGGGTTGCTCCTCCCTGAACCAGTTACCAAGTAAGGGGGATAGTATGATACTTTTGGGTTTCTACTCCTCTAAGTGGGAAGGAGCTCAATCATGCCTAAACCATATGGACTACTTTACCCACCAATAGATAGGGCACTTTGGATCCTCATTTTACAGATGAGAAAATTGAAGCTTAAGGTGACTGCACCCACTCAAGACTGTTGTTGCTGCTATTGTGTGCCATCAAGTTGATTCAGACTCATAGTCAACCCTATATGATAGAATAGAACTGCCTCATACGGCATTCTAGGCTGTAATCTTTACAGGAGCAGATCGCCAGGTCTTTTCTCCCATGAAGCCACTGGTGAGTTCAAACAGCAGACCTTTCTGTTAGCAGCCGAGTGCTTAACCACTGAGCCACCCGGGCTCCTAACCACAAGTATAAAAAATCCCTTGCCCTAGAGTCGATTTTGACTCATAGTGACGCTTTAGGACAGAGTAGAACTGCCCTATAGTGTTTCCAAGGCCGTAAACTTTACAGAAGCAGACTGCCACATCTTTCTCCCACCGAGCAGCTGTTGAGTTCAAACCTCCAACCTTTCAGTTAGCAACCGAGTGCTAACTGCACCACTGCACCACCAACCACAGGTATAGAGGTTAAGATTTACAGTACATATTCTGGGGACATGATTCGATCCATAACAATAAAATCAGAAAAACAAACCAGTTGCCATTGAGTCGATTCCGCCTCAAAGCAACCCTATAGGTCACAGTAGAACTGCTCCAGAGGGTTTCCAAGGAGCAGCTGGTGGATTTGAACTGCTGACCTCTTGGTTAGCAGCCAAGCTCTTAACCACTGCATCATTGGATAATCAATTACATACAAAGGTTTTTTAAACTGTTATTTAAAAAGCAAGTTATTAAATATTTATTAAATGTAATAAGTTTCCTTTTGTATATACGGAATTACAGAAGATTTTTTTTCTTTTTGTTTATGTTTATAATCCAATTGCCTGCATCAAATGTGCACAACTTTTATACTAAGAAAATAAACACTGAGATTTTCTTTTTTAATGAATCACCCTCCAGAAGGAAAGCCAATAGAAGCTATGTGAAGCAGAAGAGATTACCATCTGCAGAAGTAATCAGCTCTAAGATACCACGTGTTGCTGATTAGATGAGGGTGTTTCTCATAAATGATAGGGAAGATTAAAATATAACTTAAACAGTACAACCTATAACCTATAATGCTGTGATAGTCCAAGGATTATAGGTCTAGAAAAGTGAGAGACTCCACATTAGGAATGGTCAGTGTGACTCTGGCACATTGGGAGGGTCTCTCATTCTAATCAGCCTGGCCATGCAGAATTTTACACAGACAGAAAATGGCAATTCATCTAAATGCTCCATCTTAGTGCTTAAGAATACCAGCTTCCTTTGATTTTAATCCTAGACTGTCCCAACCACCTTTTGTCTGAATTTTCTCTTTCATCAAGAAGCAATGTCGCATGTCAGTGACATATGTTACTTCTCCTGACTGGTAGAACTCCTGTTGAACACAGCTTGGTCAAAATCTCCTTTACAATAGCCACAGTTGCTGGACACATCTTGGACATTGTACTTTATTCAGACTCTTGTTAAGTCTTAAACACTTCCCACATCATACATCAAAATCCTTCTCAACCACCAATGCCCAGATGGGGAAAAAAAAAGTTCTCTTCCGCCTGAATTCCTTGCAGAACTTTGAATTCCAAAAATAATAATAATAAAAAGAACATAAGTTGCATAAAGGTGGATACTTTCTTTTGTTCATTCTCCGATTCATTTCAGTATCTTATCCCAAATAACCCAGTTTTTATTTTAACCAGTTTTTCCATATCCAACAATGAAAATTCAAAAATACACTCATACATGAACCAAGGATAGAGGGATCTCAGGGTACAACATCAAATTTCTATCCTAAATGTTACATTCTTCACTGAAAAGCCAAAACTACCAGTTGTTTCAAGTCCAGGTCCTAATCAATTCAATGAGACCTCTTAAAATGTCACTTGGAGAATGGAATTAGCAAGTAACATTTCTTGCTACAGCATAATACACCAGTATCAGAAATATAACTTACATTAGTTATTAACATGTGTTTCAGAAATGCTACATCCTAAGGCTTCCCATTATTATGGCTGTGCTTGCTGCATATTTTCCCAAGAATGTAAAAGATGTGACAGAGAGAAACACTAAGATTGTGCCAGGTGTCAGGACATACTTATCAAGAATTTTTTTTTTTTTAAAAGAAAAGAAGTGAATGATAAAGTCAGTCTTATGTCTCCAGATACCTCTATGTAGTTGAGTTGCAAAGGAAATTCTGGCTCAAGACCCCTCCTAGTATCTATTTGACATATGCTTGTTCTCTAGAACACCATTATTTTTGAAATTATAATACATTTCTGGAGTTCAACAAGGGATAATAAAATGTCATAGCTGAAAACATCATAAACAATTTGAACTGGGACCAGGAAGATAGGAAACATAAGCAAAGAACGGTCAGTGAAGAGAAATGTCTTAAGCCAGGTGATGAGTTGTTCCCCGAGGGGTGGGCAGCAGGCTTGTAGCTGACTCACCTTAGCCTGGGCGGTCATGGGTATCTGAGGTGGCTGATCCAGAGAGTAGGGCCCTATAGGAGGAGTCTATGGCCAGGGACTATTCTGTGTCCATCACAGTCCCAGGTAGGCCTACTAAGTTTGAAACTGGAACCCAGTAAGATAAAATGAGTCAAATGTAAGAGGAATTAGGGCCACAGAGTGGTTGGAACTCCCCGCCAGGCTTCAGATCCAGCAGTGACATGGTAATAAGCTGAGAAAATCAAGTCAGAAGTACAGTTCTGAGGACTCGAAAATCATGGCCATGATGAAAAAGGAATACCCACTTACATCATCCTCTTCTGACAGGGCAGCAAGGTACATGTTTAACTTTCAGACCCCACCACTGGTGGGGATGGGCTCATGTTACTGTGAGGGCTGGAACTGGGTACAGGAGAGGGGATAGACACACCTAGGGAAGGCAGGGAAAGCCAAAGTAATAACTGTTGTTGTTAGTTGTCAGATTGGCTCAGACTCATGGCAGCCTTATGTATAACAGAACAAAATGTTGGCTGGTCCTATGCTATCTTCATGATCCATGGTATGTGTCTGAGTTATCTGGTGCTGCTATAACGGAAGTACCACAGGTGAATGGCTTTAACAAACAGAAGTTCATTCTCTCACAGTTTAGGAGGCTAGAAGTGCAAATTCAGGGCACCAGGTCCCGGGGAAAGCTTTCTTTCTCTGTTGGTTCTGGAGGAATGTCTTTGTCATCAATCTTCCCCTGGTCTAGGAGCTTCCCAGTGCAGGCACCCTGGGTCCAAAGGATGTACTCTGCTCATGGCACTTCCTTCTTGGAGGTATGAGATCCCTCTTGTCTCTGCTCCTTTCTCTCTTTTATATCTCAAAAGAGATTCCCTCAAGATACAATCTAATCCTCATTAATGTAACAGCCTCTCATCTTGCCTCATTAACATCATAGAGGTTAGGATTTACAACACATAGGATAATCACATCAAATCACAAAAGGGAGGACAACCACACAATACTGGGAATCATGGCCTAGCCAAATTGATACACATTTTGGGGGACACAATTCAGTCCATAACAGTATGTATGTTTGAGTCCACTGTTGTAGCTATTGTGCAACCCCTTCCAACCTAGGGGGTTCATCTTCCAGCACTACAGTGAACAATATTCTGTTGTGATCCATAGGGTTTTTGTTGGCTAATTTTCAGAAGTAGATTGCCAGGACTTTCTTCCTAGTTTGTCTTAGTCTGGAAGCTCCACTGAGACCTGTCCACCATGGGTTACCCTGCTGGTATTTGAAATACCGATAGCATAGCTTCTAGCAACACAGCAACACGCAAGCCGCCACAGCATGATAAACTGACAGATGGGTGGTGGAAAGTAATACTAGCCACCATATATTGAGTAACTTCTATGTGCCAGACCCTGAACAAGGAGCTTTATATGCATTACCTTTTACTGCTAACACTACTATCACTGCTCCACGAAATATTTACTGAGAACTTATGTGCCACGTGGTGCTCTACATGTTTCACATGGATTACCTCATTTAGTCCTTACAAAGTTTTATGTGTTAAATACTTTTTACCACTATTTCACAGATAAAGAAATTAGGGTAAATAATTGATTAAATAATATGTCTCTTGGTTCAATAACTTGCTTCCAGGTCCCACTATCTATGGCAAGTCGCAGAGGTGGGATTTGAACCCAGGCATTCTGAGTCCAGAAACGAGCCCTGGTGGCACAATGGTTAAGTGCTAGGCTGCTAACCAAAAGATCAGTGGTTCAAACCCACAAGCAGCTCCGAAGGAGAAAAGACCTGGTGATCTGCCCTGTAAAGATTTACAGCCTAGAAAACCCTATGGGGAAGTTCTACTCTGTCATATAGGGTCACTATAAGTTAGAATCAACTCAACGGCACACAACGACAAAAACAATCTGAGTCCAAAGCCCCAAGGACTGCCTCATCATCTTATTCAGGTGCTAGGAATTCTTGCTATGTCCAAGGTACAGTTATGAAATACACTCATGGAGGCTGAATTAATTTCCAAGAGTATGCAGTACATTCTGGTATCCTCATTTTACAGTCCCAGAGTTGCCCTCCCTTGGGTGACCCATCAAGCAACCGGCAAGGACATAGTGGAGATGTGTGTCCCCATCTTGAACGCTGAGGATGGGCTTCTACACCAGGCATTTTCCTCATCTATTGCCGTAGGTCCTTTTCCCTGGTTATGCCTTTCCTTTCCCAGCTATCTCTCACAAAATCAGAAATACAACTTTTTTTTACCGTTCCTCCTTTCTTCTCCCTCTTCACTACTGGAAAGTGAATCTCATCACAAATAAATCCTGAGTCAGAGAGATAATCCCAGAAACTCAATGCAATCAGCCCAGGAGGTTTCTGGAAGCCAGCAATGGCAAATGAATCTCTAAATTACTGGTATTAATCAAATGCCTCCTAAATCTCCTCACTTTTCTGCCTCCCCACATGACCACGTCTGCTCAGAGCCAACTCTTTTCCTTGGCACAACTCTTGACTCTTGCTATTCTTAGTTGTTTGATCTAAGATGTAAGAAGTTACTGATCTGCTGCACAAAAAGAGGCAGAGTTTAACCAGTGGAAGGAAAAAGGGGTGGGCAGCAGTGAGCCAGCAGGAAATCATGATGCCCCCTTCCCTTCTAAATGGACTTAATGCAGCTAGAAAAAGGCAGGACGGAAAGAATGAAGAAGGCATGGGAAACCAGTCACCATAGGCTTCAGCATGGTTGAATCTTAGAGGAGGCAGTTAATAACTTTTGTCATTTTTTATTGTATGGGCTATCAGGTGCTAGACAAACTAGGCCCCCTACAAGATTCAAGGTGCTGCAGTGAAAATAACAGTAGCACCATTTCACAAATACCCCTGTGTGTCTGACAGGGTGCCTGGTAGTGTACGTGCATGAGCTCATTTCATCCTCACAACAGCCCGGCAGGGCAGGTATGTATGCATAGTTGATTCACATGGTTCCTAAATAAAAATAATACAAAACTATATACTGAGAAGGAGCCCTGATGGTGCAGTGGTTAAGAGCTCAATTGCTAACCAAAAGGTTGGTGATATGAACCCACCAGCCTCTCAGTGGGAGAAAAAATGTGGCAGTCTGCTTTAATAGAGGTTAAACCAAAACAAAACCCAGAGTCCATTCTGACTCATAGTGATGCCATAGGGTTTCTAGGGCTGTAAATCTCTATGAAAGCAGACTGCCACATCTTTCTCCTTCAGAGCAGCCAGTGGTTTTGAACCACTGACCTTTGGGTTAGCAGTTGATCGCTTTAACCACTGTGCCACCAGGGCTCCTTTAGTAAAGATTACAGCCTTGGAAATCTTATGGGGTAATTCTACTCTGTCCTATAGGGTAGCTATGAGACAGAATTGACTCAATGGCGACAGGTATACATTGAGTAGCAGCTCTCCTGTCTTTGTCCTTATCTACCCTATTCCCACCTTCACCCCTATTGGTAACCACTTTGATTTGTTCGTTGTTTCTCCTCTTGGTTTTGTCTTTATGCAGATATAAACATATTAAAATATATATTCTTGTTTTTATCCATGCTCCTTACACACGAGGAAACTGAAATTGAGAGAAAGTTGACTGATTCTTCAGCAGACTGTTCTATGGCTGGTCAGGAACCCACCCATTCCTAGAATCCTTGTTGACTACAGGATCCAGCCCCCTACATCCTCACCTCTCCATACACACACCCATGTTCTTCAAGGGTTCTCAGCTGACCCAGCTGAGATTCCAAGGATCTGAATTCAGGTCTCCTGGTGAGTTAGTAGATTTGAAGTTTTGGAGAATATCATGCCCTGGTCATATGGTCCTAAGGAATCTAAGGTATACTCCTTTAGACCACTAATGCCTGAAGCTATAGGTTTTCATGGACCATTAAATGAGCCTCCTTTTGTAAGCTTCCTGGTAGAGAAAGGCTAGGTTTGTGTGCTTAGGGTAAGATTGCCAGATAAAATACAAGATGCCCAGTTCAACCAGTTCAATTAGAATTTCAATGAACAACAAATATTTTTTTACTATAAGAATATCCCATTCAATATTATTTTTTTATTTATTTGTTTGTTTGTTTACTAAATCTGGCAGCCCTGGTATAGGAAGGTGTTAGGACATAAGCCTTAGGGTCTACAAAGAACAACTATCCTTTTATATCAATACATCCTAGAAGTCAAAGTCTTGAGTTCTGGGTGTCAGGGATCTCAAGAATGGAGAAGAAGACCACCTTGGTTATTTCTGGGGATATGGCTTTGCAAGAGTTTTCTCAATCCCAATTAAAGTACCACCGACAGGAGATGAGTATGATAGTTGCAGCCTAACCCGACCAATGCAGTGTGAGCATTTCTTTGAATCTTGTGTTGTTAATTTAGCAGGTGTAAAATGATATCTTAATGTTGCTTTAGCTTTCATTTTCTTGATTATCTGAGAAGTAAACACTTTCTCATGTGTTTCTTTAGTATGGTTTGTGTTTTCCTCCATGTTAAAAAAAAATCCTTTGCCCATTTATGTTAAAAATTTGAATAAGCTCATCAAAGATTATTTATAAATAGTAGACTGTTGTCTGTCATATTCAAAAAAAACATTTTCTGCCATGCTTGTTATTCTTTTAATTTTAATTTTTTACTTACAAATATTTTCAATGCTTATTCACATGAATCTATCAGCGTTTTCCCTTTGTAGTTGCCTCTGTTACTTCAAAGCAGTAGAAAGAAAGTGTCCATCTCTATGTATCTCACAAGTATTTTATTTTCTGCTTCTCTTTCTATGTTGAAAATATGAGCCAGCTAATCTAATATTTTAATCTAGTGGTTCTCAGAAAGTGGTGTGAGAATCTCCTGCACAAGATGACCTGTTTTGTTTGTTGTTTAAATGTTCATCTCTGATCCCCCATAACAGGTCAAATTAATCAAAATTGCTCTAGAAGGACCATGGAAATATGCACTTTTAACCACTTCCTAGGTGATTCTTTTTCTGCATCTGAAGCTTGAAAAATCACTTCTATAAGCCCTTTGAAGTTTATTATACATTTCTGTTTATAAGCAATAGATTGACTCAGGCTAATTTTAGCATGCAAAATCTGGACAATGAATAAAGAAGATCAAAGAAGAATGGATACCTTTGAATTATGGTTTTGGTGAAGAATATTGACTATACCATGGACTGCTAGAAGAATGAACAAGTCTGTCTTGGAAGAAGCTTGGAAGAAAGGATGGCGAGACTTTGTCTCACGTACTTTGGATATGTTATCAGGAGGGACCAGTTCCTGGAGAAGAACATCATGCTTGATAAGGTAGAGGTTCAGTGAAAAAGGGGAAGACCTTTGATGAGATAGACTGACACTGTGGCTGCAACAATGCTCTAAAACTTAACAATGATTGTGAGGATGGTGCAGGACTGGGCAGTGTTTCCTTCTGTTGAACATAGGGTTGCTATGAGTTGGAACCAACTCGATGGCTCCTAACAACAACAATTTTAACAAAAAAAAAAAAAGCATTTATTGGAAAGACAGGGGAGAGTTTACAGAATTGACATGAAGCCTGATAAGCTAGGCCTGGAAAGGGGGAGACCTCACAGCTCTGGGGATCCTGGTAGGAGAAACCACTGAGTAGACATAAAAGGAAAAGGAAGTTGCCAATAAAATGAAGGAACCCTAACAACAGTCCTCAACCCCAGGATGTACACTTTATGAGGTAGGGAACACTGCCTGGCACATAGTAGATGCTCAGTGTATTATCCCTCTTCTGTTGCTCCATTCACAATTCAAAGTCACCTGAGACAGACTCCAATTGACCTGACTTTGGTGACAGTCATCCCGTGACCAAAAAGGGTCCCACTGCACACACTGGAGAGGTTATTACACAAAAGGAAATGAAAATATTGTTACTACAATAAGGAGGAATAGGTGCTGGGGGGCTAAAAACAATTCTGCAGTATCTCATGGTATGGGTGTGGCTCTAAGATCTTTTTTTTTTTAATGGTTCTCTAATCATCCCCAACATCACTTAATTATCCATCCATCTTTTCAACCCTCCTATACTGAGTAATTTATTTAAACATAGATTACTGTGCTACACTCAGCTACATCCATATTTGGATTTATATTTTATTCCATAGATCTATATAGCTCTATGTTTGTAACACTATATTCACTTCTCTTTAAGACTCAGGGTTTTTCTATCACCTTTTAGAAACCACAGAGAAATTACATAGACTACTCCTTGAGCTTCCATTCTCTGCAAATAAGTTTCTAGTTTTAATGATCTTATTCTTTAAGATGTAAACATCTTTCATTTCTCTCTAGGACTAAAATGTATCTCTGCTTAGCAATGGACCTCACTCTGTTTGTCCTTTAGGTGCTCCAGCCAGAAATTGCTCATAAGATAAAACATATTTTCTTCTTTGAGCTTCTCAATAATGGTGATTCCAATCTTGTTCATTTGGGTTTCTTTTTAGGAGATGGAAAACTCTGGCCAAAAGACTTCTTCCCCTTAACTCCTGCCTTAGTCATCTAGTGCTGCTATAACAGAAATACCACAAGTGGATGGCTTTAACAAAGAGAAATTTATTCTCTCACAGTATAGGAGGTTAGAAGTCTGAATTTAGGGTGCCATCTCCAGCGGAAGACTTTCTCTCTCTGTCAGCTCTGGAAGAAGGTCCTTGTCATCAATCTTCCCCTCTTTGAGGAGCTTCTCAACACAGGGACCCCGGTGCTTCTTTCCTGGTGATATGAGGTCCTCGTGTCTCTCCACTTGCTTCTCTGCTTTATATCTCGAAAGAGATTGTTTTAAAACACAACCTAATCTTGTAGATTGAGCCCTGTTTCATTAACATAACTGCTGCAAATCTCACCTCATTAACATCACAGAGATAGGATTTACAACACATGGGAAAAATCATATCAGATGACAAAATAGTGGACAATCACACAATAATGGGAATTTTGGCCTTGCCAAGTTGACACATATTTTTGGGGGACACAATTCAATCCATGACCCTTCCAGACCTAGTGGAAAGGCCTTAGCAATATGTACCCTTAATTTCTCAGGGTTCTTTAGCGTTCAAGGGAGCCCCTTTATTTAATTTCCAACTTATTTAGTCTGAGCCTCCATCCTATATGATTACCTAAAACGTCCATATTTTATCAAGGGACTCCTCCTCCTTTTTATTCCTGAGAATTCTCAGAGAATATTTCCAAATTAACAAATCCATACTGATTGTCATTTGCCCTCTACTGGTCACTGCTGACATCTCACAACTGCTTCCCAGGTTCTTTCTGCAAGACTTTCAAGATATAGCCTCAAAGGTATGGCCCCGTCTTAGCATAGCACACGCCTGAAAGATACACCTCTGTCCTCAATTCTCCATAGCACAGCACAAGCAGGGCCGTGAGGTCTGATAAAACTTGATTGTAATCTTGAGGATAATATTGCAAGGAAGAGGAAAATTTAAAACTTGATAATAGATTGCATAAGTTCAAGGATCCATCTGTCTAGGAATGTTTTCCCCCAACTTGTAGCCATGGTTCAAGCTCCTGTGAAAGCTGTTTACTTTTCTCTTTTGCCCTCAAGTCCAGGATCTTACTCCCTTCAGCCACAGAAACGGAAGGAAGCCATCCCCTCCTCTAATCTAAAACCCAATTCATTTCTTCCACAGGATGAATCACAATAAGAATATCCCTCTTCCACCATGCCAGGGTCCAAACAAAACAACTACAAAGTGTTATCTCTCAGCAGATGTTTACCTAGTCTTCAAAGATGCATACGCGGATGGGCCCTACACTGTAATCCACAGTGAACTGAAACATACTGAATACAGCTCATTTTTATACCTTAGCCTGAAAGATCAGACCTCCTGCTGCCAGTTGGGGAGGATCTGGTCTTGTGATAATCTAATGGCAATATTTAAACCAACGTATTTCCCCGCCGCCCTCCACCCCAAAAGTGATTTTCTGTGATAGTCTGGACTAAATCTACAAGAAAAAATAAAATGTCTCTTCTATGTTTGGGCATAGTCCTATGAAAGATACTCACAATTTGTGTTACTGATGGAGCACTTTATATCCCAGTCTGGAATCTTTGGCCGCGTTTGACTGGTTCTGCAGATTCAGAGCTTTCCTGAGAACAATGATGAGTTGCGTTTGTCTTGCATCTACATGATTAAACAGCTCACCAAAGAGCTGAGATTAAGAAAACAGCTGGAGGGGAAAACATAGGCCTCAAATTCCTTAGTGAAACACTACGAGCCCGGTAAGCAGGAATTTGGTGAGCCACAGGCTGGATATTCATTCCTCCTGGCAAATGGCACCTGAAGCAACAAGCTCCAGTCTGGCAAACAAATGGCACAGTGTTTTTCGGCAAAAGCAGGTTTCTATCATCTTCGCTGTGAAGAGGCTTGTCCTTGGGCCACAAATGGGTCTGTCAGAGTGATGGTTCAGATGTCATCGGGCGCTGCCAACAACTAGGGCTAAAGGGAGGACTTTTATTTCTTGTTGGTATTGACTGTCTTGTAACTTCAATCCTGAAAACAAAATATCAGTAGCAAGAGCTTGCTCTGCTGGAGAAATCTGCAGAAGGCACAGGGGTCCTGAAGTTGGTGGGCTCCGTTTCAGGTATTGGCCATTTACGAGCTGGGTGGCTGTAACTCTGAGCAAGTCATGTCACCTCTCTGTACAAGTTACCAGTTGCCATTGAGTTGATTCCAACTCAAGCTGACCCCATGTGTGTCAGAGTAGAACTGCACTCGATGGGATTTTAATGGCTGACTTTTGGGAGGTAGATAGTCAGGCCTTTCTTCCGAGGGACCTATGGGTAGACTCAAACCTTCAACTTTTTGGTTAACAGCAGAGCCCGTGAACTGTTTGCAACACCCCCGGACTCCACCTCTCTGTACACCAGCTGGAAAGCAGAGCACATTAGACTGAGGATTGGGGTGTGGTTTAATAGCTGGCAGATGTGGTTAACTTGAGCGGAATTGATAGAAGGGAGCTGGTAACTGGGGATAGATACAGATGGCAAGAGAAAGAAACATAGGGGACCTTCTTACAAATGAGTGGTCCTTGGCTGCCAGATAACGCTAGCTCAATTTCCCTCACTGGACCCCGGAGTTAAAATGAACTATAGTATAATTTATTTGACAACAGTTAAATATTTACCTCACGGAGACCACTTCAAAGTGTGGTGAAGTCCTGCCCTCTAGTGGTCTGATATCACAATGCCTCTTATTATTGTTCTTGAACTCTGATAATTTTTAATTGTTGGGTGACCCCTGCTGTCATATTAGTAATTACTGTCATATTAGTCATTAATCAGCCTCTTTTCATACCTCAACCCTTCCAAGAATGTACCTACTCTTGTTTCAATGCCGGACTTTGGTGTAAAGATAGTGGACTAAAACAAATTCACAGAAACTTCTTCCCACACATGATAAAATGGTTATATATATATAAATGGTTATATATATATATAAATGGTTATATACATATATACACTTATATATATAAAACCAATTATATATAAAATCATTTATATATATAAAAAACCATTTATATATATAAAACCATTTACATATACATAAAACCATTTACATATATAAAAAAACAGTTATATATATAAACCATTTATATATATACAAAACCATTTATATATATAAAGCCACTTATATAGATATAAAACCATTTATATGCACATAACCATTTATGTACATATAACCATTTATATGGAAACCCGGTGGCATAGCGGTTAAGAGCTTGGCTGCTAACTAAAAAGATCGGCAGTTCGAATCCACTACTCACTCCTTGGAAACCCTGCGGGGTAGTTCTACTCTGTCCTATAGGGTCACTAGGAGTCCAAATCAACTTGATGGCAACACGTAACTATTTATATACATATAACCATTTTTATATATATGTGTGTGTATATATATATATATAAAACAATTTTAACAAACAGAAATTTAATTTATCTCAGTTTAGGAGGCTGAAAGTCTGAATTCAGGACAGTGGCTGTAGAGGAAGTCTTTCAGTCAGCTCTGAGAGAAGATCCTTGCCTCTTTTCAGCTCCTGTTCCTCAATTCCTTGACAAAATTCATGTGGCATGGCATCCATATTCCCCCATCTGCGCTTTCTTCTTCTGTGCTTAATCTACTCTTTTATATCTCAAAAGTAATTGGCCTAAAACACACCCTACAAAAAAAAAAGAGTTTACTATGATGATGTCAGACAGAGCTGGAGTCATCTGGAGGCCTGACTGCAACTGGAGGATCTGCTCCTAAGCTCACTTCCATGGTTCTTGGTGGGAGGTCTCACTTCCTCACTGGCTGCTGGCTGGTGGCCCCAGTTCCTCACTGTGTAGGCCTCTCCACAGAGCTGCTTGAGGGTCCTTATAATATGGTGGCTGGCTTCCCCAGGATGAGTGAGCCAACAGAAAGCATGAGCAGTAGTTATAATATGCCTTTTTTTCCCTCTCTCTCTTTCTTAAAATTGTGATTTAGGTGAAAGTTTACAGAGCAGATTAGTTTCTCATTAAACAGTTAATACAGACACACACAAAAAAACCCACACCCTACACTGATAAGGCCTCATTAACATAACAAAGAAAACCTTATTCCCAAATGGGATTACATCCATAGGTAGAAGGATTAGGATTTACAATATATAATTTTGGGGGACACAATTCAATCCATAACGTAAGACCATCCCCATCTCCCAAAGGCAGAGTTAGTCAATAAAATAGAGGTAGTCCCTGATTTAAGATGTATTCAAGTTCCGACGAATTGTACTTACAACTGTTTCCACAAAGGGTCAAAGTCGATGCCTGGTTTTAAGGCATTTAAAGGCAGAATCAAGCTGCTGTTTGGAGGAAATGCTGCTGGATTTAAATTAAATCTTTTTCTTGTTTACTGTTCTGAAAACCCCTGACCATTCAAAAACATTGACAAAAATAAGCTGCCAGTCTATTACAGAAGTAACTCCAAAGCTTCGATGTCTGTTATGTTATTCAAAGACTGGTTTTTAAATTGTTTTATCCCAGAAACGTGAGCCTACTACCTTGAAAAGAGCATTCCTTTCAAGATTCTGCTGCTACTTGATAATGCCCCAGGACCTCTTCTTCACTTAGATGACTAAATCAAGATGTAAAAGTGGTGTATCTGCCTCCCAACACAATAACTGTGATTCAGCCTATGGATCAATGTGCAATTGCTACCTTTAAGGCATACTACCTACGGACTACGTTTGCTCAGGCAATAGTTGCAGCAGATGGGGGTATGGTAACATTGTGCAATTTCTGAACGAATTATAATATTCTTCAGTGTATCCAGAACATTGCATCTTCCTGGGAGGAAGTTATGGGAAAATGTATGCAGGGGATATGGAAAAATTGCTGAGTTACATGAACATGCTCCAAGCATTTGATCAAGATAATGTGATGGAAGAGATCCAAAGAAAAAAAGTCCATATGGCAAGAACGTTGAATTTAGAACTTGTTACTGCTGATGTGGAACAGCTCATAGATCACAAAGAAGGGGAATTGACAGACCAGGACTTAATGAGTTTTGAAGAGGAAAGACATGCTGAAGAAGAAAGAAATATTGAGGAAGAGGAAGGACAGAAGTTGCCAAAAAATTTACAGTGAAAAGATTAGCTGAAGTTTTTGTTTTGAAACTACATCAGTGGCTTCAGTTGCTTGAGAACACGGACCCAAAAGCTGATTGCTTTCCTGAAGTTAATAGGCAGATTAGGGAAGCAGTGAGACATTACCTCAAAAAATAAGAAGAAAAAAAGGACCATACGGACAACTCTCACTAATCTTCTGGCTAGAAATGCCATCCTCAATCCTAGGGGTAATCCAGATGATCCAGAACCTTCCACAACTGTAGTTATTATCACAACTGACAAAATGCCAATGTCATCCAACTCTTCTTCATCATCAGAGTACATTTTTATGATTTGTATATTTTTTATGTACGTATGAATGCATGTATTAAAACATATCTGTAAGTTTATAGGTAATGTTTCCAACCAACAAAGACGAATAAAAAGTGGATATATAAAGATGCTGATAGTAAAAGGCAATAATAATGAAAACTAAAAAAAAAAAAAAATTAGACTTATGCCAGAACCAACTTACAATGGAGTCATCGGAATGGAACCCCATCTTACATTGGAGACTATCTATACTGAGAATTCAAAATCCTATCCTCTAATTTAAAAATGAATAGAAATTTACACCCAGCTCTCAAGCAATACCTCGAAAGAGGGAAGACAAAATTGTTTGAGATAAAGTGGGAAGGGTGCCAAGGAGAACCCATCTACATCATTTCAGGGAATCTATAAACAAAGCTGCCCATTGCTAAACATGAGCAAAAAGAAAAAAAAAACATAAATTATGCAAATCTACTCCTACAAAAAGACTAATATTTCAAGCAAGAGAGAGACAAAGAAAAATCCTCAAGAAGAAAATAAAACCCAAGGAAGAAATGCAGATTCTTTTTGAGTATCTCATTAGAGAGAAGAATTCATTAAAATATGAGTTCAATAAAACAATTTGACTAAGATGAAAGAAGAAATTACAGAGCTAAGAAAACAAATTAAGAACCAACAAAAAAGTGACAGGTCTAATAAATAAATTATAAATGACAAAGGAGAGAGAAAATGGGGTTGAAAATTCAGTTAATGGCATGGAGAGATGGCTGGAGATAATCATAGAAAATGCTAAATGAAAAGCAGAGTGATTAAAATAAAGATGAAAGATACGGAGAGAAAAAAATTTAACACGAAGATAACTGGCATCATTAAAATAGAGTACAGGAAAAGACAAAAAAAGAATTAAAAGATATAATGTAGGAAAAATTTTTCCTGAAATGAAGAACTTTATTCACAAATAAAATGGGCATACCTTATGTCAAGAAAAATTGATACTTAATGATCAAATTGAGACACTTCCTGGTTAAATAATTGAATGTTAAGAATAAAGAAAACAGAGGACTTCCTGCAAAATGGCGTTCTAGGCAGAAGCACCAAGCCGTCCCTCCACAGCAAAGATCCGAAAAACTATGCCGAACAGAGAAAACAGCAATCCTGAAACCCTAAAACATCAAATGAAGAGATAAAGAACTCAGCC
>NW_004444066.1:2563778-2597590 GCF_000243295.1 Trichechus manatus latirostris | reverse complement strand
TTTTCTTTTCCCTCTTTTTCCCTTTTTGTCTTTCTTCATTACTCAGTTTCTCATCTCTCTATACCTTCCTTCTCTTTCTGTTCCCTGAATACCTGGTGCTGAATACCTCTACGCCTTCTAGCCAGGCTGTACTGCAACACCTAAAAACAACTTCCCCAGACCTCATACACACACTGGTGGGATCCCTGGGAACTTTGCTGTTCTTTTCCCTTTCTAATTTTTATTTATTTATTCTTTTCTTTTCTTTTTTTATTTTTTTCTTCTTCTTCCCCTTTTTGTTTTTCTCCATTTCATAGTCTCTCATCTCTCCACTCTAACGGCAAGCTCCCCTAGCATTCTTTTTTGGGTTTTTTTTTGGTATGTTTTTGGCTCCTGTTCCTCTCTCCTCTCTCCCATATCCATCTTAGCTCCACACATAACAATCTCCCTCCTACATCCTGCCTACCTGCACCGTGTGCTTAACATTACCCCACCTAGCAGCACAGGCACGACCTACTGGAACCTGCCCTGCACCGATTACCGACCCTCCCTGGTGGCTGTAGTAAGTGCCACAAACAACCCGTTCCAGTAACTCCTCTTCAGCTAGACCTGCCCTGCTGTACCATATCTGAGCGACTGACACTGCCAATTAGAGGAGGAGGCGAAAAGTATCGTGCCCACAGACAAGCAAACAACAAAGAACACACAGCCCACCTGCTCAGACATAGCCAAATTTAAAAAAGGACAAAACAAACAAATCTACAATCAATAAACCAGAAAAATAACTACTGAATGCCCTGAAGACAGCAGATAATAAGGATAAAGAAAACACCCTTCAGACATTTAGGCAGAAAAAGGCAAGTCATCCGTGAAAAGGGAAAAAGTCACGTTGGTTTTAGGTTTCTCCATAACAACTTCAAAGTCCAAAGACAATGAAACAATGACTGCAAACTTCTGAGAGAAACAGTGTGACCCAAGAATATTATACGAAGCCAGTGTGTCACCAAGTATAGAAATAAAAAGCAGATATTTTCAGACCCAAAATAGCTTGGGAAATACAATATTCATGAACTCTTCTTAGAACAAAATTAAACTATTTGACAAATAATCCCAGTTGAAGAGTAGATAAGCATAATAAAGAACTCGTGGATGAAGAACCCATGGTAAAAAGAGCTAGTGTGGAACACCAAATTTATTTTATTTCATGTGTGGCCATAAAGGTGGAGCAAAAGAATGTACATATACTAAGTCCTAACAAACTGAAAATAATATAAGCAAAATCTGGAGAAGAGTGAGGTAGAAGGAAGAGTAAGCATGCCAATCCTCTTATCTCTTATTGCAGGGAAACTACAACCTGTGGAGCTTGTTTTCGTAAGTAAAGTTTTATTGGAACACAGCCACATTCATTCACATAAGTGTTGTCTCTGACTGTTTTCACACTACTCAGAGTTGAGTAGTTGCAACAGAGAAGGTATTGTCTACAAAGCCCAAAATATTTACTATCTGGCTGTGGTGCAGTCAATTACTTAATATGGTCCTCCTAGCCATAGTCTATTCATAAGATTTTCACTGGTTAATTCTTTCCAGAAGCAGACTGCTGAGTCCTTCTTCCTAGTCTGTGTTAGTCTGGAAGCTCAACTGAAACCTATCCGCCATGGGTGACCCTGCTGGTATTCGAATACCAGTGGCATAGCTTCCAGCATCACAGCAACACGCAAGTCCCCACAGTATGACAAACTGACAGATGCATGGGGAAGAACATGCTTGGCATTTCTGAAGCTGAAAGAACTGAAGAAAAAATTCAAGCCTCGAGTTGCAATACTGAAGGATTCTATGGTGAAAATATTAAATGATGTGGGAAACATCAAAAGAAGATGGAAGGAATACACAGAGTCACGATACCAAAAATAATTGGTCGATGTTCAACCATTTCAGGAGGTTGATCAGGAACTGATCGTACTGAACGAAGTCCAAGCTGCACTGAAGGCATTGGCAAAGAACAAGGCTCCAGGAATTGACAGAATACCAATTGGGATGTTTCAACAAATGGATGCAGCACTGGAAGTGCTCACTCTTCTATGTCAAGAAATTTGGAAGACAGCTACCTGGCCAACCGACTGGAAGAGGTCCATATTTATGCCTATTCCCAAGAAAGGCTATCAAACCGAATTTGGAAATTATCGAACAGTATCATTAATATCACACACAAGTAAAATTTTGCTGAAGATCATTCAAAAGCGGCTGCAGCAGGGAACTTCCAGAAATTCAAGCTGGATTCAGAGGAGGATATGGAACCAGGGATATCATGGCTGATGTCAGATGGATCCTGGCTGAAAGCAGAGAATACTAGAAAGATGTTTACCTGTGTTTTATTGACTTTGCAAAGGCACTCAACTGTGTGGTTCATGATAAATTATGGATAACATTGAGAAGAATGGGAATTCCAAAACACTTAATTGTGCTCATGAGAAACCTGTGCATAGATCAAGAGGCAGTTGTTTGAAAGAAGGAAGGGGATACTGAGTGGTATAAGGTCAGGAAAGGTGTGCGTCAGGGTTGTATCCTTTCACCATACCTATTCAATCTCTACGCTGAGAAAATAATCCGAGAAGCTGGACTATATGAAGAAGAACAGGGGATCAGGATTGGAGGAAAACTCATTAACAACCTGCGTTATGCTGATAACATAACCTTGCTTGCTAAAAGTGATCTTAGCCTTGCTTGCTAAAAGTGATGAAGATCAAAGACCACAGCCTTCAGTATGGATTAGACATCAACATACAGAAAAAAAAAAAATCCTCACAACTGGACCAGTAAGCAACGTCTTGATAAATGGAGAAGAGACTGAAGTTGTCAAGGATTTCATTTTACTTGGATCCACAATCAACACGCATGTAAGCAGCAGTCAAGAAATCAAAAGACACATTGCATTGGACAAATCTGCTGCAAAAGACCTCTTTAAAGTGTTGAAAAGCAAAAATGTCACCTGGAAGACTAAGGCACCTGACCCAAGTCATGGTGTTTTCAATTGCCTCATATGCATGTGAAAGCTGGACAATGAATAAGGAAGACTGAAGAAGAATTGATTCCTTTAAATTGTGGTGTTGGCAAAGAATATTGAATATACCATGGACTGCCAAAAGAACGAACAGATCTGTCTTGGAAGAAGTACAACCAGAATGTTTCTTAGAAGGAAGGGTGGTGAGACTATGTCTCACATACTTTGAACATGCTATCAGGAGGGATCACTCCCTCGAGAAGGACATCATGCTTTTGTAAAGTAGAGGGCCAGCGAAAAATAGGAAGACCCTCAACAAGATGGATTGACACAGTGGCTGCAACAATGGGCTCAAGCATAACAAAGATTGTGAGGATGGTGCAGGACTGGGCAGTGTTTCGTTCTGTTGTACATATGGCCTTTGTGAGTTGGAACCCACTTGACAGCATCTAACAACAACAACAACAGCTATAGTCTTTATAACTCCCACCAAATGACTGGGTACGACTATGCAAATGAGGTGTTTGTGGCCCACCAAAGGCATTGGATAGCTTGCTAAGAATGTAAATAAGGTGCCTGGCATGCTTGTGGGGATGGGACCATGCAAATAAGGTGTGTGGAACCCTAAAGAGGGAATTGGTCAGTTTTGCCATCCTGCTAGGCTTGAAAGAGAGTCAATCCCAGAGCAGAGGGCACCTGACTACCACCAAGGAGAAGAGACAGGAGTGAGCATGTCTTTTGGACCAGGGATCCCTGCACTGAGACCCTCCTAGACACAGGAGACAGACAGAGAGAGCTGTTACACCAAAGATGGCAAGACAGCGAGAAGCAGCAGCAGAGAAATGGTGGCAGCAGAGGCAGCAGAACCAGGAGACTGGCAGGAGGCAGACTAGGCAAGAGCTGATCTCCCTCGAGCCAAGGCTCACTGGTAGAGTAGGGTGCCTCAAGGCACTCACTGACAGAGCTAAAAGAGTTTTGTAACACTTGCCCTAGCAAGGCAGAGGCTGAAGGTCAGAGAGCGACGTGCCTGCAGGCACAGCTGAGAGGAGGCTGTCTTGATCAAAGAAATGTATCCTGAGTGTTCCTGAACCTGAATTGTGACCTGTACTTCCCTAATAAATCCCATAATCATGAATATTGTCTGTGAGTTCTGTGTGGCCATTGCAAGGAATTGTCGAACCCAGCAGAGAAGTAGAGAGAACCATGGGAGGGACGACTGGTGTCAGAATTGGTAAAAAGTGCGGGTGAGAGGAGGTATGTCTGAACTCCGCCTCTAGGAATCAGCCTTGAGCTGTTGATCTTGATTCTTCTTCTTGTTTGTGAAGTTAGAGGAGGTCAGACACCCCCACCATGCCACCATTTTTACACTAGTCTTTTACAGAAAAAAAAAAAAAAAATTGACCACTTTTTTTTAACACTGAGACAATCCATAATATCCAAAATTAAAATACGTGGGTAAAAAAATTGACTGCACCTTTGCAATTGCTTTAGTAATTGTTTTTCTTAACCATGGAAGGATCTTTGTTGAAGACATTTTTATCAACCTATTCATGCACATACATGCACAGAGAAAGATGTTCACAGAACGTTAATGTTTGTTTCTTCTGAGGGATAAGATAGGGAATAATTTGTTGTTGTTGTTTTATGTTTCCATATTGCCTGAATTATTTGTGATGAGCATATATGATTTAAAAAAATAATAAGGAGATTAGATAATTAATTTAATAATTAATTAAATAATAAAGTAAAAGACCAATCCATTCCATCTCTGACCCACTTTTATTGAGAATACTGAACCTATTGGTTAGGAGCTTCCTTGTGCCCTTTTCTTCATGTCAGAATGTTAGTACATTTATTTTGGAAATGTGACTGGAGATTTTCTGTGCATTTCATAATCAAGTGCTAGGAGGTTCCTTCCCTCACTTCCTAGAAGACCTGACATCAAAGGAGGGTACAGAAGTACTTGAAACAGCAGAGGGCACCCTCCTCCACGTTTATGGGAAATGTAAGGCAAAGACTCCGAGTCTTAGAATCTGTGTCTGCCCAGCCTTTAACTCAGAAGTTGTGTGAATGGAGGCTTCCGTTTCTCCATCTCCCACTCCTGCCCTCTGCCAATCCATCCTCCACACTGCAGAGCACATCATGCCACCCTCCTCCCAGCAACCCTTCCGTGACTTCCCATTATACTCAGAATACATTCTAAACCTCTTACTAAAGCCAGCAAGGTCCTGCTTGATCCCACTCCTGTCATCTTACTCTGCGTAGCACATCATGCCCTATGCTCCAGACACACTGGGTCTTTTGTCAATTTCTACAACATATTCAGAGTTCCTGGGTGGTACAAATGGTTAACATGCTGGGCTGCTAACCAAAAGGTTGAAGGATTGAGTCTTCCTAGAGGAGCCTCAGAAAAAAGCCCTGGTGATCTACTTCCATATAACCATTCACTGTAAATCCTATGGAGCACAGTTCTCTCTGACACATGTAGGATCACCATGAGTCAGAACTGACTTGATGGCAACTGGTTTAAAACATTAAACTTTTTCCCACTTCAGGGCTTTTGTACTTGCTGTTTCCTCTGCTGAGAACATTCTTTCCTGAGCTCTTTGCATTAATGAATCCTTCTCAACATTTAAACTAGGGTCACTGTCACCTTCTCAGAGAGACCCTCCCTGATGACCCTTTTAAAAATCTCACCCGCCTTATTTTCTATCACAGCACTGTGTTTATTACGTTACTCGAACTTAATCACAATCTGTTATTGTTTTATTTACTTGATTGTTTATTTTCTGTCTCTTCCCACTAGAACATATTTTCCATGAGGGCAGTAACCTGGCTGCCTTTCTCCTAATTGTATCTCCAACATCTAGTCTAGTGCTTGGCACTTAGTAGGTACCCAGTAAATATGTGTTGAATTAATGAATGAATGGATTTGCGAAATGTGACTGCTGGCTGCTCCCTCAAGGCAAGTGAGCAAAGTGAGAAGGCCCTTCATAAGTGTTAATGTTTTTTAAGTTGCTGTCGAGTTGATTCTGACTCATGGTAAATCCTACGTGTGCAGAGTAGAACTGTACTCTATAGGGTTTTCATGGCTGTTATCTTTTGAAATTAGAACACCAGGCCTTATTCCTGAAGCAGCTCTGGGTGGGTTTGAACCACCAACGTTTGTTTGTTTTTTCTCATTAAACTTTGTTTTAATGAGTCTCAACATTTTGTGACAAATTTTTGGTCAAGCTGTTTCCATTTAAAAAGTATTGATTTTAAAAACTAATAAAACTGTTACACACAAAAAAGAAACAAATGGTCCACAAAACATTCCTTCTGAAGGTTTTACAATGCATTGTTATCATTAACCAGTCTTTTACTATTAAACTTAAATGGCCAATTGAGACAAACAGTTCTGAGACTGTTCTTCTGCCACTGATTAAGACTGGGGTGGCAGGTGTTATGGGTAACATTCATTTAGCCTTCTGAGCTTTCTGAGCAGGCTTGGTGACCGTGCCAGCTCCAGCAGCCTTTTTGTCCACTGCCTTGATTACACCACAGCAACTGTCTGTCTCATATCACGAACAGCAAAACGACAAAAAGGAGGATAGTCAGAGAAGCTCTCAACACACGTGGGCTTGCCAGGAACCGTGTCAGACTTGCCAGACTTCAAGAATTTGGGGGCATCTTCTAACTGCTTACCAGAATGGCAATCAATCTTCTCTTTGAACTCAACAAACTCGGAAGCAATGTGAGCTGTGTGACAATCCAGCACAGGTGCATAGTCAGCACTGATTTGGCCTGGGTGGTTCAGGATGATCACTTGATCAGTGAAGCCAGCTTCTTCCATTGGTGGGTCATTTTTGCTGTCACTAGCCACACTGTCATGACGAACATCTTTGACAGAGACATTCTTGACATTGAAGCTTACATTGTCCCCAGACAGAGCTTCACTCAAAGCTTCATGGTGCATTTCAACAGACTTTACTTCAGTGGCGACATTAACTGGAGCAAACGTGACCACCACGCCAGGCTTCAGGACACCGGTCTCCACAATTCCCACAGGGACAGTGCCAGTACCACCAATTTTGTAGATATCCTGGAGAGATAGATGCAGGGGCTTGTCAGATGGACAAGTTGGTGGCAGGATGCAATCCAGAGCTTCAAGCAGCATGGTTCCACTGGCATTGCCATCTTTACATGTGACTTTCCATCCCTTGAACCAAAGCATGTTAGCACTTGGCTCCAGGATGCTGTCATCATTCCAACCAGAAATAGGCACAAGTGCTACTGTGTCAGGGTTGTAGCCAATTTTCTTAATGTAGGTGCTGATTTCCTTAACAATTTCCTCATATCTCTTCTGGCTGTAGGGTGGCTCAGTGGAATCCGTTTTGTTGACACCAACAATGAGTTGTTTCACACCCAGTGTGTAAGCCAGAAGGTCTTGCTCACGGGTCTGCCCATTCTTGGAGATACCAGCTTCAAATTCACCAACACCAGCAGCAACAATTAGGACAGAACAGTCAGCCTGTGATGGTCCTGTAATCATGTTTTCGATGAAGGCTCTGTGTCCTGGGGCTTCAATGATGGTCATGTAGTACTTGCTGGTCCCAAATTTGCACAGGGAGATATCAATGGTGGTGCCTCGCTCATGTTCAGCTTTCAGTTTATCCAAGACCCAGGCATACTTGAAGGGGCCCTTTCCCATCTCAGCAGCTTCCTTCTCAAATTTTTTGATGATTCTTTTGTTGATCCCACCACGTTTGTAGATCAGGTGACCAGTAGTGGTGGACTTGCCCAAATCTACATGTCCAATGACCGCGATGTTGATATGGGTCTTTTCCTTTCCCATTTTGGCTTAGACTTTGTGATAGTTTTCACCAACACCTGTGTTCTGGTGGCAAACCCGTTGTGAAAAAGCTGAACCACCAACATTTTGGTTAGTAGTCCAGCACTTAGCCATTATGCCACTCAGAGATTCCTTTCATAAATAAGACAATATTAAAGAGAAGTAACAACTTAATATTTGAAAGAAAAATGCTTAGACCCTAATAGGGGATCAAAATGGCAAATGTGTTCAAGTTATTCAGTTGAAGTAACAGAATTGGAGAAGCCTACTAATGAGGCCAATAAGGTAGGACTGGCTATGTAATTTGCAAGACCCAGTGCAAAATAAACATGTGCAGCCTCCCTGTTCAAAAAGCAGGCAAATACTAAAGCTTTTTTCTTCCATGGTCCCTCTCTCTCTCAAGTATTCATGGTGTTTTTCATTTGCCGCTTAGTGTCAATATAAGAAAAATTAAAACTTAAAATTTAAGCATGACTTTTACCATTCATCTTTATATTGTATGATGTTAATTTTAAATGCAAATGTAAGAGCAATTAACTCGTACGTGGTATCATTGAAATTACACAATACATATTTTATAATAATACCTGCGCTTGTATTTCATTCTTCCCAGAAGAGTGGAAATGCTGCACAAAACTAACTCAACTATTTTTCTTTCACTTCTTGATATGTACTCATTCTACCAGCATTCTCTGCCTTTGGCCTACTGATAAATGCAGATGGATTGAAAAGAAAAGGAACTAAATGTTGCCCTATCTTTCCCTTTCCCACTAGGTCAATATCTTCAGTGTTAAGTGGCTGGCTAATGCAGGGAAGTAATACATGTAGGAAAGGATAAGCTGGGGTTCCTTGGTCATTTGTGTTTCTTAGCACACCATTACTTTCTTGCTGAGTTCAAGGCAAGTTTTGGTTTGAACAGAAAGCATTGCCAGCCGGGGCTGTGAGTGTCCTACTTACTAAGTGGTAGATGTAACACGCTTCCTCTGTACTCCCCTGAATTTTGCTGAACTTCCATGCACCATAGGTCGACTTGAATTCTGTACTCATGGACATTGTGAACGGTTTATGAGAATGGGGCAGCAAAGAACAGTGGTAAACATGCATATCACGTATCTCCTCTACTTATGTGCATGCTCCATGCCCCCTCTGATTTTACTTACAAAACACATGTTTGAAGACAAAACTATTTAAAATTTCAAGACCGTGACTGCAGAGAATCAAACTGAGCCTGAGGCCCTTGTAAGCATGGAGCTTTGTGCAACTGAACAGATTCAATGCCTAGGAAGCCACCCCTGTAGAAAAGCAACACCATCATTCAAAATTCAAGTGAAAGTGATGGTTATAAGGGAGGGGACGGGAGGGGAAAAACACTAACTAGACAATTAAACAAAAAAAATTGCTGTCAAGTCGATTTCAACTCATACTGACCTTGTCCCATAGAGTTTCCAAGGAGCAGCCGGTGGATTCGAACTGCCAACCTTTTGGTTAGCAGCTATAGCTCTTAACCACTGCACCAGCAGGATTCCAACTAGACAGTAGATAAATGGTAACTTTAATGAAGGGTAAGTTAGTACATAATACTGAGGAAGTCAGCACAACTTGATCAAGGCAAACTCATAAAAGCTTCATAGACACATCCAAACTCCCTGATGGGCTGAACTGCTGGGCTGAGGGCTGGGGACCATGGTGTTGGGGGACATCTAGCTCAACTGGCATAACAGTTTATAAAGAAAATGTTCTACATTCTACTTTGGTGAGTAGTGTCTGGGGTCTTAAAAGCTTGTGAGTGGCCGGCCATCTAAGATAGTCCACTGGTCCCACCCTGTCTGAAGTAAGGGAGAAAGAAGAAAACCAAAGACACAAGGGAAAGATTAGTTCAAAGGACTAATGGACCACAACTACCACAGCTTCCACCAGACTGAATCCAGCACAAGTAGATGGTGCCTGGCTACCACCACCAACTGCTCTGACAAGGATCACAATAGAGGGTCCTGGATAGAGCTAGAGAAAAATGTAGAACAATATTCTAACTCACAAAAAAAGACCAGATTTACTGGTCTAACAGGGACTGGAGAAACCTCGAGAGTATGGCCCCCGGGCCCCCTTTTAACTCAGTACTGAAGTCACTCCTGAGGTTCACCCTTCAGCCAAATGTTAGACAGACCCATAAAACAAACAATAATACACATAGCTCAACCATGTATACGAGACTAAATGGGCACACCAGTCTGGGGGCAAGGATGAGAAGGCAGGAGGGGACAGGAAAGCTGGACAAATGGAAACGAGGACCCCAAGGTTGAGAAGGGGAGAAAATTGACACATCATGGGGTTGGCAATCAATGTCACAAAACAATACATGTATTAATTGTTTAATGAGAAACTAATTTACTCTGTAAATTTTCATCTAAAGCACAATAATAATTAGAAAATTCAATTGAAAGAACAGAGAATGTAAGTGGGTCCAGACTGACTTCAATTTTCCAAAGAACAAGCATCCTGTGGAGGCCCCCAAGGCCTTACTATAAAGAAGTGCCAAAGCCAAGTTCAGTGTCCAGCCTTTAAGAGTAGAGACAGGAATTAATGGCCATGTACTACTAATTTTCACAATAGGTGTGTAGTGTCTGAGGTTCAACGGGCTCTGTGCATGACTCTGAGAACTTATAAAGACACAGAAAGATTTTCACAGGAAAACTGTTCCTAGGTTTTCAAAGACCAACTTACAAATTTTCTTTTGGAACCCACAATCTCTCAAAAGTAAGAACTATACCCCCACCTGTGAGAACTGGGAGACCATTTGGCTCTTTAAGAAGGCAGACTCTGGCCAGGCAATCTACTGAGACCTTTAAGAGGTAGATGGAGCAACAGGGTGCAGTGGAATCCCTGGTTTGGAAGCCTGGAGACCTGGATCTGATTATCATCTTCAGAAGTAAGTGCATGACCTTAATCAACTCACTTTCAAACACCGAGTCTCATTTCTCTCTTCTGTAAAATAAGAAAGTTGGATTAGATGATCTCCAAGGTCCCTTAAAAAAAAAAACAAAACCCCATGTGTGTCTTAGTAGAACTATGCTCCATAGACTTTTTAATTTTTTGGAAGTAGACTGCCAGGCCTTTCTTCTGAGGCACGTCTGGGTGGCCTTGAATCTCTAACCTTTCAGTTGGCAGCCAAGCACACTACCATTTGCAACACCCAGGAATTCCCCAAGGGTCCTTGCTGTGCTAAAAATAACCCAAACGAGCAAAACTTCGTGTGACAGAGAAGGCAGAGAAAAAAAGAGTGTCAATGTCACATGGAAAACTTGACAGTGGATTATGAAATGGGGCTACTTTTAGAAACCATTATGGGCTGGTCCTAACCAGCTCTTCACAGGTCTTCAAAGTTCCCTGGCCACATACAGCGGACTTCTTCCAGGCTAAGAGAGTGCAGGGTGGGGCAGAGGTCATCAGAATCTCTTCCAGCTAGCTGGCTTTTCCTGCCTGCCAGGGACGGACCTCCTCTCAGGCATTGCCTTTCCTCTCATTACTCTTCAGTCAGACTTTGGCCAGCTAGTACCCCTGAGCCAGAGGAAGATCCTGAGTGACCTGTGACCTCTTTGAAGTTTTTATCAATACTATTAATGAGCCCTGGTGGTGCAAATGGTTAAGAGCTTGGCTGCTAACTGGGTTGCTGGTTTGAACACACCCAGTGGCTCCGTGAGAGAAAAGCCTGGTGATCTGCTTCTGTAAAGATTCAAAAAAACAAACAAACAAAAAATCCCGAAATAGTTGCCATGGAGTCAATTCCGACTCATAGCTACCCTGTCGGACAGAGTAATACCACCCTATAGAGTTTCCAAGGGGCAGCTGGTGGATGAGAACTGCCGACCTTTTGGTCAGCAGCTGAGCTCTTAACCACTGTGCCACCAGATTACAGCCTAGAAAACCCTATGCGGCAGTTCTACTCTGTCACATGGGGTCACTGTGAGTCAGAATCGACTTGACAACACCCAATAACAACAACATTCTTCTTACTAGTTCATTCCTGACCTCTGACGACTTAAGTCTCTGGGACCCTGGTGGAAACAAGGCAGTCAAATGGCAATAGGTGTGTGTGGAGAAAAATAAGGTGGAGAGGACAGGGCGGAAGGACACCTGGGATCTGGCTCTGGCTCTGATGCCAACAAGTTGGGTGACCTCAAATAGGTCCCTTCTTCCTATAGTGATTGTTTTGTTGTTGTTCTTGTTTTCCTCCCCAGCATCTCTTCTCAAGTGACAACACCCTGTTTTTCACTTCTGGATACACTCTTCCTCTGTTATGAAATCATAATGCTTAGATGGGATTAACCTCTTCCCCAGCTCTGTGGGTAGGCTCTTGTTCCAATCCAACTGACGCATCCCATCCCCTCTGGCCAGAATGATAGATCAGGGCTGAGAAGTGGCTCCAATTACAGTCAATGAGAAGACTTGAGACCTTAGTAAGTCCTTGAAGAGAGAAGTATCATCCGTTCACTAGATTTGAAGGTATGAGCATGTGAGAGTTGGAGCTGCTGGAGCCATCTTCCTACCACAAAACCAGGCCAGCCTGAAAGTGAAGCAATGAATGTATGGAGAAAAGCAGAATGACTAGAAATTCAATGGCTTTGTCAGAGCCTCTGGATCAGGCTGTGCCTGAAGCCAAAAATCACCCCTGGATTTGAGCAAAAAAAAAAAATCCTTTTGTTTACTTAAACTAAAGAGCCCTCTTCCTCTCTCCTCCTCTCTTAGATGTCTGTTTATATAGCCCGGAGTAAAGGAGGGAGGAGGAAGCTGGGGGTCCATGGTGGCAGGGCCACTTTTGACACTGAGGAAGCCATGGGGATTTGTGGGGAGAGTTTTGTTCTGGCCCCAGTGGTTGCCAGCTCTTTTTAGCAGATGGGACTAACTCCTCTTTGTCCATTGTTTGGGGACTGAGTTGTCAATGGTGGAGGAAAAGGAAAAGTATAACTGAACATCCTATTAGACCTGGCCTTCCCCAGCATTTCTTCTCAGGTGACAGCACCCTGTTTTTCTCTTACAGATACGCTCTTCCTCTGTCATGAAATCATAATGTTTAGTTGGGATTGACCTTTTCCCGAGCTCTATGTGTAGGATCTTTTTCTTCCAATTCAACTGGCAGGACTTAATGAGGCTTCCAAACACACAGGCTTTTGTCACCATAAATCTTTCTAATGGCAGTTGGTATTTTCTATTTATTAAGCCTCTTTCTACATTGACTGCTTACAGGTGGGCAGTACCCAGGTATCTAGCAGTCAGTTACCTTGGAGGCAAGACAGGTGAGCAAAACCAGAGCAAACACACCCAGTCTGTCTTAGTGTGTTTTCAGCATCTGAGAATGTTATATTTGTGTAGCATGTTATAGTTTAACAAGGGCTTTTTTTCTGCCAGTGGCCAGTGCATGGCTGAGTAATCAAGAAATGTTTCATAAATGATTGAATGAATCTATAGAGTTATTTTCTCCTCTTCAAAATAACCCTGTGAGATGATGGGGAAATTTGGGAATGGATAATGGTAATGGTTGAACAGCATGTTAAACATATGTAATGTTACTGAACTGTACTTGTGAAGAATACTGAAAAGGCAAAAGATTTGTTAAATGTCTACTTACCACAACAATAATAATAATAACCAGGGTCAAAGTAGTGGAGTACATTTCCTGAGGTCACACAGCTAGTAACTGGAGGAGCTCAGACCAGAAGCTGGGTATGTCTGGCACCTAAGCAAGTTCATTTTGAGAGGAGACTCACTGACCCTGTGTCAGAGAGGGGGCGAGGTTTTCTTGATGGAGTGGGGATTGGATCAAGTACTTACACGTCTCCTCTCTCTTCAATGTCTATTCCTAGCCTTCCCCAACAGGCCCACAGCATGGTTGGGAGCTGCCACAGAGAGAGGATGGGTAGGCAGAAGTTCAGGCTGCTAACCAGCTGGGAATTGAGCAAAAAGAAAAAGGGAAAGAGCTTCCGGTGCCAAGACTCCAGGGAAATGTTTGTTGACTTTTCGCTTCACATCGACTACTGCCAACTAGGCTTTAAAGCTAACTTTCTGATATAGGGGCTCCCCAGGGTGGGCGAAGGAGTTCACAACCTTGTTGCTGTGGTTCTCCAGGCAACCTCAAACCCACAGCAGCTCCAGAAAGATGCCTGAATTACCTGGAAAGCAGCAAGGGAACTGCGGAGAAAACAGACAGCACTGTGGGAAAGTGAAGAGACAACAAGAATTTAAAAGGCAAAACAAGAGAAGCCACAGGGACACAGGAGCAGCCATTATTGCCGTACCTGAGAATGTGAAAGTTGCCTCTTCTGGGATCCTTTACAAAAAGATTGTCCCTTATAAATTGAGCTAGGAAGTGTCCAAAGGTACCAGCAACCCTAGCTCTCAGCCAAGTCTCTTAAAATAGACCTTTTGTTGTAGTGATCTTCTAAAAACGTGTATCTGAACATTCAGTCCCTTGCTCAAAAGCTGTGGTTGCTTCTCACTGCCCTCGCAACAGAGCTCACAGGCACTACTGCATTTCTCTCTCCACCTCTAACGAATCTTCCAAATTTGGGCATTTGTGCACATTTCTCCCTCCACTCGGCATGTTCTTTCTTCTTCTTCGGCTAACTTCTAGCTAACTCCTGTTTATCCTTGAGGTCTAAGCCTAAATGTTACTTTCTCCAGGGACACTTCCCTAACCCCAGTACCCCCCACTCCCATATTAGGTTTGTGTTCCTTCTATATGCTCACTGTGGAACTTTTATAATGGTCGAACCACCAGCTCCATTTAGAGCCTCTGTGCCCTATTCTCTGTTCTATCTCTCACATGAAGTAGAGGTCCTGACACCCAGGAAGTGTTCAATAAGTATCTGTTGGATAAATAAGAGGCAGAAATAGTCAGCATCTTTACTCACCAAGCAAGGAAGGAAAGGATAATAACCAAGCACGGAGATGTGAGAAAAAGAGCTTACTGTAGAAGAATGGAAACCCAGAGAAATAAATGGCTCTTAATCTAGAGGTCGTCAAGAGCATATCATCCCCTTGATAACTGTGCAGTTACAACTGCCTCTTCTGGAAAGAGGGGCCATTATGGAAGAAGTACTAGAGAGATGTGGAATGTCTTTCCATAAGTATAAAGTGGAGAATCAAAATCTGAAAGATGGTTGTTACCTCAGAAAGGAGATCATCACAAATGAGTGGAGTGGACTGGACAGCCAATGTGCATCTGACAGGGGAGTTCCATCTAAGGAGGCAGCTGCTTCTCAGTTTCAGCCAATTGTTGAAATGCAAGAATGCAGGCCACTGTTGCCAGATCCTATGATTTTCCCAGAGAAGCCAGAAGGCCACATGTGTGTGTGTAAGCTTCTGATTTTTAAATCCCTTCATCTTGTTGGTATTTTTATGTGTCAAATATGTTGCATATTCAATGCATTAATTATATAAAACTTAATTATGTTTATATAAAATATAGTATATTATTACTTTCATATATTTGCATAAGTCTAAAAAATAGTCAAGTCAAAAAATATAGAGGCCCAAAAAGCAACCTGGATGAGGCCCAGAGATGCCAGTTTTTGACCTTTGCCCCAGGAATCTTACCTTCTGGGGATCTGTTTATCTAAGCCTGGGGACACTACACTGCAAGCACCAAAGCTCCCAACAACATGAGTTGCACATAGAAAGTGATCAATACATGAATGACTAACAAGACAGAGGCTTATCTGGATGAATTATTGGCACATAAACCAAACCAAACCTGTAGCTGTTGAGTCAATTCCGACTCAGAGTGAACCTATAGGACAGAGCAGAACTGCCCCACAGGGTTTCCAAGGAGCAGCTGGTGGATTCATACTGCTGACCTTTCGGTTAGCAGCCGAGTCCTTAACCACTTAGCCACCAGAGTTCCAGTTTGGCACATGGTAGGTGGTTCACAGAGAGTTGCTGGGTAGGAAAATGAGGAATATGTCTGCAGTTCAAGATTTCTACCACAAGATGGTGCAGTTTGCTTTTCCGCTGCAGGCACAAGCATTGTTTTTGGAGACTTCCGAGTGGGAGGATTTACCCTGGAACCAAACAGTTCTCCAGAGAAATAAAATTCATTATAATGGATTTATGGGCACAGCTGCAAGCCATCCATATTTGGCATGGACATCCCACAAACATCAATCGCTGGTTTCACATTTTTTTTGCTATCCTTCCTCACTTCCCACCCTAGTGAGCTCTAGGTACAAATGAAGTCATTAGAAATAGATGGTTTCACTTGATGTGAGTGGAATCACGGTTATTCATAGAGAAAGAACACAAAATGATGTGTGTAGGGGGTGAGTCTTTTGGGTAAATACACTTTTAACCGGTTACAATACAATGTATTTGGTACTACCATGGTGGTGTGTAGATGGTGATCTGTGAGCCCAAAGGAGAAAGGGACTACCCTGTCTTGGTGAGGAGGGTGCAGGAAGTCTTCTCAAAGGAGCAGCTCATGGGCTGGGTGGACCTTGAAAGATGAGAAGGAATTCACCAAAGTGCAAGGACAGGAAGAACATTCACACATTCAACCATTTTTTTCTTAGCATCTGTGTGTGCCTGGCAGTAAACAAGACGCAGGGCCCTGTCTTCAAGAGTCTCACAATGCAATGGGAGAGATATATAATAATCAAAATAACAAATAATTTAAAAAAATGTATGCTTTGTGTTAAGACCTAAGAATAAGAAGGATGCTGTAATAGGAAACAGGAGACAAGACCTATATTCTACAGGGTGGTCCAAGGAGGCCTCTCACAGGAGGTAGCATTTTATCCAAGAAGGATGAGAAGGGACCAGTCATAGAAGCAAAATGGGGAAAGGGGGATGAGGTAGAAGTGAAGGCAGGGGGATGCTCCTAACAGAAGGGAAAACAACTGTTCTCCAGGAGGTTTCCCAACCTTTCAAAACGATTTCACAAATGCATTTGTGAAACCATTTGTAAACGGTTGGGAAACCTCCTGGTATATTCAAGAAATCTGTAAATAATTCCTGTTATGTTAGGATGTATGGTGAGAAAGGGAAAAGAAAATGTTGGGAGCTGAGGCCGAAGACATGGGCTGTGTCTCGTTCGTGGAGGGTCTTCGTTTTTATCTTGAAGTTCAGTGTTTTCCCAATGTCTTAGCAAACTCACCATTTCAACCATATTCTCATTCTATCAGGACCATTATTTCCTTATTTTTCTTTCAATCCTTTTTTTTTTTTTTTACTTAAAATGTTTTTCAAAGAGACATAATTGCATTACTTATATGTGGAAAAACAACACTTGCCATTAAGAGCAGCTAATCAGAAAAGTAAATATAATAAATATTAGACCAATAAAATAAAAAATGTCTCACAGGCCTCCAAGAATTGTATTGAGTTATACACATCATATGCTTGAGTCCACAGTGATGGAGGTCATTAAGGGATTTTTGTCAGAGGATTGAGAGAAGATCAGATTGGCATTTCAGAAGTCAGCACAGAAAACACTGTTCCATTTATATCTCCTACACAGAAGGGATGATGATCCTGGCAGCCATAAAAAGGGATATTCCTGGACAAAGACTTCTCCCCCAAGGGGCTTTCCAGTGGAGAGTTACATGAAGCCCACTTTGAAAGCCCCAATAAATAGCAGGCTTCTACAGAAATTCAGAGAGAGATTCGTTAAGGTTGACCTGCTCACTGAAATTCCCAAGTTTAGTATCATTTCCTCTAGCTTGAGGAGGATTGCTTAGCTACTTGGCAAGTGGTGAGTAAAGAGATTTAGATAAAGCTCCTGAAAATGAGGAACTATCTCGTAATTCTTGACTGGGGAAAAGCCGCACTATAATATCTAATAGACTCTTTTGCTCTTCTTATGAACTCATACCTGGTAGCTTAGAGAAAAAAGTACACTTAAGCTCTCACCTCCTGGAGCAGTTTAGCCTTTCATTTTGACATTTGACAAATATTTATGAAGCACCTATAAAAAGTTAGATACTGTGTAGAAATCAAAAGTGCCTAAAATGCCTTAAAATGCCTAACAGGTGCCAGGAAGGAAATGTTAATGAATTAGGCTGCCCAGTGTAAGACAATAAGGAGTGGTGGGGACTGTAATGAACTGGAGAACCCAACTCCCTTTTGAAAGGAGAAGCTGCTACTCAGTTCCAATCAGCAGTGCAGGAATGTGGGCCTCGTGTTGACAGGTCTTCAGATAGTTCAACAGAAAAATCATTGCGCAGCGGTCATTATATTTGGAGGAAGAGCCAGGAGTAGGGGGATTATCTCCTGAATTTCAAAATCTGGTGAGTAAATCAAAAGCGTTTTAAACACTCTATGAGCCAAGTAAAACATATCTACAGGCGGGATGCAATCCAAGGGCCCAGTAAGTGACCTCTGGGTGTCACAGAGTTTCAGCTTTTTAGGGGCTTGTGCATTGGGAGATAAGACATGTTCATAAATAACCTCAATACAGACCATGGTGATAAGTGCTGTGTGAGCAAGACAGAGTGCTAAAGGAATTCAGAGGAGGGAGAGATGGCTGAGCAGCAAGGCCCTAAGGAGGGATTAGGGGGTTCTCAAAAATACTGAAAAATATACTAAGGGGCCCAATGAAACTAATGAGGAAAGGAAAGAGAGGTATCCAATGAATAAGCCCAATAGACTGCCTAGGGAAACAACTGATCAAGTTAGCACATCCCAGGGAATATTTTCAAGATGCACATGTCTAGCCTTCCCCCAACCAAACCAAACCTGTCGCCTTCAAGTGGATTCTGACTCATAGTTCTGGTGGTGCAGTGCTTAAGAGCTTGGCTGCTAACTAAAAGGTTGGCTGTTTGAATCCACCAGCTGCTCCTTGGAAACTCTATGGGGCAGTTCTACTCTGTCCTATAGGGTCACTATGAGCTGCTGTGAGCCTTTCCCCAGATATCCTAAATAGAAATTTCTTAGATAGGGGATCATGCTAAATTAAAAAAATGTCTTTTCAGTTAATTCTTATTCAAGCCCTTCCTTAAGGACTTCTGCTCTAAAAAGATGTCCCTAAAATGCTGGCTATACCAACAAATATAACTCGTTTGCCCTCCGTATTTCCCAAAAGCCAAACTCACTATGATTCACAGACTGTCAGGCTTTCCCCCTTTGAGTGTGTAATCTGAGTCTGGACATAAGTTCCCAGCAAAGGGGAGGGATGTAACAGGGCCAGCCATGGGCCTTGGCAGAGCTCTGGCTCAGCTAAAGGAGAGATCCCCTTCTTGGACTTGGTCCATTTGGAGCAGGCACCATTTTGTTATTCATTGAACGGCACTCTGCTAGAGTGGCCTGCAGGTTATATGGGAATTGGTGTATTTTTCAAGCCATCTTTCTCTAACCATTATCTAATAAAAATATCCGTAACCCTTATGTTGACATGGGTTATATAGAAATGCTTCCAAAAGTATTTAATGAAATATTTGGAATTGAGGATGGGATTATTATTCAACACGGGTACAAACATACAGGACGTTTAGCTACATTTTTCCAACTTAAAACTCAAGTCCTGTCAGAACTTCTCCATATGTGCTTTTGTGTTCAGCTTCCTTCAGGCATACCCAAGCTCAGTTTTCACATCAAAGAAACCTAGCAAGCAGGCTCTGTCGTTTCACTATTATTGTTGCCACATGAGAGATTTTTCTGGGCTCCAAATCCACTGCCCCTCTCACCAACGACCATACCTCCTGAGCGCTTGCTTATCTAAACACCAATCTACCCTAAATAACTTTGCTTCAAACTGTAAAGTGTCCCAAAGCAGACATGCCAAGAAGGCATTGTTCTTTGATTGTTTGAATCACATACATTTCAAAATCAAGAAGACTTTAACGTGCAGGCTTTGTTGGGTTTTTTGGCCCCCTCCTCTTTTGAGCTTCAACCATTCTTTTCCAGTCTTGAGTCCAATAAAAATGCAAGTTAGTTTTGAATGCCCTCTAAGCCAGTGAAGTGAAAGACAATTTTGGATAATGGGAAGGGGACTTAGTACCATTAAAATTACTGACTCCATGAAATGGCAGCAATGCTCATTAAAATGGGATACGTTTGCATTTTGTGACCTATGTGTGCTGCCCAAGGTAAAAGGAGGGTAATACCCTTCAATCTTGCAAGAGGAACTGATCCCAAGAAACGTGAATTTGCAGTCAGTAGAGTGAGGACTGCCTATTCAGCTTGAATTTGATTATGCTCTGGTGGTGCAGTGGTTAAGAGCTATGGTGAGCTACGGCTGCTAACCAAAAAGTCGGCAGTTTGAATCCACCAGCTCCTTCCTGGAGACCCTGTGGGGCAGTTCTACTCTGTCCTGTAGGGTCACTAGGAGTTGAAATCAACTTGACGGCAACAGGGTTTTTTTTTTTTTTGGTTACTTGAGAAAGGAGATAACAAGCCCTTGAAGTGATCATACTTCATGTTGTATGCATTTTATATTTTAGAAACATGTTTACATCCACTGACTCATTTGATTCTCAGAGTAATCTTGAGAAGTGAGCACAGCAGGATTATGATAATTGTTTTTAAAAGAAACTGGAGCTCAGAGAAGAAATGTGTATTGATAAAAGATACTGTTGCTGCCAAACATCCCTTTACCCTTCTCCCAGTTCTCCTCTGGGGAGCACCCTCCCCTGTTCTCAGTCCACATGCCCTAGGAGGATCTGACAACGCCATTCATCACTCTAAGAATAGGGCAAGTGAATCAGAGCAGCAGACTCTTTAAACCTGTTGCTGTCGAGTTGATTTTGACTCATAGCGACCCTACAGAACAGTAGAACCGCCCCATAGGGTTTCCAAGGCTGTAAATCTTTAGGAAAGGAGACTGCCACATCTTTCTCCTGCAGAGTGGCTGGTGGATTTGAACTCTAACCTTTTGGTTAGCAGCCAAGTATTTAACCACTGTGCCACCAGAGCTCCTTTCAGCCTCTTTAGACCCCACAAAGTACTTCACAATGGGCCTGTAGACTTGGTTAGCGCTGGTGAGATGCAATAAGACTTTTGTTGGATGGTGGAAAAATAGGTCCACTTTCCTTCTTACCATAACGGGATGTCTGGGAATGGAGCCAGTATAGAGAAGAGAAGGGTTAACATAGGAGCCCTGGTGGCACAGTGGTTAAGTGCTCGGCTGCTAATCAAAAGGTTGGAAGTTCAAGTTCACCTAAAGCCACCTTGAAAAAAAAACAGGCCTGATGATCTACTTCTAAAAAATCAGCCACTGAAAACCTATGGAACACAGTTCTAGTCTGACGTTGCCATGAGTCAGAAGCGCCTTGACAGCCACTGGTTAAAGAACCACCAGAATGGGGGCAGTGGTAGTTCAGTGGCAGAATTTTCGTTTTTTATTTGGAAGACCCAGGTTCAAGTCCTGGCCAACGCACTTCATGTGCAGCCACCACCGGTCTGTCAGTGGAGGCTTGTGTATTGCTATGATGCTGAACAGGTTTCAGCGGAGCAACTAGACTAAGACAGACTAGGAAGAAAGGCATGGTGATCTATTTCCTGAAAATGAAAACCCCATGGATCACAATGATCCGATCCCCAATGGACCAAGGGGATAGCACAGGACCAGGCCGCATTTCTTGCCATGTCCATCATGTCGTCATGGCTCGGGGGCCAACCGGATGGCAGCAAACAACAGCTACAACAGAAGAGAGTGACTTGGTCCAGCTGAACTCATTTACTCTCCAGTTCTGAAGAAATAACATTTCCTTTTTTGCTTAAAATTAGCTCGAGCTGGGCTTATTGGTAGCTGCAACTGAAAGGTGATTCAAAATGCTTACGGTCTCTCTGTCCCCGTAACTGCATTTTGTTCATGGGTATCACAGCTCTTTAGCCCCCATTCTGTATCACCTTTGTGCATTGTTGCATATTGTCTACTGGCAACTTGCCTCTATATTTCAGGGAGAGAAGTGGGGGAGGAAATGTAGCCAACTCCTCCTTCTGCAGTCTAAAAATTTTTGGCCACTGATCAGCCTGCAGAGTGCATACCGTTGGCTCAAGTGCACCCTCCCTTCCTGACCCACCCCACAGAGGCCAGAATAGGAGGCCAGAGAGTGGGGGATGGAGAAAGTCTGATGGGTTATAAAGCACAGGACACCGACACTTAGGCAGTAGAGGCTTAGAAGGGGCAGCTTTCTTAGAAAGAGGTGATAGGCCCAGTAAACCTGTCTACCTATGGCCCCTATGCTTCTCAGTGGAGCTTCGGCACCCACTAATTGCTGACCATCTTATTATGTTATAATTTTGCATTTGAATTGTATGATCAACCAAACATTTTTGCTAAAAGCATATTGTGGATGACCTACATGACCATATAGTGGTGCCTATATTTGTATGTGTTTAAATCAAATTCTACTACTTGTCTGTAAGTTTGTGCTGTGGTGGCTTGTGTGTTGCTGTGATGCTGGAAGTTATGCTACAGGTATTTCAAATACCAGTAGGGTCACTCATGGTGGACAGGTTTCAGTGTAGCTTCTAGTCTAAGACAGACTAGGAAGAAAGGCCTGGTGATCTACTTCCAAAAAATTAGCCAATGAAAACTTTACAGATCACAAAAAAAAATTGCCTGACTTGTTCGCTTTGGACATGTCATCAGGAAGGATAAATCGCTGGAGGAGGACATCGTGTTTGGTGAAGTAGAGGGTCAACAAGGGTGAGGGAGACCCTCGGTGAGATAGATTGGCATTAGCAGCAACGATGGACTTGAACTTGCCAGAGATCATGGGGATGATGCAAGATTGGACAATGTTTCATCCTGTTGTACATAAGGTTGCAATGAGTCAGAGTTGACTTGATGACAGCTGTCTATTTGTCTATCTGCAACCAAGTTGGACCCAAGTAATACCACTCAGTAGTCATATGTTAATGAAAAAAAAGAGCAGAAACTGTCTAATGCATAAAGATATGTTCACACCAAGTGAAAACCAGATGACATCACAGAACCTCGTGGAACAGAAGTTTATCAACAGTGCAAATAGAAAACACATAATGGGAAGATTAAGGCTCAAGGGAGTGTTGTTGTTGGGTACTGTTGAGTCAGCTCTGACTCATAGTGACCCCATGTGACAGAGTAGAATTGTCCCATAGGGTTTCCTTGGCTGTAACCTTTCTGAGAATTCCAGAACACTTAACTGTGCTCATGCAGAACCTGTACATAGATCAAGAGGCAGTCATTCAAACAGAATTATGAGGTTTAAAATCAGAAAAGGTGGTCATCACGGTTGTATCATTTCACCATGTTTATTCAATCTGTATTGCTGAGCCAATAATCCAAGGAGATGGATGATATGAAGAAGAACGCAGCATGAGGATTTGAGGAAGACTCACTAACAACCTGCATTATGCAGATGACTGCCAGAAGAAACAAATACGTCTGTCTTGAAAGAAGTACAGCCAGAATGCTCCTTAGAGGTGAGGATGGCAAGACTTTGTCTCCCTTACTTTGGACATGTTATCTAGAGGGACCAGTTCCTGGAAAAGGACATCACGCTTGGTAAAGTAGAAGATTAGCAAAAAAGAGGAAGACCCTCAATGATATGGATTGACACAGTGGCTGCTACAATGGGCTCAAACATAACTACGATTGTGAGGGTGGCGCAGGACTGGGCAGTGTTTTGTTCTATTATACATAGAGTCTTCCTGAGTCAAAACTGACTTGACAGCACCTAACAACAACAAACTTCATGGGAACAGATCACCAGGTCTTTCTCCCTTGGAACAGTTGAGTGGGTTCAAACCTCCAACCTTGCCATTAGCAGCCAAGCTCTTAGCCATTGGGGCACCAGGGCTCCTCGAGGGAGTACAGGCAAGTCAAACTCCAAAAGATCTTGCCAGAGTAGACATGACCATAGATTTCCTTTCAGCTAAACAGGATCATCCATCACATATAATTAATTTTGTCAATTTAAATTGTACTTGTTTTGTAATTTTATTTGCATTTAATTTATAACTTTGTTTTGCTTTTTCAGTTGTATGCAAGCTATGAAATGAGCAATGCATTCCTACTTTTATATTTGTGCATGTTTCAATAACAATATAATAAAGGAAACATTCAAACACTGGAGGATCTCGAGAAATTTTTTTCCTTTAAAAGGGTCAGTGTCTCAAGCTTGAAAACCACCATGGCACAGTGTCTCTCCCAGGGCTACCTGCCAACTCCTGGGTCTCTCCTTGTGTTTTTAACCCTATAATGCCCTTCTCATGAGTCTGCCTACCTGTGGTCTCTCTACCTCCCAATCAATTCAACACAAATTTAATCTTCCTTACATACTTTCTTCATGTCTGTCCTAGATGGAAGAACTTTGAATAGCTCCCATATGGCTATCAAATATAAGTCCAACTATCCCTTCTTGACATTCAAAGTCATGTCATATTTTTATGGAAAAGGTCCGTATGTACATTTGCTTAAATATCATGAGCCTGCCTATCTTACCTGCTTTGCTTTCCTCACCCAAGTCTGTACTCCAGTCCTTAAAACCAGTTGCCGTAAAGTGGATTCCAACTCATAGCAATCCCATGCGTGTCAGGGGAGAACTGTGCTCCACAGGGATTTCAGTGACTGATTTTTCAGAAGTAGATCACCAGGCTTTTCTTCTGAGGCATCTCTGGGTGGACTTGAACCTCCAACATTTTGGTTAGCAACTGAGAACCTGAACCGTTTACACCGCCCAGAGACTCTACTCCTTATGGTATCCTGGAGCACACCCTCTGCCTTCCTGCTTTTCTATCTTTGCTTGTGCTCTTGACCCTGCCTCTCCTTTGTTCTCATTCTCTCTAAACTCTTCCTAATACTCTAAGTTCTATTTTCATCACTAAATCCTCTATGAAAACCCAAGTAATAATTCTAGCCCACAGCAATCACTACTCATAACGTCTATCGGGGACTCTCTATAGTTCCATACGTGATTGTATTCACACTGTGTGCTGTCCGCTAATACTATCTAATGCTTCATGATTGTTTTTAAGTCTGTTCTTGATGTTGTAATTAGAATTGCAAACTCCACCCTAAAAAGTCTCAGTATTACCTCTTGGGTATTTAACCTATGAGTAAGGTAAGCAGTGATGTGTGGGATGTATGCCATTTAAACATGGCTGCACTATTGACAACTGCAGCCCCCACAGGCCTCTATGCTACACAGCATGTTGAGACCTGGCTCCAACATGTCGACACTTGTCCGGATGTGTTTTCCCAAACCTATTGTCCCTTTACTGATTGACTTGTTTACCTGAATTCCTTCTCCCTTGCCCACTCCCAAAGCCCATTGTTTTGTTAATTGCTTTATCGCTTGCTGTATTGACTATAAAATAAACTCCTGAGACTGAAGTGGGGGTCAACCCCTCAGAGTGACCCTCCTGGCCCACTTCTCTGTAAGAGTTGTGCAGTTGGTTACTGTCTTCGCCGTCCCGATTACCGTCGCCACTGCGACAGTGATGCCTTGACTTCACAAGCCTGTCAGATACAATCTGTTCAGATGTAGAGAACTTCATTGTCCAGATGTAGAGAGTTTCTGAAGGTACAGGTAACCAAGAATGAGATTAACATATTTTTTATAGAGCTGGTACCTATGTGCATTTGCTAAAATGTCATAATCGTTAACATTAAAATGGATTGTCTTAAGAAACAAAATGTTTAATAAAATAAATAGATAAGGTACATGTTTCATCTGCTCCTAACGAACATTAATCTCTGCTAAAAGTGACCATAATTTTTTTTTTTCTTTGTACTATCATGATTTGTTAAGATTCTCCCTGAATGTTCATTTTGGAGTCCAAAGCTCTTCCTTGGACATATGTATACCTATACCTTAAGGATTGTCTTAGTTATCTAGTGCTGCTGTAACAGAAATACCACAAATGGATGGCTTTAACAAAGAGGAATTTATTCTCTCACAGTCTAGGAGGCTAAAAGTCCAAATTCGGGGTGCCAACTCCAGGGGAAGGCTTTTTTCTCTCAGTTGTCTCTGAGAGAAAGTCCTTGTCATCAATCTCCCCTGGTCTAGGAGCTACTCAGCACAGACAGCCCAGGTCCAAAGAATGCACTCTGCTCTGGGTGTTTGTTTCTTCGTGGTAGGAGTTCCCCCTATCTCTCTATTCGCTTCTCTCTCCTTTTATCTGATGCAGGCCATATCCCAGGGAAACTCCGCTTACATGGATTAGGGCAGTGACCTGACTTGGGGTGTTGCATCCCACCCTAATCCTCTTTAACATAATCTAATCTTGCCTCATTTACCACAGGCAGAGATTAGGATTTACAATACATAAGACAATTACATCAGATCAAAAAATAGAGGACTACCACACAATTCTGGGGATCATAGCCTAGCCAAGTTGACACATATTTTGGGAGGACACAATTCAATCCATGACAAGGATCTAACCTCATATATTGTTAGACTGGACTCCCTTCTTCACTGCCTCCTTCCCTCCCTGCCTGCCTCCCTCCCTTCCTTCCTTTCTTCTTTCTCTCAATAAATATTTATTGAGCAAATAGGCCTGTGTACCAGGTGCTGGGGATCCAATAGCAAGCCTGTCAGATACAATCTCTATCCCAATGAGCTCATAGTCAAATGGGCACCCTGCTTGTTTGTTTTCAGCTACTATAAGGAAGAAGCTGCCAAGGAAAAAGACAGTGTCTTCTCTCTGTCTCCCAACTCCTGGTAATTTCTGCTTCTTTATCTTTGGCCTTCAAAAAAAGAAAGAGTTGGTCAGCATTGACTATGCATCTATAAGACATGGATAGTGCCCTGATCAGCAATGCTGAAGAACTGTGCAATGAGTCTTTCTTGAATGGAGCCATTGTAAGAAACTAATTATGTGATTTTAGTCATGTGATGGAGTCTCTGGGTAGTCTAAACAGTTAAGCGCTTGACTACTAGCCAAAAGGTTGGTGGTTTGAATCCACCCAGAGATGCCTCAGGTGACAGGCCTGGTGATCTGCTTCCCAAAGGTCACAGCCATGATAATCCTATGGAGCAGTTCTACTCTGTACGCTTGTGGTCTCCATGGAGTCAAAACTGACTCAACGGCAACTAACACCAGGTCATGCAATTCTGGAAGTTCTAATAGTCACTGTACTGCCCCCACCTCATTCAATCCCAACACAAAGGTTGTCAGGTAACCCAGGCTCAGCCACACATAGTGTCCTATCCCCTGATCATAGTGATTGCTTTACAGGAGTGCATGTGACCTCAGCTGGGCCAATCAGAGTCTGCCCCTGGGATTTTCTGCTTTGGAGCAGAATAAGAGTTTACCTCACCCTCTAGGTTGAAGGAGAAGAAAAAATGTGCACCCTCATTTTTTTTTAATGTGAAACCTTTCTTTCCATTATTGTAAAAATGTGAACCCAGACTTACTTGCCTCATATTGACCAACAGATGAAACATGCCCACTACATTTGTTGTTGTTGGTAGGTGCCGTCAAGTCAGTTCTGACTCATAGTGATCCTATGTACAACAGAACAAAACACTACCTGGTCCTGCACCTTCCTCACAATCTTTGCTATGTTTGAACCGTTTGTTGCAGCCACTGTGTCAATCCATCTTATTGAGGGTCTTCCTCTTTTTCGCTGGCTCTCTACTTTACTAACCACTGCATTTACCACTACATTTAGAAAGAATTAAATCAACGTACAAAATTAAACAGAACTCAAGTAGAGAGAGGAGTGTCTTGATAATATCACCTGAGCCCCTGAATCTGCCTATATTTAAAGCAAAAAAAAAGCCAAACCCATGGCTATCAAGTTGATTCCTACTCATAGCAACCCTATAGAACAGAGTAGAACTGTCCCATAGGGTTTCCAGGGAACGCCTAGTGGATTCAAACTGCCAACCTTTTGGTTAGCAGCCAAACTCTTAACCACCATGCTGCCAGGGTTTCTGTATTTAAAGCAAGACCTGATAAATGCTCTCTTTTGCATAATTAGGTTGAGTTATTTGCCACTGAAAAAGTTATGATTGAGAGAAGCTTTTGTGGAATGTTGTGTTACTTGAGAAAGTTCACTAAAGGGTACATTTCCAAATGTTTTCAACTGAATTCAAAAGGAAGGTGTGCGTGTGTGTGTGTGTGTGTGTGTGTGTGTGTGTGTATGCGTGCGTGCGCGCGCGTGCAGGCGTGTATTGGATTTTCTTCTGAGCCTATTTCGAGCAAGTGAGGAACGGTTCTGAGGGGAGGCTTGGCCTTGAAAAGTATGGCTTCCTTCATAGCTAACCAGAAGCTGTTTTGTCATGTATTGAAGCAAGTGAGTCAATCCATTTGAAGAACATTTATTGAGCAATTCGTTTTTAATTCTTTGAGTATACTAAAATAAACCTGCCATGTTTTTTTTTTTCTTTTTTATACAAAAGGGAGCACACGATACATGCTGTTTAGAATTTTGCTCTAGTCATTTAACAATATATCTTAGAGCTACAACAGTGCTTTACCTTTTTCTTCTTTCATGGTTTCATACTTTTCCGCTACATAGATGTGCTATATGTTTTTAATAGTTTCCTATTGATGGACAGCTGTTTTTTGTCCTACTTCTAAGGAAGTGATGTAATCAACAATGGTGTGCATACACCTTTGCTGGCCAGTGGAATGCACACTTAAAAATTTGGCAGATTTTGCCAAATTGCTCTTCACAAAGGTTGCACCATTTTACACTCCCACCCACAGTGTTTGAAGGTGAATCTCTGCACCGCTGGCTATCCTACACTGGCACTCCTTTGAGTTTCTGCGAATCTTATGGGTGGAAAATGGTATTTCAATGTTTTCACTTATATTTCTTTAATTATGAATAAGGTCAAGTATATTTATAAATTTAGAAGTCAATTGATTTATTTTTCTGTGAACTGTCTGTTCATATCATTTATCTAATTTTTTTGTTTTTCTTCTGAACTTGTTGTAGCTCTTTACATATGGGGAAAAATTAACCCCCTTTTTTTCCTTATGTCTTACAATTATTCTCAGTTTATGTTTTGCTTTTTTTTTTTTTTTAGCTATGTGTGTGGTACATTTTTCTACACAGCAGTTTTTTTAATTTTTACAGGGGTAAATTTATCACTCTTTATAGCTAGTTTTGAAAGAATTTCCTCATTCCAAGCAAAATTTAAAATATATATATCCATATTTTAGTACTTTTATGATTTCATTGTTGTATTTAACTTTTTGATTCTCATGGAATTTAAACGGGTTAACAGAGAATTTCGTTTCTTTCCAAATTATTCATTAAATAATCCTTTTTTTTTCCTATTGATGTGAAATGCCACCTTTATTGTATCCAGAATTCCATACATATTTGGGTGTATCATTGATTGATTTGCTATTTATCATGGTGCTATCATTAATGAAAGTAGTGCAGAAGATAATATAAAAATTAAATATGTAAGGTATTTAATATTGTTTCAAGCTCCACAGAAGCAAAAAGGCAATCAAACTAAAAATGTAATTCATGTTTTGTCTTCACATTTTTCTTCTTGGTTATGATTGCTTTCATGCTTATCTATCACTTGACTGGTTCACATTTATTTTCTCATTTCATCCTAGGTGTGCAGAAAAGGTGCTACTATCTCTCCAACTTGCTAATGAAGAAACTAAGGCTCAGAGAGGTCATGTGGTTTGTTCTAGGATTTCCTGCTGGTAAGTGGTAGAATTGAGAGTTAAAGTGAGTTTTTTGTTTCTTTTTTTTCACCTCAAGTCTCCTACTGAATCTCAAAATTCCTTTGAGAAAGCAGACATCATATAAATAACATGAATAAGGGTCTACCAATCTGTCCCTCTTTCTGGCTTCTATTAAAGTGAATTCTCTTACAAGATTCGCAGTTAGGCATCATTTTTCAGCTGAGGAAAACAATCAATATTCAATAAAATACTTGCTAAATGAATTAGTCATTCAGTCTGCCTCCACTTTTGGTGGAAAAACTATGTCCTCAATGGTAACTCATCACTTCGGCATTGTCTTCAAAAGAAGAGGCCTTTGTGAGAACTAAAAACAGTTCCCAAACATTAATATTTAAATATCAAATCAGAAAAATTTAGAGAACTTTGGTGCTCTAAAGAGTCCTCTGCCTCTCATTCTCATGCCATGAAAATTTGAATTTGGCTGGAAGCTTTCTACTTTCCCCTACAGTTGGAATCCCCTAGGAGTCAAAATTGATCATGTGAGCAAAAGCATTATTATTAGTTTTTCAACAGCATGGCTCACAGCAAAAGCCAAAATAACCCACCAAATCCTGGGAGACCTCCTTGTGTAACGCTCTGTGCACGGCTGGTTGGCTTTGCACGCAGGGAAGCAGGACTTATTTTCTTGACGAATTGGATTTGTGAATTTCAACATGAAGAATTATCTAATTCAGCTTTTAGCCTGAGTCTTTCCACATATTTCAGGGAATTAGAAAAAAAAATTACAAACCCGAAATGTTGAAAACTTTCTGGCATGTATAACAATGACAAATATAAAATATAGTTATATTTACCACAAGAAGTCATCAAGAAGACCCCCAGGAAGAGAAGGAGCCATAGGGCAGACATTCATTGTTTAACTTGCTTGCTCACTCATTCAGGTGCTTCAGATAAATCATGAGTGGCGCCTGCATTCTGATAGCCATTGAGGCCTACCCTTTTACTCACTATTTTCTGTTCCATTAGTTTGTTGTTTTTCTGTTTGTTTCTTTTCCTGTTTTCATTCAGTTTAATTTAGTATGATTTAGAATTCCATTTAATTTCCCTATTGGCTTTTTAATTATGTCTCTTTGCGTCATTATTATCGTCCTTGCTGTTATTGCTGCTGGCATTGTTATTATTATTATTCTAGTGGTAGCTGTAGGGGACTGCAACATACATCCTTAACATATCAGTCTTCTTTGAGTTAATATTGTACCACTTTATGTTAAATGAAAGAACCTTGCAACCTTGTAAGTCCACTTGCCCCCAATACTGGTGCTTTATGCTGTAGTTGTCACATTTTTTAAATATATAAACACTATATATTCAATGTTACGATATTTGCTTTAAATAGATACATGTATTTCAACACAATTAAGGGGAAAAATAGGGTTTTTTAAATATTTACCTACATGTTTATCATTTCTGATGTTCTTCATTTCTTACTGAAGAGCCACATTTCAATCTAGTGTGATTTCTTTTTAGTCTGGAAAACTCGTTTTAGCTTTTCTTGTAGTGTAGGTCTGTTAGTGATGAATTTTCTAATTTTCTTTTATCTGAACACATCTTTATTTCACTTTCATTCTTGAAGGATATTTTTACTGATATTTCAGCAGAAATTTATTATTTTTTATAAAAATATCCCTGTAGTTAGTTGTAACAACAAAAACATTTTTTGTAAGCCCAACTTACACATATCAATATACCAACACCAAAGCTAAAACTCTATGCTAAATTACTTTCTAAACCTTCTAATGCACTCCATTCAAAGCTGTCCTTATTACCCAATTATAATGACATGTCGAATCACATGGTTTTGTCTGCATGTGCTGCAAGCACGCACTGTTGTTTTCATTGCTGCTGGTGTTTTTATAGTAGCTGATTTTCTCAAATTTTCCAGTGTTTTAGCTACAATGTTATGGTAATTAGTATTTGTGAACCTATGTAAATAACTTTTTTGAGAATGAAGTAGTAATTAAAGGAAAATGGAGAAAAATTTAAAAGGCTTCCAGTCAGTTGCTAATAATGTTGTAATTAATAACGTTGTAATTCAATGTAGAAAGCTTTTACAAAACAATTTTATCATTAGTATTCACATAATCTAAGAATTACACTTAGGCAATTTACAACTGTATTTATCATATATTTAGTCAAGATGTTCACTAAGTGCTGAAATGCTTGTGTATTTGTTCCTGTTTATTTTTATGGTATTATTTCATTTATGAATCTATTTCCGTATTCATTTGTTTACAACTTCTACACTATTTGGGCCATTATTGATTAAACCTAATCCATTAAAGTATTTTATGTAATGGTAAATTTTAATGTTAGAATGAACATGATTTTGATGTATTTTTTAAACATTTTTACTTCAAATTCTTTTGCTTTCTTACCGAATTTTCACTTGAACCACATGAAACTATGGGAATGTAAATACATTTAGGCTGTGTGTATGATATTGTAATTTAAAGGTGTAATTTTAATTTTCCTAGTTGTTTATGTCACTACTATTGCCATTACATTCAGTGAAGTTCGGAAATTACAATTTACGAGTAACAGTACAAAAAAACATTACTAAGGATTCCATACGGTCTGGTATGGGAGGAGGTCCATTGAGGGGGTGACACCATGAGTTACCGCACTGGTCGACACCAACCCTAGTGACAGCACTATCCTTCCTTCTTTTACTTTCAGCACTTCAGAGATGTAGTTCCACTCTCTTCTGGCATTCATTTTTTCTGATGAGAAGTCAGAGGTAATTTGTAGGGTTGTTCCCCGTAGAAAGTGCCATTATTCTCAGGCTGCTTTCTAGATTTTCTCTTTATCTTTGGTTTTCAGCAGTTTGATGACAATGTGCCTAGGTGCAGTTTTAATTGTATTTGTCTTACTTGGTGTTTGCTGTTCTTTTGGAATCTGTAAATTTTTTTTCAAAGATTTTTTTCTCTTCCAGTCTCTCTCTCCTTTCCTTCTTGGATTCCAATTATGTATTTGTTTATCTTTTTGTTATGGTCCCAGAAGTCACCAAGGCTATATTCAATTATTTTAGTCTTTTTACTTTCTGTTCTTCAGAGTGGATTACCTCTATTGCTCTACCTTCAAGTTCACTGACTCTTCCTTCTATCATCTCCTATATGCTATTAAGTTCATCTGGTATTTTTTTATTTCAGATATTGTATTTTTCACCTAGAATTTCAAGAGTTTTATAGTTTATATTTATCTTCGGTGATTCCTTATTTTTGCAGTTATTATAGGCATTATTTTCTTTTTAACCCCCGAGCATGATTTAATAGTTGCTTAAAATTCTTCTCTGCTAATTTCAACATCTGAGTTATCTCAAAGTCAGTCTCTTCTCATTGCCTTTTCTTTTAACTATGGTTCACAGTTTCTGATTTCTTTGTATATCTAGCAATTTTGGATAGTATGTAGACATTGAGAATACTACATTGCAGATACTCTGGATTCTGTTATGATCCACTTTTGAGTAATGATTTTTAATTTCAATAGACAGTTAACTTGCCTAAATTCAAACTCTAAACCCTGACCTTCCATATTTGGCAGCAGTTTAAACTTATTTTCATTTAATTTAATTTTGGTCTGCACATGTATATTTCAGGCTTCAATCAGAGATGAGGACAATGTTTATATGCAGAATTTAGGATTGTCTCTCTCTGTAGCTTTTCTATTTCCAAATTTCCCCTCAGTTTAAATTCTTGTGGTCACTCCAGTCTCTGTTCTCAGGCTCTTCAAGCCATCAAGACTTTTTTATTTATGAATTTTAGCCACCTCGTTTCTGTTCACTTAAGCTTGCTCTCTGAAAAAAAGTCTAAAAACTGGGAAACTCACCCAGTGCCATCTCCATCTTCCAAGTGTAGACTCCTGTCTAGCTTCTGTCTGCTTCTGTTCACTCTTTAGTGCTTTCAGGTAGATTTTTTTTAAATTTTCTTCAGAATCTAGAATTGTTATCTGAAGGAGAATTGGTTTGACAGTAACTACTGTTCCATTACCCAAAGCCTATAGATTCTTCATTCTAGGGGGGAAGACAGGCATAAATCAAACAGTTACTCATATAAAGATAAAATTATGATTCCAATAAAGTTCTAAGAAAGACAGGTATGTGATATTTATAAATCTGTATTTTTAGGTTATTAACATAGTTAGAATTAATTCCTCATTGAGTTGTTTTTTTTTTTTAAAATATTTTATTGTACTTCAGGTGAAGGCTTACAGAACAAATAGTTTCTCATGAAACAGTAGTACACATGTCGTTTTATGACATTGGTTAACAACCTCACAACATATCAACCCTCTAACTTCTCAACCTTTTTTTTTTTTTGGTGAAAATACACATAGCCAAAGATACACCATTTCAAAAATTTC
>NW_004444066.1:2524931-2557978 GCF_000243295.1 Trichechus manatus latirostris | reverse complement strand
TCTTGGAGAATTCTGAGTATTAGAGATTTGAATTCCCTATCAGGTAGTTCTAGTGCCTTTTCTTCTACTGGAAAATCATCTGATGTTTAATTTTGGGTGCCTACTGGAACCGTCCTGTCCTGTTTTTGTAAATGTTTTGATATTGTCTGCTGTCTTCTGGGCATTCAGTATTTTTCTCATTTATTGATTGTAGATTTGTTTAGTCCCTTTAAAAAAAAATAAATTTGACCATGTCTGAGCAGTCGGACTGTGTGTTCTATGTTGTTTTCTTGTCTGTGCACTCAATACTTTTTGCTTCCTTCTCCAACTGGCAGAGTCAGTCACTCAGATATGGTACAGCAGGGCAGGTCTAGCTGAAGAGGAATTACTGGGATGGGTTGTTTGTGGCACTCACTACAGCCACCAGGGCGGGTTGGTAATCAGTGCAGAGCAGGTTCCAGTAGGCCGTGCTTGTGCTGCTTGGTGGTGTGATGTCAAGCGCACAGTGCAGGCAGGCAGGATGCAGCGGGGAGATTGTTATGTGTGGAGATAAGATGGATATGGGAGAGAGGAGAGAGGAACAAGAGCCAAAAACATACAAACAAACAAAAAAGAATGCTAGGGGAGCTTGCCGTTGGAATGGAGAGATGAGAGACTATGATATGTCAAAAAACAGAAAGAAGAAGAGGAAGAAAAGAAAAGAATGAATAAATAACAATCAGAAAGGTTAAAGAATCACAAAGTTCCCAGGGATCCCACAAATGCAGCTATGAGTCTGGGGATGTCACTCTCAGGTGTTGCAGTACAGCCTGGCTATAAAGTGTAGAGGTATACAACACCTGGTATTCAAGGATCAGAAAGAGAAGGAAGATACAGAGAGACGAGAAACTGAGCAATGAAGAAAGACAAAAAGGGAAAAAGTGGGAAAAGAAAACAAAACAAATTTAAAAAAAAAAGAAGAAGAAAGGCCCCCAAAAAAACAGGAAAAAAAAAAAAAAAACCCACCAAAAAAAGAAATGCTCTCAGGGATCCCTCTGCATGTCTGTGAAAGCTGAAGGGGAGTTCCTTGCCACGCAGCTCCGCCTGGCCAGAAAGGGCTCCCAACTGAAGAAAAGGAAAAGAAAACAAACAAACAATTCAAAATGAACAAATGAACAAAAGCCCCGGGATCCCACCAGAGCAGTAGCCCAGACCAGGAAGCAGCTCCACACTCGAATGGAGCTCCGCAGCCCCTCAGGAAGAAGCAAAGATGGCGCACGGAGCCAGGCACTCGAGCGAAAGGAGGGGGAGGTGGCGAGAGGCAAGGAAGAAATCAAAAAAAAAAAAAAAAAGCAACACCAGCAGCCAACAAATGGCACTCAGAGACCCAGCTAGTGTGGGCTGGTGTTTCTAGACAAGAGACTGCGTCTGCGGGAAGCAGAGGAGGCCGAGTGTGGGTGAAGAAGGGTAGACAGTGGGAAAGCATATATCACAAATTGCCGGCGCTCTGCAGCCCCTCAGGAAGAAGCAAGGATGGTGCACTGAGCCAGGCACTCGAGTGAAAGGAGGGGGAGGTGGCTAGAGGCAAGTGAGAAATCAAAAGTAGCAGAAAAAAAAAAAAAAAAGCAACACTAGCAGCCAACAAATGGCACCCAGAGAGCCACCAGCTTGGGTGTGTGGAATCCAAGCAGCTGGCGCTTCCCAGTCAAGAGACCATGGCCGCGGAAAGCAGAGGGGGCCGAGCAGGGGCGAAGAGGGGTGGGGGGTGGGAAAGCGCACACCACAAATTACCGGTTGTTTTGTCTCCCACTGGACACTCCATGAGGCTGCTTTCTCATACCCCCATTTGCTGGTCTCTGATAGGAGTCCAAGATGGTGGATCCGCAGTGCGTTAGCTGGTAGGGGACCTCTGCATGAATCTCTCCTCGCTCTCCGTTCTCTGTCAGTTTTCTCACTCCATTTGGTGCTTGGCTGAATTCTTTATCTCTTCATTTGATGTTTTAGGATTTCAGGATTGTTGTATTCTCTGTTCGGCTTAGTTTTTTGGATCTTTGCTGTGGTGCTTCTGCCTAGAGCGCCATTTTGCCAGAACTCTGATCATTGAGTTGTTTTGATGGTAAAATGAATAAATACATGTAAAACTCTTAGAAGAATACCTTCAATATAGCAAGCACTCAATAAATGGTAGCTATTGTATTTATTATTGTTGTTGTTATTGTTATTATTATCGGAAACTTGAAGGAAGGCTTCTCTGAGGAAGGGGTGACTGAAGTTAGATCTGAAGAGAAGTAGGAATTAAAATGGTGAAGGGCAGTGAGGGAGGAATTTTCCACACTTAGAGACCAGAAATGCAAAATTCTAGCCCATAGTGCATGGGAGTGACAAAAGGCCAGTATGGTTGTCATGGGGAGAGTGAGTGGCAGCATAGTAAAGGAGAGGTTGGACAGGAAGGTAGAGACCAGACGATGTGGGGATTGTAAGTCTTATTAAATATTTTGTTTTTATCCCAAGAGTAATGAGAAGATACTGAAATGCTTTAAGGAAGGAGGGGAGAAGCTCATAGTTCTGTTTCAGAAAGAAGTCTCTGGCCACTGTGAGGAGAATGGATATGAATGGAACAGTTGGAATACTTCAGCTGGGATACTGCAAAAGGCAGTATTGGGAATAGTTGGGATACTGCAAAAGGCAGTATCAGCATTTACTAGAAGGATGGCAGTGCAATGTGGGAATTAGATAGAACAGGTTAGAATGAGACATCTGGAAAGTACTTAGAAATCAGCTGCCTAAGGGATCATATTCTAGACGATCCACAGACATCTATTACTCAAAAGACCAAAACAAAATACCATTCACCAAATTCCAATGGGAGAAATCTCAAAATTCCTGATGCTTCCTGCTTTTCACTCCTGACAATCAACTGGCTCCCAAGTCTCAGCAATTCTTCGCTTAAGATTTCCTATCTTTGTCTATTACCACTGCATTATTGCAGAGCCTTATCCTTTGACACCCAAATGTGTGAAAAATCTCCTAACTAAACCTGTTGCCTTCGAGCTGATCCCGACTCATAGCGACCCTATAGGACGGAGTAGAACTGCCCCATAGCTTTTCCAAGGAGTGGCTGGTGGATTCAAAACGCTGACATTTTGTTAGCAGCCAATCTCTTAACCACTGTGCCACTGGGCCTGCAATCTCCTAACAGATATCCTTATTTCTAGTCACATTTTTTTCTTATTTGTCCTTTACCCAGCTCCCAGGGCCATCATCCTAAAGACCCAATCAAATCATGGTATTTCTGATTAATAATCTTTCAAGGCCTCTATTTGGTACACGGGGAAGTCAAAATTACATAGCATGGTATATGAGTCTCATGGCATATGAATCTTTCCTTTTACTCTTTTAGCGAATATTTTTGTGCTGAAATATTGACTAAGATTCTTGTCCTCATATTGTTAATAGTCTAATGAGGGAGACAGACCAGTTTCAAATTTATTTTCCTCTACTTCCTACTCTGCACTGACTGTTCTCCTTAAATGTTCTCCAGCACATAGAGTTTTTGCCATAAACAACATTCTATTCCTTGATGCCTTTGAATCTTTGCACATGCTGTTTACCCTTCTTTCCTTTTCTTTTCTCTTTCTGTTAAGAAGACTTTAATACCACTTTTTCCAACTCTCCTTGCTCTTAGTATAATCATTTTTCCACCTATTTATTCAAATATCTATTAGGAATCTATTGTTTGCTGAGAAGATCTTTTACAATTCCTCATAACTTCACATCTAACTATTTGTTTACCTGACTATTTCTTGTAGTGAACTATAAAATCTTCAAGGGTAACGAGATGGTCTATTTCATCCTTTTGTTTCATCATCTAGCACATCACACAGCCCCCAGTTGGTAAGCAATCATTGTTTATTGACTCTTTTTCATCCTTCTCATTTTACAAATGGGGAAGTAAAAGTCCACATAGGGGAAGTGACAAGTTTTGCAAAGGTCTTGGAGTTGTTTTAAGATTACTGTTTCTAAGTAAATAACATTTCTCTGAACAAAAGGTTTCATGGAAGTGGCAGGACTTGAGATGAGCTGACAAGTTTGAGTAAGATTTTGGATTTTGGATATACAGTAAAATCTGCAAAAGCTGGGGCCTGTGTAAGGTGGAAACCTGTCAGAGAAGGAAATCTGAAATATTTTCCACTAAAATAAGCAATAGAAAAATGATAAAACTCCACCTTGTCAAAGGCAGAAAACTTGTGAGACTGGGAAAAACAAGGCAGTCCCATCAAGTTCCAGCTCTCACAGGTTCATTGTATGAGTGGAAACTGGTAGAAATTGGACTGGGAGATGGGGAATTTGATCAGTAGTTTGATGTCCTTTACAAGCTGAATCTATGAACACAAATTGTTAACTGAAAAGCAAAAGGGTTGTTATGAAAAGAGAACTAAATTAAAAGGAAAAAGACCTGAGTCCTATTCACACTGCACACTTCACTGTATGGTCCTGGACAAGTCTTGTCTTCTTTCTGGGCGCCATCTTGTAATAAGAAAATAAACAGCACAACAATAACTACAACCACTTACATTTATTGAACCCCTACTATGTGCCACACACTTCTCTAAAAAACTTACGCTTTACAGATAAGGACACTGACTTTCAAAGAGTTGAAATACCTTGCCAATGAGTCAGTTCCTACTCATAGTGATCCTATAGGACAGAGTAGAATTGCCCCATAGGGTTTCCAAGGAGTGGCTGGTGGATTCAGACTGCTGACCTTTTGGTTAGCAGCTGAGCTCTTAACCAGTGTGCCACCAGGGCTCCCAAGATAGCATAGACCTCCATAAGGCTTTCATAGTGGAGCTAATATTCTTCCTCCCGAATGTTGGACTATTCTTGTTAGGTGCTATTGAGTCAGCTTATGTATAACCTTATGTATAATACAATGAAACGTTGCACAGTCCTGAGCTATCCTCACACTCATTGCTATGTTTGAGCCCATTGTTGCAGCCCCTGTGTCAGCCCATCTCACTGAAGATCTCCCTCTCTTTCACTGGCCTCTACTTTACCAAGCATTATGTCCTTCTCCAAGGACTGGGTCCCCCCTGATAACACCTCCAATGTAAGCAAGGTGGAGTCTCATCATCCTGGCTTCTAGGAAGCATACTGGCTGTACTTCTTCAAGACAGATTTGTTTGTTCTTCTGGCAGTCCATGGTATATTCAATATTCTTCGCCAACACCACAATTTGAATATATCGATTCTTCTTTGGTTTTCCTTATTCATGCATATACGGCGATTGAAAATACCATGGCTAACTTAACTTTTAGGTAGTTTCTGCCACAATAAACCTTGGACATCCTAGAGCTTTTTAAAGGAGTAACCTTCTCTTGTAAGGTGGCTTATGCGTGGAGCACCCTTCTAGCTGGAGACAACTTCTCACCTGGGCAGCACTGTGATTATCTCTGGTTTGCACATATATGAGAGACATGGATCATTTGTGATTCAAGTTATGCTCCCAACGTGCAGTGATGGAAAATCGTTATTTTAAAAATAGTTTCAGCACACAGAGGCCTTATCTGTATGGTTCTATATTTTACTGATATTTGTCATCCCCAAGTATTATTAATCGTATGGGCAAGTTAATGAAGCACATTATTTTATTCAGTCAACACAATGGCCTGTTTTACAAATAAGGACACAAGACGTTATCTGGTGATTTACCTAAAAGAATACAAACAATAAGTGGTGACGTTTGTCCTTGAACTCCAAATGCACTTCTTTATCATGTCCCCACCTTTAGGACATGGGTTAGCCACAGGCACAGGTAAACTGATGAGAATTACCAAGTAGTAAGTATCTTAACTTGCTTTGAGTGGTTGCTTCATAACACATTAGAAGCTCAAGGTTGAAAGGGTTTTTAGAGAGTCATTGAGTCCCCCATCCCTCTCCTGTCTTCAATTTTTGAAACACCCCCATTAGGTGAAGGCCACCCTGCCAAAATAGTCCATTTTATCTCACAGGAACCTTAACTGTTAGTTATATTACTGAGCGGGAATCTGCTTCCTGCCATTATTACCCATTGGTCATGTTCAGCCTCTTGCGTATTTTCTATAGCAACCTGTCAGATAAACGATTCCAGTTCTTATCATCTTTATTCTTTTCACTTCCTCTATGGACTTCTCTGGGTTTCAGTTTCTTTATAAAATGGGTAGGTGGACTGGTCTTGTCAGACCTCCATAAAGCTTTCGTCCTATAATCCTATGATATTAAAAATGTTCAAATCATTGCCACCCCACCCCCCAAACAGAAAAATTGCTTGTTGCCAGGAACACCAAAAGGTAAATGTTTCCTAACGTTTTGCCCGTTGTGCCTTTTCCTTCCTTCCGTTTTGTTTGTGCTTTTCTGGAGATAAAGAAGATAGTCCAGAGAGGGTGGGGTTGGAGACTGCCTCATTGTTGAAACGGCCATGTACTTTAGCCGGAAAGAGATTTGATGCGGTTAGGGTTGCTGAAAGCCCAAAGTAGCCTCACCTTTTCCCACCTTGGCTTCCAGCTTTATTTCCAAATTTCAGGGAGGATTCCAGATAAAAATCCCCATTGGCTGGCTTTCACCCTGGGTCCCACAGGGCCTATCTCTGGCACCTTCTTGTGTATTCCTCGAGCACCCAAGTGTATCTGTGACCTCTACTCCAAAATCTTCTCTGATAAAGTAATAAAGCCCTTCTGAAATAGTTCTGAAAATGTAGAGAAGCCCAAGTGTTTAGAAAATCTGCTGATTCACACACGGACTAGTGTGTGAAACAATTATAACAGTAAAATAATAATAAATAATTTTTTTTGAACAGCAGCTATATCCCAGACACTGGGCTAAGAGCTGCATATGCTTTCTTGTTTAATTCTCAAAATAATGCTTTGAGGTAGGCACTGCTTTCATCACCACTTTACAGCTGATGGAGCCCCTGGGTGGTGCATACAATTAATGCGTTCAGCTACCACCTGAAAGTTTGGAGGTTCAAGTCTACTCAGAGGTGCCTTGGAAGAAAGACCTGTCAATCTACTTCTGAAAAATCAGCCATTTAAAACCCCCTGAAGCGCAGATCTACTCTGACACAAGAGAGTCACCAGGAGTAAAAATCAACTCCACAGCAGCTGGTTTTGTTCTGTTTTGTAGATGATAAAGCTAAACTTTAACAGGAGTAGCACTTGTCCCGTGTCACACAACCAGTAAATGGTAGAGCCAGGATTCCAGGTCATGTTTGTCTAACTCTAGCGTGTGAACACTTCGCACTATATAATATCGCCTGATTTTTTAAATGATATTTCAAATTTTTGCATATATGTATCATTTCTTCCATGAACCCTTGCAGGATGCCCCCTCAAATCTGACTTAGAGATCTTCACTATGTTTCATTGCTCCCTGTGCATACTTGTATGCTAATGCTTAGCACACACTATTTAAAATCTTTCATTTGTCTTTCTTCCATTGCAGACAGTGAGCTACTTGACGGCAAGAACTGTATCTCTTTGTATTTGTATTATTTGCTCCTAGCATATCTTTCTCTTCCTACAGATAGGGTTTTAGGGCACTCTTGCTCTGTAAGATTGTCTACAGTTCTTGGTTTTAGGGCCACAATCAAAAGTTGCTGCGTGAGGAGACGACAAACTCTACCGAAGCCTTTTTAGAAATCTAGGGAATTCTTCTGGGTGTTCCCAGAAAGGATGGAATCTCATACTTTGCATTAAAGAGAGTAATGTTCCCGCCCTAGTGGCAGCTTTCCTGAGATTAAGTAGTACTCAGGGAGGAGAAGTTCCAGGATTTTTATAGAAAACTCTCTGGAGTACTGACTGCTACCATGCCTACGGATGGTGAACCCTAAGCCATGCGCTCTTGAGAAAAGTGGAGAGGGTCCCTGTAGCTGAGCTTGGGGTCAGTGCAGAGGAGAGGTATGAGGGCCATCACTGAGCCCATATGGAGGACCCGGGGAGTCTAGCAGCATCCTGTAGCAGAAACAACAGGACGGATGATGATGACAATCTAGGGCTTTAATCAAATCCCAGCATTTCTCAATTTCCATACTCTTTAAGCTCCCAACAGTCTTACACTACCCTAAAGAAGGCATAGTGAGTCATTGGAACTTTGATGGTAAAATTCTCATCTTCTGAGAGGGAGGCCTTGGTTTTATTCCCGGCCACTGTACCTCACGCACAGCCACCATCCATCTCAGTGGAAGCTTGCATGTTGCTATGATGCTCAACAGGTTTCAGTGGAAATTTCAGATTAAGATGGACTAGGAAGAAAGGCCTGGCTATCTACTTCTGAAAAATCAGCCAATGAAAACCCTATGGATAACAACAGTCTGATCTGCAACCAATTATGGGGATAGTGTAGGATGGGGCAACTTTTCGTTTCATTTTGCATGGGGTTGTCATGAGTCTGGGGTCAACCTTATGGCAGCTAGTAATTAAGAAGCCGAATCCCGCATGCATGACAGATTTCATTTACTGTCAACCTTCATGTTTGAGGGCCCAGACATTTATTACATTAAAATTCATGGAGCAAATTCAAACCTGTCACATTTACATACACGTATCAGCATACGGAGGAGCCCTGGTGGTGCAGTGGTTAAAGTACTAAGCTGTTAACCGAAAAGTCGTCGTTTTGAAACCACCAGCCACTCCATGGCAGAAAGATGTGGCAGTCTGCTCCCATAAAGATTACAGCCTATGGGGCAGTCCTGCTCTGTCCTATAAGGTGGCTATAAGTCGGAATCGACTAGACAGCAGGAAGTTTGGTTTTGGTTTGATCAGCATAGTGCATGAAAAGTGTCTGAGAAGGTGTACAAAAAACTGCTGAAGGTGGTTACCTTAGGTAGTGGGACTGGGGACCTAGGCAGAAGGTGAGGTGCATTTTTCACTGTAAATGTTTTCAATGAGAATATACCTCATTTTTTTGCAGATCAAACCATTGTGATCCATATGCCTAAATATTATATCATGTGCATTTATCCCTTGTACAATAACATAAATAGGCTAGCTTCTGTAATAAATGTAATAAAATGTATTGTTAAATCATTAGCTCAAATTCTAAATCATTAGAATTTGCCTTAATTATAAGCAGAGCCCCAGCTTGAGCCTAAGCCATGTTTCCTTTAGGATTCAAGGGGAGGAATTTCAGGGCAGGTCTGCACAGGAGTGGGGGTTTATCACTAAAAAGTCTCCTGAGAAGTGAACCAGGGAAGGATGGAAGGAGTGAGCTGGAATAATAGTTGTAATAAGAAAAATAATTAACATTTAATTGAGGCAAAATACTAAACTCTTTACATGTATCATCTCATTTGAACACCCGAATCAAGAGTTACTACTATTATCCCTGTGGAAACTGAGGCTCTGAGAGATTGAATAACTAGTAAGTTGCAAAGCTAAGATTTGATCCAGGTGACCTAAAGCCAGAGCCCAAGCTCTTTACTGTGTGTACTGACTCTGTGTGTGTAGGGCCCACTACCTGATGTACAGATTCTCCCCCAGCCTTCTTGATAGCGTAGCTGCCTCCAGCTGGCTGACAGCAACCAGACAACAACCCAGCAAGCAAAATGGCAGACCCCACTTGGACACCTGGGAGCCAGTCTTTGGATTACATGTGAGACACCTGTTTGGGATTCCCCCAAACTATCTGGAATTGAGAGGAATTGGTATTTTCAAAGGGAAGACAGAGGAATGAAGCTAGAGAAATACTGTCTTGCGGTTGTTATTATGATCCTATTTTTACTCTCTGTGGCTTATGAAATACAGAGTTACACACGATTTTTAAAGGAAGTGTGAAATACCAAGTAGGGGTTCTGTCTTAGCTGCTTACTGCTGCTGTGACAGAATTTTCACAAGTGAGTGGCTTTAAAGAACAGAAATTTATTTTCTCACAGTTCAGGAGAGTAGAAGTCTAAATTCAAGGCATAGTTGTAGGAGGGGGTCCTTGCTTGTCTAGTTTGGCTTCTATTGACTGCCAGCAATCCTTGGTGTTTCTGAGCTTTAGATGAATCTGTCTCCATCATCTTTCTTCTTCTTCCCCTTGTGTGTGTGTGTGTGTGTGTGTGTGTGTGTGTGTGTGTGTCTATTCTGCCTTTTTTATAACTTAGATTAGGCTCCACCCTACTCTGGCACGGCCTCATTAACATAACCAAAAGAAACCCTATTTCCAAATAGGATCATATTTACAAGTACAGGAGTTCAATACATATTTTGGGAGGACACAGCTCAATTCATAACAAGCTCCATTCCCCAAATCATAGGAATAGGGTTATCTCAATTTCTACAAAGCGTGTTACCTGAGTTTAACTCTGGAAAAGAAAGTTACTATCCTGCAGAAGTCTTCAGTCTACTGGTACTGAGGACACTGGCTGGCTGGGGTTAGGAGAGGGTAGCCAACATATTAATGTTCTGCTATTTCTCCTCTTTGATGCTGGAGTGGAAAGTTAACTTCCTGCCTCCTGGGACTTTGCAAACAGTGATGTAAATCAAAGCACTTTCATTCAAAGACCTTAAAGACTGAACCCCACAGGGACTGAATAAATTTAAAGTCAAACTATCCTAATGGAGCTAGAAAAGAACTTCAAGTTTATTTAGTTCAGTGGTTTTAAAAGAAAAAGCTTTGTTTGATATTTTTATAAGGAGTAGAATCCCCCCTCCCCTTTTCCTTTTCCAAATGAGATCTTATGGAGAACCTTAATGTATATATCTAAGTGTAACTGCTCTAGGTGAAATGGAGGCCCCTAAGAAGTGCTTGCTCGTGCTCCCTAATCCCAACTCCTGCACTTACTCTCTGTGGTGTTTTGAGAGGGTGCTACGTAGAGGGGCCTTATAATTTATAGTCAAAATTTGGACTTTTTTTTTTTTTTTTTTAAGTTGCAGTCCCTTTAATGTGACAGACTCTACTCACTTTCTCCCTGAGTTACCCATTCCTATTCACCCATCTTTCCTGCCCCTTCCTGCCTTCTGAACTTTGTTTTTGGACAAATACTGCCCTTTTGGTCTGGTATGGTTGATTGTTCTGAGGAGCACATTCCTCACCAGTGTTATTGTTCATTTTATAGGCCTAGCTATTGTTTAGCTGAAAGGTGATATCTGCGAGAGTTCAGTTCCAGGTTTGAAGGGTGTCTAAGGGACATAGTCTCAGGTATTCTACTAGTCTCTATCAGACCAGTAAGTCTGGTCTTTTTTAGTAACTTGAATTTTGTTCTACATTTTTCTTCCACCCTGTCCAGATCCCAGGACCTTCTGCTGTGATCCCGATCAGAGCAGTCAATACTGGTAGCCAGGCACCGTCTAGTTCTTCTGGTTTCAGGCTAGCGGAGGCTGTGGTTCACGTGGTCCGTTAGTCCTTTGGACTCATTGTTTCCTTAAGATTTCAATTTTCTTCACTCTTCCTTGCTCTTTTGAGCAAAAAGTTCAGACAGTTTTGAGAGTAAATCCAAAACCTAAACCCACTGCTGTCAAGTCGATTCTGACTCATAGAGACCCCATAGGGTTTCCAAGGCTGTAAATCTTCACCAAAGCAGACTGCCACATCTTTCTCCCGAGGAGCCCTGGTGGCACAGTGGTTGAGCACTTGGCTGCTAACTGAAAGGTTGGCGATTTGAATCCAATAGTGACTCGGGGTGGGAGAAAAGATGTGGTGATCTGCTCCAGTAAAGATTTCAGCCTGGGAAACACCATGGGGCAGTTTTACTCTGTCATTTAGGCCCTCTATGAGTCGGAATAGATGCAACAGCACACAACAACAGAAACATCTGTGTACCTCTAAAATTATCTCATATTCTACCATTAGTATGCCTGTTCTATTTTGGGAAACATTCACTTAATAAAGAAAAGTTTCTTGAATTTTAAGAATCAGTTATTTTACACCCTTGGCGCCAACAATTCTGGCCTCTCTTAGAATTCAGTATAAGATAACATCTGATTTAGCACAGCTTGCAAGGTATGTTATTTTAAATTTAACTTGGAAATATACAATCCTGTTCTGAGAAGAACACTATGATTCTAGGAACTTCTGGGCCTAAACAAGATGGTCACTTTGTTCCATTAAATTCATCCTTCTTAATATGGGCCTCTTGTTCATTTTTAATGCTGCCTTTTCTCTTTTACATGTTTGTTTATAGAGGCACTTGTGTACAGTCTGGTTGTGAAAAAGATTCCTGCTAGCTATTTTTGAAAAGACACATCTCATGTCAGCAATAAAGCTAGTGGAGCTAAATGATCCTACAAACTGTTAATGAGCACCTGCCATATGCCACGTCCTATGAAAGTGAACAGCATACAGTCCTGGCCTCAGATTGCTTCAGTTTAGTGGGGTGGCTGGCAAGTAAGCAGACATTCATAATACATGGTGCTATGTGTTAACCTAAGGATTTGGAATGCCTCTTCCTGTTGGCTGGCTTAAGGGGAATGAGGGTCTGCTTTTGGAGCAGGTATAAAAACTACACTCAACAAATCACATGGGCAGAAATGGATATTTCTTTATTTTTTAACAGAACTCAATTTTCTTTGAGTCCTGCCCCACCCCTAAAAAAAAAAATGCTGTAGAAATTTCATTAATTTTCGTTTAAAACTTAGGGCTTTCCCCTCCCGCAAGGTATAAGTGGAAGCAACTCATAATTCATACTCCATTTCAGGACTCTTCTTCCTCATTCAGGATTCTCCACTCCCCTTCTGCCCTGAAATGGCCCCAGGGCAAGGGAGAAGCAAGCATAGCATCTTTGGGTTGAGGAGTGAGGAGCGTCAAATCCATGGGCTGGGCTCCAGAACCTCACTGACCTTTGCCCTACTCTGGGTGTCCTCCATGAGTATCAGCTGGATGTGACCCACCACTACTGATGTCCATTGACTGTGTCTCTGACTCTGACTACAAGGTCCCCGCAGTCTAAAACTTTCCTGGCCCAACTTCTGTCCTTCTGGTCTACTAAACCTGTCAGCTCTTCCATTCTTCCACACCTCCCTTTGGGGTGCGGGGGACTGTCACCATGCTGGGGTCAACAAGACTCCAAGAGGCTGTATCAAGATCATCCCCCCAACCCCCACCACCCATGCACCTCCCTTAGGCATTACCTCTCTACAGTGGTCCTGCCACATTGGCAGCAGTGCTAGGCGCCATGCCAAATATTAAGCTTTCAACCTTCCCATGCTACTCCTGGGAAGCAATGAGCAAAGCCTTCCTGCTCTGGGATATTTTTCAGTGTGTTTCCAAGTGTCCCCCACTCACCCCAAGTTTTGGTGCACCACCGTTCCCCTCCCTCAGTCCGTCAGGCATTGTCCTAATTTCACATCCTCATCCTTCTTAATCTATAGTCCATATAAAAACAGTGCTGCAGCTTTCCCAACTTGGTCTATATATGTAAAGCCCAGATTCAATAAATTTTTTTTCTCTCAATAAGATTATTTTTTGAAAACCAACAGTATTTCCTTTCAGACTACGCATTGTTTAATTAAGGAGCCCTGTGGCACAGTGGTTAAGCGTTCTGCTGCTAAGTGAAAGATAAGCAGTTCAAACCCACCAGTGGCTCTGAGAGAGAAAGATGTGGCAGTCTGCTTCTGTAAATAGCAGAATCAACTCATCAGAAGCGGTTTTATTGTTTAATTACGGGCTATACACCTTGGGAACTATTTGTGGTTATTTGGAATAAAAACAACTGGCATAATATTTTTAAAAATACTATTGCCCCCAAACATTCAAATTATCAAGGTAGTTTTTCTATAAGATTTGAGTCTTGCATATCATTGTCCAGCCTCTCTATATTTTAGAAATTAAAGGAAAAGACAGAGGGGCTGACTTCACATTCATCGAGTGTCACTGTACTGTTGGTGTTGCTCTTAGCTGCCATTGGTGACTCATGATCCTCACTCACAGAGACCCCATGCTCAATGGAACGAAATACTGCCTGATCCTGCACCATCCGCCTGATTGGTTGCAGATCACACCATTGTGATCCATAGGGCTTTCATTAGCTGAATTTTGGAAGTAGATCTTCAGACCTTTCTTTCAAGTACATCTAGTCTGGGAGCTCTGCTGAAATCTGTTCAGCATTATAGCAACATGCAAGCCTCCACTGACAGAAGGGTGGTGACTGCATAAGATGCATTGGCCAGGAATAAGGTGTTTTATATTCTTCACTTTCTTTAATCCTTATAACATAACTTTTGCAATAGGTATTATCTGCATCTTACGGAGGAGGAAACTGAGTCTCAAAAGAGACTGTATAGTTAGTTTTCTCAAGTGATCTGGCTGGAAATAAGGAAGCCAAGACTCACACATGGATCTACCTGGCTTCAAAGCTCCATTGCTTTCTCCTATGCCACAGAAAGCAAATTATTAGTCATTGAATGTCCACTCAACAAGTTACTTCTACTCTATACTTATTTATAGCATAGGATGCCCCTTTGCAACAATCAGCAGATATAACATATTGATGACTGTTTTTCTATTTCTTGCAGCAAACATGATGTACTAGCCTTAAATTTGAATGATGGTTGATAGATGTACTTTTGCTTTTCAGACCTACTGTTGATCTTACCCTTGACTGATTTGATGCTGAATCCTTGGTAACCAACAAAGAACTAATGGTAACATTACTCAGATGGGAAAATTAAACCTGCATTTTGAAGCTCTGCTTTTCAACACAGGTTAAAGGGGGTATTACAGCAAAAGAAGGGTACTGTCTGTACACATGGATTTCCTGAATGGTCTTGGCTTGGATGAGAGGCTGCCAAGTCCCACAGAGAGCAGAGTTCTTCTCTGAGGCGTGAGAGGTCTCCGTGTGGCTTGCAGAAAAGAGTCATAAGCGACATCCTGGCAATTGAGCCAGGAGATTCCCCAGGCAGGGGCTTGTGTAAGTAAATATAAATTTTCACCATCAAAACCCTCTTAGGCCCTACAGGGAAGGCTGTGATACAGATAACCCTGATGAAGGTAATAATATCAGTGAAGTGTTTCCTAAAAATTTAGGAGCTGAGGCTCTCAGATCATAGATAAAATAACTAATCAGTAATTAATGACGTACAAATCACTTATTTCCAACAAGAATTGGGTTATGACAAAATAAGAGCTGCAATTGTATACAATATGTTCTTATATATGCATACATTTCAAAATTTCTGAAATATGAGTACTAGAAAACTTTGGAATATAAAACAAATGAAAGGAGCACAGAAAATAAAAGCAAACAAATTTGAGAATGAGAAAATAATGGTAAACAAGACTAAATTCTTGACTGACAGAGCAACTTTTATTATGCCAATGTCAAATTTAAACCAAAAGAAAATACAAATTAAAAAACTAGAGATAGGAAAAAATCACACAAAAAAGCAATTTTTAAAAGTCACTAGGCATTTGACAGTATTATGGAGGTATCAGCCAATACCAATTATACAAGAGAAAAAAAAATAGAGATATAAAACTTGAAAAGGAAAAGATAAAATTATTATTATTTGCAGTTAATTGAGTAAACATACAAACTGGAAAATCCAAGAGATTCCATTTCTAAAAAACATTACAAATAATACAAAAGAAATAAGATGTTTAGATATAGATTAATATACAGATAATATTCAAATAATAATCAGTTACAAGTTATAAGGTTTGTTTACAATAGATACATTTGTTTTTTAACCCTAGGAATAAACTTAACAAGAAATGTGTAAAATCTATCAGAAAATATTTTTTAAATGCTGAGGTACTCCAGAGAACATTTGAACAAAAGTATATAAAGATTTAACATAATGAAGACATCCGTTATCCCTAAATTAACCTACAAATGTAGAGTAGTCCCAATAAAAGTGACAGCAGAATCAGAGAAGGGGGAGCACAAGGCAAGCTGATTATAAAGTTCATCTGAAGAAATATAAAACCAAGAATAACCAGGAAATTTCTAGAAAACAATGGTAATAAATGGGAATGCTCCCTAACAGAAATTAGCAAATTATAATAATCGAAATAGTCTAGAGCTTCCATTTGAGTTGATAGATCAATGGAACAGAATAGAAAATCCAGAAATAAACCCAAATATGGAAATTTAGTATATATAATGGTGACATTCAAAATCAAGGAAGGAAAGATGGATTATTAAATAAATGGTATTGGAACCTAGATTTTTCAGGTATTCATCCAAAAAAATAAATTCCAAACACCTAAAAGATTTACACATTTTAAAGTGTAAGAGTAATAATAATATAATAATAATAAAGCCCATGTCATTCTTCTTTTTTAATTATCTGGTAGTAGGGAAAGCCTTTCTAAGTATGACATAACATCTGGATGCTGCAAAAGAAAAGCTTGATAAATTTGACTGCATAAAAACAAAAAGTAGCTGTACCGCAAAGTTAAAAGACGAATGACGTGGGAAAAATACATGCAACTCACATTGGTAGTACATCTTGTTTCCCTAAAATATAAAGAGCCCTTGCAAAATGCTAAAATAAGACCAACTCCTGTTTAAAAAAATAGACAAAGAGTAGTAGAGACATTCACAAAAAGGAATTTCAAATGGCTCTTATATATGAAAAGATGATCACCATCACTCATAGAAGAGAAATACATATTAAAATTTTCACAAGATGAACAAAGTTGAAGAACTTTTTTGGAAGGCAATTTTACTATCTAACAAAATTCAAAGTGACCCAGCAATTTTGACCCAGCAAAACTGCTCTTTGATCCAGCAATTGCACTTCTGGAGATTCATCCTACAGATCGATTAACAGACATGCAAAACGATCTGAGAACAAGGTTAATTATTGCAGCACTGTTCACGATAGAAAATACTAGAAAACATCTCAGTGACCATTAATAAGGACTATTTAGATAAATTGGAGCCCTGGTGATGCAGTGACTCAAGCTCTTGGCTGCTAACCAAAAGGTTGGCGGTTCAATACCACTAGCAACTCTGAGAGAGAAAGATGTAGCAGCCTGCTTCCGTAAAGATTGACAGCCTTGGAAACACTATGGGGAAGTTCTGCTCTGTCCTATAGCGTCGCTATGAGTGAGAATGGTCTCAATGGCAGCGGGTTAGGTTAGGTTTTTTAGGTTTTATGTAAATAAATCATGGTATATTATATAGCCATTAAAAATGATAAAGTCTTTTATACAAAGATAAGGGATGTTCTCTAAAATATGTTAAGATACATTAGGTGAGGGGAAAAAAAAGCAGTTTGCAGAACTCTGTATATAGGGGGCAGAAATGAAATGCATGTCCATTTGCACATACATGCATAATATATCTCTGGAAAACTGCCAAAGCAACCTTGACGTTGGTTGCAGAGAACTAGTTGGTCAAGTGTCTGGGGTTGAAGGGAATATTTTTACCCTAAAACTTCTTGTATCTTTTGAATTTAGAACATTAAAAGTGTTTTATCTACTCATGATTAATTGATTAATTAATCATTTAAAAAGTTATTAGAAACTACATTTAAGTGTGGCAGATTGTTGAATACAAATTATCTCTACTCCCTCCTGAAATACACTAAATAAACAGTAAAGGATTAGAAAAAAAAAAAAAGTCATGTCGACAAGTCCAGAAAAAAGAAGAGAGATAGCATTAGAGCTACCCTGCCAACAAAATCTCGGTAACTTAAAAGGAAGTGGACAAGGGAAACTGAGGGAGCTGACCCTAAGTTGTAAGGAAAGGGAAGCTGTAGCATCACCCACCCAGGAAGTAGAGCCCCAAGATTTCAGCCGTGCAAAGCAAAGAGCCAAAAAAAAAAAAGTAGAGTGGTTGAAGGAATTAATGGCAGCATAAGTAAATTATTCAGAAATATTGAGATAAATAGCCGGGGATGCAGTTAAAAGAGTTGAAAGTAGTTGCCTCTGGGGAATGGAGCTAAGATATGGGAAGAGTGCAGTTGAGGATTGCTATTTTTCATTATAAACCATAGTTAGAACTTTTACACTATGTATACTTTTATTATTTCTTTAAAATGACTTTTAAAGTTATTATTATTATTCACAGTGTTATGCTAATATACTTGAAATTTCAGTGACATAGATGGTCCTTACAAAACTAGAAATGATCAAAATTGACCCCAAAAGAAATAGACATGTAAATGGACTGAGAAACCAAGGTGAAAATTGGCAAAATTTTAAAAAGAACAATTACTAACATAACAAAGATAATTCATATTACAGGTAAATTTATTTCAAATTGTCACCAAACAAACTCCATGTTTTTAAATAACAAAAAAATGTTAGATGCTAAGTAATTCATTTTATTATGGGATTATTCTACTCAAGAGTGTTTGACTCATAGCCGTCATTCCAAATTCCAGAAGAATTTCTTTTACCTCTTTTTTTAAAATATAAAATATATCATACTGTGAGTTCCTCAAGGACAGAACATGTTTTATTTTTCCTTGTATTCCCAGTACCAGTCTGGTTTCTGGCAAAGGTTGATAGGAGAATGATATGGATTCTAAAAAAAATCTAAGCAAATAGAATTTATCCACATGCTAAGAGAATGTGATTTAATACTATTGCAAAACTGGGGAAACACTAACACAATAAAAGCAAAAATCATCAGAAAGACTTTTTGAAAAATTCTCTATCAACCTTTTGGCAGAAACCAGACTGGTATTGGGAATACAAGGAAAGATAAAATATGTTTTCTGTCCTCCAGGGACTCCAGTATGATATATTTTATATTACAAAAAGAAGTAAGAAGAAATTCTTCTTTAACACTCAGAAGAACACTTGACAAAAAAATATTAAAATTATTCACTCATTGTACAAATAATTTTGTAATGACGTCTATGAGTCAGACACTCTTGAGTAGTAGGTTGGATAAAGATGAGTAAGACATTGACCCAGAATTCAAGAGTAATCATGGTCATGATCACAGCCATTATCATAACAGCTGGCATGTCCTGAGCACTCTCTCTGTGCTACAGCTGAAAACCTTACATAGTAATAGTGACCAGTTGCTCTTGAGCTGTAATAGAAAAAGCAGGTGGCTGGTTGTACTAGGAAAAGTAGACCGGCAAGAGTTTGGATCATGTGTGAGGGGGCTGCGGGGCTGAAAGAGAAATTTGTAGTCCAGGAAAGGAACGTTAAAGCTGGGAATTCTGGAGGTGGGGCAGGTACAGAGAACAGGTACCAGGTGGTACATTACAATGCAAATTCATCATAACAAAATGGAAACCACTCAAATACCCCCGACGAAAGTAAGATAAAGTCAACCATGGTACATTAAAACGATGGAATACCAAGTAGCCATAGAAAAGACAATTACAAAGGTTACATAGAGTCTATTCTGACTCATAGTGATCCCATAGGATGTCCAAGGCTTTAAATCTGTATAGAAGCAGGCTGCCACATCTTTCTCCCAAGGAGCGGCTGGTAGTTTCAAACTGCCAACCTTTCGGTTAGTTGTTGATCACTTTAACCAGTGCACAACCAGGGCCCCTATAGATACATAGTGATATATAACAAATAATGTTAAGGAGAAAAAAGACAAAAGACAGGAAAAACCCAATGATTAGAGCTGAGTAAAATCTCTGCACAACGATAATGATAGGAAGAAATCAGAGGCAAAGGTTATTAATAGCTTCAAAAAAGAATCTATTTTTGGTTATCGGGTAATGTTATGTAAGCAGGCACTAAACGCTGGTGGTGTAGGAGTTAAGAGCTATGGCTGCTATGACTGCTAACCAAAAGGTCGGCAGTTCGAATCCACAGGTGCTCCGTGGAAAGCCTATGGGGCAGTTCTACTCTGTCCTATAGGGTCACTATGAGTCGGAATCACCTTGATGGCAACGGTTTCAGTTTTTTTTTTTTTTTTTAGTTAAAGTTTACAGCTCAAGTTAATTTCTCATACAAAAATTTATACACATATTGTTATGTGACGTTAGTTGCAATCCCTATGATGTGACAGCCAACTCCCCATTTCCACCCGGGTTTCTTGTGCCCATTCAACCAGTTCCTGTCCCTTCCTGTCTTTTCATCCTGCCTCTGGACAGGAGCCACCCATTTGGTCTCATGTATCTGCTTTTACTAAGAAGCACACTCTTCATGAGTTCTATTTTATGTTTTATAGTCCAGTCTAATCTTTGTCTAAAGAGTGGGCTTCAGAAATGGTTTTAGTTCTAGGTTAACAGAGCGTCTAGGGGTTCCTCCAGTCTCAGTCAGACCATTAAGTCTAGTATTTTTACATGAATTGGAGTTCTGCTCCACACTTTTCTCCTGCTCCATCAGAGACTCTCTGTTGTGTTCCCCATCAGGGTGGTCATTGATGGTAGCCGGGCACCATCTAGTTCTTCTGGTCTCAGGCTGATGGATTCTCTGGTTTATGTGGCCCTTTTGTCTCTTGGGCTAATATTTTCCTTGTGCCTTTGGTATTCTTCGTTCTCCTTTGCTCCAAGTGGGTTGGGACCAATTGATGCACCTTAGATGGCTGCTCAGAAGTTTTTAAGACTCCAGACCCACTCACCAAAGTGGGATGCAGAACATTTTCTTAATAAACTTTGTTATGCCAGTTGACCTAGATGTCCCCCGAAACCATGATCCCCAGTCCCCAGCCCCAGCTACTCTGTCCCTCAAAGTGTTTGGTTGTGTTCAGGAAACGTCTTAGCTTTTGGTTTAGCCCAGCTGTGCTTACTTCCCCTGTACTGTGTGCTGTCCTTCCCTTCACCTAATATAATTGTTGTCTATTATTTAGTTACCGAATTCCCCTCTCCCTCCCTCTCCACCCTCGTAACCATCAAAAAATGTTTTCTTGTGTTTAAACCTTTTCTTGAGTTCTTATATTAGTGGTCTCATAGAATATTTGTCTTTTTGTGACTAATTTCACTCAGCATAATTCCCTCCAGATTTATACATGTTGTGAGATGTTTCAGGGATTCATCATTGTTCTTTATCGTTGCATAGTATTCCGTTGTGTGTATGTACCATAATTTGTTTATCCATTCGTCTATTGATGGATACCTAGGTTGTTTACATCATTTTGCTATTGTGAACAGTGCTGCAGTGAACGTGGGTGTGCATATATCTATTTGTCTGACAGCTCTTATTTCTCTAGGATGTATTCCAAGGAGCGGGATTGCTGGATCATATTGTACCTCTTTTTCTAGCTTTTTAAAGAAGTGCCAAATCTATTTCCAAAGTGGTTGTACCATTTTACATTCCCACCAGCAGTGCATAAGTCTTCCAGTCTCTCCACAACCTCTCCAACATTTACTCTTTTGTGTTTTTTGGATTAGCACCAGCCTTGTTGGGGTGACACGGTATCTCATTGTAGTTTTGATTTGCATTTCTCTTCTGGCTAATGATCATAAGAATTTCCTCATGTATCTGTTAGCTGCCTGAATGTCTTCTTTGGTGAAGTGCCTGTTCATATCCTTTGCCCTTTTTTTCATTGGGTTATTTGTCTTTTTGTTGTTGAGGTTTTGCAGTATCTTGTAGATTTTAGAGATTAGACCCTCATCAGATATGTCATAGCCACAAATCTTTTCCCAGTCCATAGGTTCTCTTTTCACTTTTTTTGGAGAAGTCTTTTGATGATCGTGTTTGATTTTTAGGAGCTCCCTGTTATCTAGTTTCTCTTCTGGTGTTTGGCATTGTTACTTATGGTTTGTATTCTATTTATGCCATATATTAGGGCTCCTAACATTGTCACTACTTTTTCTTCCATGATCTTTATTGTTTTAGATTTTATATTTAGGTCTCTGATCCATTTTGAGTTAGTTTCTGTACCTGGTGAGAGTTATGGGTCTTGTTTCAGTTTTTTGCAGATGGATATCCTTTTGTGCCAGCACTATTTGTCAGAGACTGTCTTTTCTCCATTTAATGGACTTTGAGCCTTTGTCAAATGTCACTTGTTCATAGGTGGATTAATTTACATCTGGATTCTCAATTCTGTTCTGTTGATCTATGTATCTGTTATAGTACAAGTACCACGCTGTTTTGACTACTGTTGCAGTATAATAGATTCTAAAATCAGGTAGTGTAAGGCCTCCCACTTTGTACTTCTTCTTCAGTAATGCTTTACTTATTCAGGGCCTCTTCCTTTTCCATATGAAGTTGGTGATGTTGTTTGTTGGCTTTGTATAAATGCCCTTTATTATGTTGAGGAATTTCCCTTGTATTCCTATTTTGCTAAGAGTTTTTATCATGAATTGGTGTTGGACTTTGTCAAATGTCTTTTCTGCATCAATTGATAAGATCATGTCATTCTTATCTCTTGTTTTATTTATGTAATGGATTACATTGATTGTTTTTCTAATATTGAACCATCCCTGCGTACCTGGTATGAATCCCACTTGATCATGATGAATTATTTTTTGATATGTTATTGAATTCTATTGGCTAGAATTTTGTTGAGGGTTTTTACATCTATGTTCATGAGGGATATTGGTCTGTAATTTTCTTTTTTGTGGTGTCTTTACCTGGTTTTGGTATCAGGGTTATGCTGGCTTCATAGAATGAGTTTAGGAGTATTCTATCCTTTTCTATGCTCTGAAATACCTTTAGTAGTAGTGGTGTTAACTCTTCTCTGAAAGTTTGGTAGAATTCTCCTGTGAAGCCATCAGGGCCAGGGCCAGCTTTTCTTCTTGGTGTCCAAGGGCTTCTTTTGCTGCTCTCTTTCTACTTGTTCCAGTTGTAGGGTTAATGTTTTGATTTTGGCCCTTTCTTCTTTTTGGATGTGTGCCTTTATTGCTATAAATTGACCTCTGAGCACTGCTTTTGCTGTGTCCCAAAGGTTCTGGTAAGATGTGTTTTCATTCTCATTTGAGTCTATGAATGTCTTTATTCCATCCTTAATTTCTTCTGTAACCCAGTAGTTTTTGAGCAAGGTGTTGTTCAGTTTCCACGTGTTTGATTTTTTTTCCCCTTGCTTTTTGTCTTATTGATTTCTACTTTTATGGCTTTATGGTCAGAAAAGATTCTTTGTAACATTTCAATGTTTTGGATTCTGTTAAGGCTTGTTTTGTGGTCTAATATGTGGTCTATTCTGGAGAATGTTCCAAGTGCATTGGAAAAGAAAGTATACTTGGCTGCTGTTGGGTGGAGTGTTCTGTATATGTCTGTGAGGTCAAGTTGGTTGACTGTGGCATTTAGATCTTCCATGTCTTTATTGAGCTTCTTTCTAGATGTTCTCTCCTTCACCAAAAGTGGTGTGTTGAAGTCTCTTACTACTATTGTGGAGCTGTCTATTTCTCTTTTCAATGCTGATAGAGTTTGTTTTATGTATTTTGGAGCCCTGTTGTTTGGTGCATATATATTTATTAAAGTTATGTCCTCCTGGTGTATTGACCCTTTAATTTTTATATAGTGTCCTTCCTTATCCTTTGTGGTAGATTTTGCTTTAAAGTTTATTTTGTCAGATTAATATCACCACTCCTGCTCTTTTTTTCATTGTTGTTTGCCTGATATATTTTTTTCCATCCTTTGAGTTTTAGTTTGTTTGTGTCTTTGAGTCTAAGCTGTGTCTCTTATAGGCAGTGTATAGACAGACAAATCATGTTTTTAATCCATTCTGCCACTCTTTGTCTCTTTATTGGTGCATTTAGTACATTTATATTCAGTTTAATTATTGATAGGTATGAGTTTAGTGCTGTCTTTTTGATCTATTTGATTTTGTGTTGTTGACAGTTTCTTCGTTCCTCTTAATTTTCTGTGCTGAGTCATTTTTCTTTCCATCTTTTTCACTGTTGTTGATTTTGTATTTGCTGAGTCTTTATGTTTTTCTTCTTTTTTATTTTAATATGTAGATTTGCTAGTTTCCTTTGTGGTTACCTTAAAATTTACCACTATTTTTCTAAGTTTAAACAGTCTTTTATTTCTTGAAATTGCCTTAACTTCCTCTCCATACAATAGTTCTATGACTATGCTATTTAGTCTTTCTTTTTTGTTTTAATGTTGTCATCTTTTACATATTGACATCTCTGCTTCCCTATTTTCAGTGTTTTAGCTTTGACTTATTTTTGTGACTTCCCTATCTGGGTTTATATCTGGTTGTTCTGTCCTATGTTCTAGTCATGGGTTGTTATCTGATATTGTTTGTTCTCTAGCTGAAGGAATCCCTTTAATATTTCTTGTAATTTGGGTTTGGTTTTTACAAATTCCCTTAATTTCTGTTTATCTAGAAATGCCCTAATTTTGCCTTCATATTTGAGAGACAGTTTTGCTGGATATGTAATTCTTGGCTGGCAATTATTTTCCTTCAAGGCTTTATATATGTCATCACATTGACTTCTTGCCTGCATGGTTTCTGCTGAGTAGTCAGAGCTTAGTATTATTGACCTCCTTTGTAGATGACTTTTCATTTATCCCTAGCCACTCTTAAAATTCTCTCTTTATCTTTGGTTTCGGCAAGTTTGATTAAAATATAGTAATATGTCTTGGTGACTTTCTTTTGGGATCTACCCTGTGTGGGGTTCGATGAGCTTCTTGGATAGATCTGTTCTCATTTTTCATGACATTGGGGAAGTTTTCTGCCAAAAAACCTTCAGCAGTTCTCTCTGTATTTTATGTTATCACCCCTGTTCTGGTACTCCAATCACTCATGGGTTAGTCCTCTTGAAAGAGTCCCATGTAATTCTTAGGGTTTCTTCATTTTTTTAAATTCTTTTATCTGGTTTTTCCTCAAATAAATTGATGTCAAGTGCTTTATCTTCAATCTCACTAATTTGTATTTCCATTGCCTCAATTCTGCTTCTATGACTTTCTGTTGAGTTGTCTAATTCTGGAAGTTTATTGTTAACCTTTTGGATTTCTTTTTGCTGTCTCTCTATGGATTCTAGCAGCCTGTTAAATTTGTCATTCTGATCTTGCAAAGCTTTCCTAAATTCCTCTATTGCTTTGTCTCTGTGTTCCTTGGCTTGGTCTATGTTTTGCATGATCTTCTTCCTGATATTTTGAAGAGCTCTGTATATTACTCTTTTGAATTCTATCTTCAGTAATTCCAAGACCTTCTCTTCCTCTGGGAGGTTTCCTGGTTCTTTGTTTTGGTCGCTTGCTGTCGCCATCATGATCTGCCTCTTTATGCAATTTGATATTGACTGTTGTCTCCAAGCTGTCAATAAGTTATTATGTTTATTTATTGCATGTTTGCTTACTGTGTCCTAGCTTTTTGTTTTGTTTTGTTTTGATATTCCAGAATAGGCTGGGTGTGTGAGCTACTTTGGTTATTGGCATCTCTGAAGCTCTCACGTCCTGTCACCAGGTAGTTAGATCTGCTACTAGGTGTGTGAGCCCAGGAGTCTGTTTACTTTTCTTGTGTGGATTCAGCTCAGGTGTCCAGGTCGTCGATCAGCGAGTGTGTAGTCAGGCTCTCATCTACATTCCTAGATAGGTGTGGCTATGTAGGGGTGATTGGAGCAGGCACAGGTATCTGGCTGCAGTAGGGGGTTATGTGCTGAGCAAGGTAGGGGGCTGATGGCTGCCCCTGAGTGCCTAGGTGGAAGGTGTGTCCTTGTCCCTTAGAGTGTGTAGGTGGGTGGATTTTGTAGCCAGACTTTGGGCTCCCAAGGCTGTTGGCTGTAAAGCCTGGGAGGCATCACTTATTTTTGGACCCCTGTCTTGGGTGGCTACATGGAATGGGTGAAGTGCCAGTCCTCAGGCCCCTGATGTGGGTGGATGAGGACCTTGCTTTATGGGCAGGGTGGTGTCAAATGTCAGGAATCTGCCACTTCCCCTCAGCTGTTGCAGTTGATATTAGGCTTCAGGTGTATACCCTGTTGTACTGTGCTGATAAGAGCCTATGCTGTTGAATGGGCCCACACAGGTCTAGGCAGAGGTGAACGGCATTGTAAGTCTGTGGACCCCTTATGCCTGTGCCTAGGCAAAGGGGCAGTGCCTGTCTTGAGTTCCCAGCTTAGGGGGCATGGTGATTTTTTAAAGCTGCGAGACTAGTTTGAGAGCATTTAGCCCTAAGTACCCAGCTTAGGTGAGTTGGTTTTTTTTTTTTTTTTGGCTTGTTTGTTTGTTTTTTTCCCTAAAGCTAGGAGACTGGTTTGGGTGCAATAGGTCCTATTTCTGGCTTCTGAGGTGTGGTAATTTGTTGAATACTGCCAAACTGGTATTGGAGCAGAGCAGGGAGGGGGTAGGTGAAGGGAAAAGAGGAACTTCTCTGCTACAGAAGTCCCAGAGGGGGAAGGGTTATTTTGATCCCATGCAGTAGGTTAGACCCTTGCACTTAACTTTTGCAGATCCAGCGTCACTTTCCTCTGGCTCCAGAGGCTTGTGCAGACTCTCTGCCAGCCAGTTTCTCCTGATGTGGTAAAATGTGTCCCAAGCACTACTGCTTGCTTCAGCCCACGTGTGCAAGCTGATCCAGCCTACAGGGTGCTGGCTAGCTCAGGTCTAGCACTTCTTTGCTGCTTCTGAATTTTCTCTCCCTTCCTCTGCCACTCAGTTTGACTCCTCAGCTTTGTCTTTGATGTTCAGGGCTTCTAGATTGTCATATATAATTGATTCACTTGTTTTCTCGTGTCTTTGTTATACTGCTCCAATACCAGTCCGGCAGTATTCAACAACTGCCACACCCCAGAAGCCAGAAATAGGACCTATCACACTCAAACCAGTCTCCTGGCTTTAGGGGAAAAAACAAACAAGCAAAAACAAGGGACCACAGGAAGCGTCTGACTATTCTGCCATCTTAGCCCCACCAGCAGGCAATTTTTTTTAAAAAAAGGAAGAATATCTTTGGTCACTCCCAAATTATCTCCTTTGCTGAATCAGAAGAGACCTGTGTCATAACTCCAGAGATATCCAAACTTGCTCATCTTTCTTTACTCTTGGGCCCACAATTAGTCATGCCCTTATGCTGGCTTTAGGGAATATTTGTAAATGAAAGACAAGATAATAAGCCTTTTCACTAAACATATCCCGGTTCAGAAGAACAATGAACAAACTTATTACTTCATTTTACCTGTAATATTCATGGTGTCATTGAGTTTTTAGAGCAAGAAAATATTCCAAAAATTTAGTCCAATGGATTTCAAATTCTGTTCCATGAGTGGTTCAAGGACCACCTTTGGAACAAAGGGTGAAAGGGTAGACAAGCAGACACAAGTCCTTTTCTCTCCCTCCATATTCCGGGTCTCCAAACACACAAACAATTTAATGAGTACGGATTTGCTTATATCTGCTTCATATACTTGGGTTTCCAATCATGGCAGCATATGAGAATCAAATGGAGAGTTTTAAAATCATACACAGTTCTTGTCCCCTCCCCGGGCCTACTGAACCAGCATATCTAATAATGGAGCTCAACAATCAGTATTGTTTTAAGCTTCTCATTTAATTCTGATGCAATTCAAATTCAGACAAGCTCTTTGCAGAGTACTGGAAAGGGAGAGACACATGGCCTTTACTGGAATGCTTCCGTTACAGGAGCTTCTTTCCCACAGAAGACATTTTTTTAATTACTGAAAGAGAATACACTTTCCATGGAACTGAAATAGCTCTCTTTTTTCCTTCTCATGCTGTGCAGGACCAGAGAACTTGCTCCTTTCCATGACAGGTGAGGTAGACAAAAGTGGGACAACTGCCACCTTTTATAGGGGTGCTTTCACTCTATTCTGCTAACCAACTCCATTCACCTTGTCACAAGGTGCCAAAAAAATGCAAGTTCAGTCAATCATAATTCCTCAACTTCTGACCAGAGTTTGTGACACAAGACAATCCAATCAGAGTACTTATCCAAGATTTTTTTAAAGCTAAAGCACGAATAAAAAGCATTTTATCTCTGACGTCATATAGTTAGAAAGATATACATCTAGAGTCATTGGCAACCATGTTTTCTTCTTCTTCAGAGTGGATGCTGTCATGCGCCACCAGATGTGCCATCAGATCAGGATCAATGCTTTGACATCCAGTCCCACAGGTGCCAGGAGCACTGCCTGCTGGAAGTTCCCAAGTGAGTCCCTCCCCTGAGCAAAGGAGGCTGTCTCTCCTATGGTTATACCCCTCCCACAGTGCAGCCAGCCCACATCCAATGACTGGTTAATGTGGTTGTTGTGTGCTGCCCAGCTGATTCTGCCTCACTCGTAGTGACCCTACAGGACAGAGTAGAAGTGCCCCATAGGGTTTCCAAGGCTGTAATTTTTACCGAAGTAGACTGCCACAGATTTGTCCCACAGAGTGGCTTGTGAGTTGGAACCACTGACCTTCCAGTGAGCAGCCAAGAGCTTAACCACTGTGTTACCAGGGCTCCTTCTTGGTTAATACCAAAAAAAAAACAAAACAAAAACCTATTGCCATTAAGTTGATTCCAACTTATAGCGACCCTATAGGATAGAGTAGAGCTACCCCACAGGGTTTCCAAGGAGTGGATGGTGGATTTCAACTGCTGACCTTTCGCTTAGCAACTTTAGCTCTTAACCACTGTGCCACGAGGGCTCCTCTTGGTTAATTTAAAACAAACAAACAAACAAAACAAAACTCCTGTCGAGTCAATTCTGACTCATAGCAATCCTATAGGACAGAGTAGAACTGCCCCATACAGTTTCCAAGGGGTACTTGGTGGATTTGAACTGCCAACCTTTTGGTTAGGAGCCGTAGCTCTTAACCACTATGCTACCAGGGTTAACAGAGGGATCTAAATACCTGACTCTTGTACCTGGATTCAGGACAACCCTGAAGGACTACGCCAGCTCCCAGTCGCACCTTGGGGCTGAGGCCTTTGTTGTGAGTGCACTGCAGTCCAACTTCTCCTTCCCACCTGATCCTGCTTTCTTCATTCCCTCACAGGTATTGTTCCTGAGAGCACTCAAGCAAATCTCCTTCTTAGAGTCTGTTTTCCCAGGAACCCAACCTGTACCACTATGGAGGAATCCTATCTGCAGAAGGAAGGAATGGAACTGATGACAGACAACAGAGATGAGAGACACCCAGAAAGAATCCTGACATTACCTGAGACTCCCCAATTCTCCTCTTCTCTAGGGCGAATGTTCCTAATCTTCCAAATGTGCATATTCCACATGGTTCCAAACATCTTACCATCCTGATAAGGTGATGCTCTCAACTAAATATAATTGTCCGTGTGTGAACCTGAGTATGTCAGGTCCAGACTGTGGGAAAATTTTACACTCATTGTACTTCTATTAATTTAGCTGAAGATTAGGTCAGCTTTTTAGCAGCCCCCAAACTTCTGTTGGCTTACTGGAGCTTGTCTTCAATAAAGACTCCCACATCTCTTTCTGAGAAGAGCTGAGAAGCCAACTCCCTCTCCCTGTTTCAAAACATCACTTACTCTTCTCAAAGAATTGCTACAATTTATGACTAGCAGTATTTCTTAGCCTGTTTAAACTGGTGCCCTAAACATAAGCAAATATCTAGAAGGGATGGAGGGGTTGTTTTTTGCAGTTTATATTATGAAAACAGTAAAAAGCAAGTTTGGTTTTTTTTGTTTTTTTTTTTTTTGAAAACTGCATATACTGTTCACCCATCCTATGTTAAGCCCCCTTGAAAATTGTAGAACACATCTCTTTCATGATCGTTTGGAATTCTTATAGTTCTTACTTGGAACGTTTCATCAGACCTTATATGTGTGGTGCATGAAAGGAAAGCCCAAAACACATTTACTTTGACAGTGATGTGACTATGTTTGAAAATTAGATGCCCTGGTGATTAAGTCTCGTCTCACTAAGAAAATCGATGTGGTGACAGATTTGGGTAAGCTGGTTATTTTTAATTTCTAACTACAAAATATTTGGAGCTAGATGGGACTTTTCAAGGTCATCGATGCCAAAATGGCAAATACTTTCCACTCTTGCCCGAGAGCCCGGGCAAACATTACCAATCAAACCCAACGCTCCTTCTCACAGAGCCCCAATGCTGTTTCTTTCCCAGAGGGTTTTTGTCCACAGGGCCAAGCAATGCCCCATAATTCTCAACATACCACATCAGACAGCTACTACCAATTCATTGTCTCTGGAAAACTAGATGAACTTTATTTTCTATACCTGCCTCAATCACTGTGTTCTCTAAAAGGGGTAAAATCAAGCACTTGGTTGCTAACAGAAAAATTGGCAGTTCAAACCTCCCCAGCAGCTCCTCGGGAGAAAGATCTGGTGATCAGCTTCTGTAAAGATTACAGTCAAGAAAACCCTATGGGGAAGTTCTACTCTGTCACATGGGGTCACTAGGAATCAAAATCAACTCATGGCACACTAGAACAATTGAGCTTAAACTCCGACTTCTAATACAATGCTTTTTCCACCTGCCCCTTTCTGAAAACTGTCCAATCACTGCAACCATTATAGGCCTGCAAATTGGTCATAATTCTGGGCCTCCCTTGGTGAATGGTTACCTAGCTAGTAACCATATGACATATATGGGGCATGGAGGCCATTTGTAGGAAGAGAGGTGGTACAGTTAGGGCTCCAGTTAGGGCCTTAGATACTTCTAGAATAATAATAAAATACTAAGACAAATAGAAACATGCCCTGTACGCAGTGACTCATAGCTCTAAGCTAATCCCACAATAGCCCCACCTCACTATTAAAAATATGAGAGAGAGAGGGAAAAATACAATTCCATGTATGTCGGCCTGTTTGGTAACCACAACAACTAACCATAAATGGGAAGGACTCCTGAAAAAAGGTTTTGTGCGACATTGAGACCAACCCTCAGGCTCCTGAACTGTTACTTGGGGCCTTGAAGAAGCAAATAACCCCTGAGATATTTGGTCCCCTTGAAAATGCTGAATCTCCCCAGCACCAGCACCACTCCCTTCACACCAGGAGGATGGCAGAGCTTTAGGTGGAATGCAAAACAACCCAGATGGCATGAGGTGCCCTCTGAGCCAGTCAGAAATTACAGGATGATGCGTCAGGATCCAGGAAAAGACGGGTATGCTGAGCATGTCATTCTTTCTCCTTGGCCCAGCAAGAACACACCTGAGTCTCCAGCCATCATACTAGTGTGTCTGAAAGCCAAAGCTGAATGAACTTCAGAGACACCAGACACAATCCCATCACCAAACAGATAAGGAGAACGAGGCCCAGTGAGGGAAGAGACCTGGCCAGGGTCATTTCCAAGAGCAGGTTCTCAAGGATTACAAAGAAAAGAGCTGGGAAAAAGTGAATATCAGGAGCAATGATAAACTGAAATAAATCATCCACGGAAATACCACTAGATCTTTACAGAGCTGCTGGCCATGGAAAGCAGAACTCGTTCTCCACCTCCCCGCTTACTAACCCACCCTCCCTGCCAACGGGTCTCCTTTCTTCTCCATCTCTGATTCTTACTAATGCAAAACACTAGCTACAAAGTGACTCACTTTGGAAACAGACTTTGTGAATCAATTCCTGCTCTCTAACCACTAGACTAAATGCCTCAAGTCTTTGGGAGGTTTTACTAAATCTATGAACAAGTCTTCAGGAGAGGAGCCCTCCTTGCATTAATGATAAATAAGTGGTTTGTGGATCAGTAATAGATTATATGAAATATAAAGCAAAGTAATTCATAATTAATTCAGTATCTATTAAACTAGGATCAATGCCAGATGCACTATCCCTTTTAATCTTCACAACCACCCTATGGGTAAAGATGATTATTCTGTATCTTCAGAAGCTAAGGGTCAGAGATGATGAACAACTGGAAATCGAATTCAGAGAGGTTAGATGAGTTGCTCAAGTGAGTGAGCAGAGCCAACATCCAGACTCAAAGTCTGTCTGGTTTCCTCTGTCCTCCTCTCTTGCCTCCCACACCCGCATACCACCGCTGCATTTTTCTCATGGTTAAGGCACAGCCACCTGTTATTTTGTCAACACACAGTTCTGTGTGAGGTTGGCAGAGCATTGGTCACATAAAAAAAAAGAATTTGGAAGTTGAAGACCCATGTGACCTTGGGGAAATCAAATTCGGTGTGTGAGCCTTAGTCTCCTGATCTACAATATGGGGATAATAAGATCATCTACCTGATAGGTTTGGTTTAAAGACGAAATGAGATAATGTAGGTGAAAAGAACTTTGTATAAACTGCTAAGTGTCATTCATGGAAAAGCAAATAAGCTCACAGAAAATGCCAGAGATGACAAAAAGACAAGCAAAATCTAACTCAATGAACTGGGTCCACTGTGAAACCATTATTTAGCTCATAGAAAGTAACAATAGTGATATATTGTATCTACACAGTGCTTAGAGCTTTGTACCTTATACGGTTCTAGAATTAATCAATCTTGTAGCCTGACCCTACAAATGCCAGTAAATTTCCATTAGTCCTTAAACTAGCCCAAGCCAGATTTGGCCCACCCCACATTCACAAAAGGGCTAGCTGTGACAGCTAATTGACCTCAAGAGAGGACACAGCAACAGGAAAAACGAATCAGAAGAAAAATTGTCACCTGGACACTATTCTGAAGTGAGAGATCCAACAAGATCCACGTCACCTCCTGTTTCCTGGCCTGCTCCTAGAATTTTCCCTCCCTAGTATGCCTGCACGGCCGCCATCTTGCTGCTCAAATCACATATAAGCCCTGCTTCCCCGTAGCTCGGGGAGTCGGACCGAGGAGCTTCCTCCCAGCTCCTTGCTCTTCGCATTGCAATAAAGTTACTTTCTCTTTCTCAAAAACTGATGTCCAGATAATTGACAAGTATGAGCACACCAGACAAAGACTCACCTTTTAGCGTTTGGTAACAGTCTGCTTTCAGGTATAAAAATCAGAACACAATCCTCTTCAAATTAATTGTTGTTAGCTGTTCTTAGTCAGCCCCCAACTCATGGCAACCTCATACACAATAGGATGGGACCATTGTGATCTATAGGATTTTCACTGGCTGATTTTTTTTAAGTAGATTTTCAGTACCTCCTAGTCTGTCTTAGTCTGGAAGCTCTGCTGAAACCTGTTCAGCATCATAGCAACATGCAAGCGTCCAATGACAGACAAGTTGTGGCTGCACATAAGGTGTATTGACCAAGAATTGAACCTGGGTCTCTTGCATGGAAGGTGAGGATTTCTACCACTGAACCACCACAGCCTTTTTTTTTTTTTTTATGTATATATTTTATTGTACTTCAGGTGAATGCTTACAGAACAAATAGTTTCTCATGAAACAGTAGTACACATGTTGTTTTATGACATTGGTTAACAACCCCACAACATATCAACCCTCTAACTTCTGAAC